>NC_137796.1:5299518-5639518 GCF_963383645.1 Muscardinus avellanarius
CCTCCTTTCTCTTCCTCCTCCTCCTCCTCCTTCTTCCTCTTCCTCCTCCTCCTTTCTCTTCCTCCTCCTCCTCCTTCTTCCTCCTTCTCCTTCCTTCTCCTCCTCCTTCTTCCTTCTCCTCCTCCTCCTTCTCTGGGCATTGAACCCAGGGGCATTCTACTTCTGAGATATGTTTCTAGCCCTTTTTATTTTTTGTTTTAAAGCAGGATCTCACTAAGTTTCTGAGAGTCTTGCTAAGTTGCTGAGGCTGGGCATAGGGGTTGTGCCTGTCAGTAGGGACATCTCACCTGCCAGCCTGCTTGGTGTAGACTGCTGGAGACCTGGGAGTCTGGAAATTCTTGTTAGAGCCTCCCGATCGATCAATCAATCAATCAATCAATCTCATTCACTCTCTCCTGAACCCTATCTCATTCTCTTTCTCCCATCCTGCCCTCACAGTTTTCTAAACTACTAAGATATAAGTCTGAGGCTGCCTTTGGCCACAGTGTCTGTCTGCTTGCTCAGGAGATGGAGCGAGCTGGGACCCCGTAGTCTACTGACCCACTGGCCCCAACCACACCCAGAGGCAGCACTATATCTCTCTCAGGTATATGAGCCAATGTCTGCTCCTTTGGATATAAGCTGTTTTTTGTAGGTTCTACCGTGTGATGCTCAACCTGTCTTATAACTTCAGCATCTCCCTCTGGATGACCCTCCATCCCTCACACTCCCCATGCTCCACAATCAGTCGGGCACCTTGCTCTCCTCTGTCCGTGATCCTCCAGCCCTGCTGTCTTTTCCCAGACAGATCTCTTTCCCACAGGCCTGCTGCCCAGGCCCCTGCATGTCCTTGAAGCCTCTCCTTTGTCCAAGTGACCCACCCGTCTCACTGCTGTCCCTCTGTTCTGGTCTGGGTGACTCCCCTCTTGGTACGGCAGTGGCTCTCTGCATGTTTGTCCCCGACACTCGCGGATGCCTCTTCCTCAACACTGATCTCACCAGGCCCAGCTTTATGCAGGTTCAAGGCCAGCCCCAGTGGTCCCCTGGAGTTCACGTTAGGCCCCACCCATCCTTGTTTGACCTCTAGTGGGACTGTAGTACACATAAGCTTGGATTCCAGTGCCAGACCAGGACTCATATTTCAACTGCTTCATGACTGTATGGCTTTATGAAGTTCCTAAATTTCTATGAACCCAGAGTCCTCATTTTTAAAATGGAGAAAAAAGAGTCTACTTTGAAAGTGAAGGGTCTTATGTTTTCTCCTATTATGTAGAAGCTAGAGATAAATCAATTGGGGGGAAAAAAGAGACTTTAGATAAATGAGAGAGACCAACAGAATAGTGCCGGGGATTTGGGGAGGGGAAACAGGAGACTTAATTCAGAAAACTGTTCAAAAACTGCTATGTCCACAGATGAACGTATCAATACTGATTTTAATGGTCTGTACAGGGAGGGCAAGGACCTCGTAGGGTCTACAGGGAACACGTCAATTTCTGTGTGCATCTCTGTTGCACTCTGAAGCTCATTATAATATATAATTGCAATGCACCAAGTATGGTATTTTTTTTAAAAAAAAGAACCTACTCAGGATGGCTATAGTGAGAAGTAAATGAGTTACTATATGTCAAATGCTAAGCACAGACCGAAGCAGCAGTAGTGCCCGGTCCTTAATTCAACAAGTCATTACTGAGCACCCAGTAAGGATTTAGGATTTATTTAGATACTGTTCTATGACTACCCATGGAAGTAGAGGCTTGGCTTCAGCCCGTGCCTAATAGATGCCTTCATGCACTAATTCAGCAAGCTAGCACTGGCGCTTTCTGCACCCCAGGGTAATTCTGGTCACCGGAGAGAGAGTGGAGCACAAGCAGTGGCCTCTGACTTCAAGGAATCTACATCCAGAGGGAGATAGACAACCAGCAGACATATAAACAGACCAATTCAAATGTCCCTAAGTGGTACTTCTGGATACCTTGGTCTCTGAAATTTGGATTTTTTTTAAAGTAATTTTTCTTCTCTGAAAATGAAAACAAGAAGCTTCATGAATCGAGTCAGGAGGGCTAACCAAATTCCTCTCCATCACCCGCAGCCCACTTAGCATCCTCCAGCATGCTGCCCTGTGAGAGGACCCCTGGCCCGCTGCGGGGTATGGAGTGAGTATACACAGCATGGCTGCGGTGGCAGAGATAGGAATCTCAGAGTGACCTTCTGGAGAGAGCCCTTCAGCATCCTTCATCAGAACCCAGTCTCTCAAGGGACATGGACTTCAGCAATGCTCTCCCCAGAGAGGTGGCCAACCCCGACGAGCCTGCTGACTCCCAGCCACTTCCAGCCCCACGAGCTGGGGTCTTTGTGTGCCTGAAGAGGGCGCTCTGGGAACTGGGCCTCTGGGAAGCAGAAGATGGACAGAGAAGGCAGCTTCCAGGAACCTTCTGAGGAGCAGGGCGGGTGCGTTGGCACCACTGACATTTTGGGGCCAGGTCATTTGTTTGTTTGTTTGTTTGTTGATGTCCTGTGTACTCTGGATGTTGGGCAGCACTCCTGAGCACCCCTATGATTCCAGTGGCACCTCCCCCAGGTATGACAGCCAAACACCTGTCCTCTCATTGCTCCTGGGTGGCCATATCACCCCTGGTCTATAACCAGTGCCGCTTGAAAGAGAAAGGAACATGTGCAGAGAAAGTTCAGTGCAGGGATATTTTAAAGCAAAGAAAAAGGAGATCTAACGGCACAAGCAATAGAGTGAGGGGAGTAAAGGCAGGTGTGGATCCCCATCCTAGAGTCAAAAGACACCCGAAACGTGGGCTCTACTAAATGGACATCCAATGATGTAGGGTGGGTGATACAGGGTGGGTCTGTAGACAGAGGAATAAATATTACACCCATCAGAACTGGTCTGCAAACACATCCACCTCTTCTGATTCCTGAGTGGCTTGTGGGCTTGAGCCAATCACTTGACCTTTTAGGCAAAAACAGACCTTGATCTGGCTCCTGCACTGGTCTAAGACTGGAGGATTTCTCACTCAAGCTGGGCGTGGTGGCCCATGCCCGCAATCCCAGTACTTGGGAAGCTGAGACAGGAGGATCACAGGTTCGAGGCCAGCCTCAGCTACTTAACCAAGCCCTTATAGCGAGACTGTTTCAAAACAAAAAATGAAATAGGACTAGATGTTTAGCTCAGAGGTAGAACACCCCTGAGCTCAATCCCCAATGCACCCCCACACCAAAATAAATAGAACTATAAAGAACTAATCTCCTGCCACTACCAGCTCATTAGTTAACCACACACACTTTGATCTTGTGGCTGAGCCAGGCTTTCAAACCCTCCTTCACACAGGGCTCCCAGAAGCTGCTGCTGCCCCACTCATTGGCTGTTGCTGTCACATGACATCAACATTGTTTACTATCCTCGGGGCAATCAGTAATTTTTAAACCTTATTCCAGGGCTTTACAGAGAGTCTCCTAGGGCCATTCCAGGGAGTTAGGAACAGGGCAAGGAAGTCCCTAGGTTCTCAAACTCCACTCCACCCAGAGCTCATATCTGCTTTATATGGCGGACTGCATCAAATTTCACTTGAACAAAGCATCTCAGTCAGCTTTCTCAGTGCTGTGATTCAAAATACCTGACGACCACAGTGTAGATGAAGGAAGAATGATTTGCTCACAGCTCTGGAGGTTTCAGAGGGTTCAGTCCCTGAGAGGCCAGGCCACATCTGTGGAGCTCAAAGCATGGTGGCAGAGGGAGCACAGGTAGAGAGACTCTGCTCTCATATCATGTAAGCAGAAGCAGAGAGAGAGGCCAGGGGCTGGAGGCAAAACACGAATATGGTCTCCAAGGCCACACTCCAGGGGCCCCTTCCTCAGCATCCAAGCGCTGCCTTTGACATGCCTGCCTCATCAACGACATAAGGTCTAGAAATATCCCAAAACCCAACCACAGGACTCAGCAAACACAGCAAAATCTGTATTCGTTTGTTGGGCTATCAGAGCAAAGTACCACACATCGAGCAGCTTAGACAAAGGAAATGTAGGCCCACCATTCTAGAGGCCAGAAGTTGGAGATAGAGGCTTTAGCAGGGCTGGTTCCTCCTGAAGATGCTGAGGGCGGTCTTCTGCCCCAGACCTCCTCCCAGACTATGGTGGTTGCCAGCAAGTTTGGGATAAAAGCTATACTACCCTGATCTCTACCTTCAACTTCTTGTGATGTTCCCCAAGTTCCTATATCTGCATCCACAGTCCCCTTTTGTAAGGACAATAGTCATGCTGGGTTAGGACCCTCTAATGACCTCACTTGGACTTTATTATTTCTGTGAAGTGCCACACTCTGTGGTACAGGGGTGAGGATGGTAACATATAAGTCTGGGTAGAGGGATTCAGTCTGATCTATCACACTGTGCCTCCAGACTCTCCCAAACCCATGTCCTCTTCACCTGCAGAACAAATTCACCCCATCCATCCCAGCACCCCTCAAATATTTCACCCACTGCAGCATCAGCTAAAGTTCAAAATCTCATCGGGAGTCAGCTAAGTCCATCATAGGTGAGACTTGAAGTATGCTTCTTTCTGGGGCAAATTCACCTTCTCCATGAACCTGTGCTAACAGACAATAGCTATCTGCTTTCAAAATACAACAGTAAGCCGGGCGTGGTGGCGCACGCTTGTAATCCCCGCACTTGGGAGGCGGAGACAGGAGGATCGCGCAGGTTCGAAGCCAGCTGCACTGGCTTAAGAGACCTGTTTCCAAATTTTAAAAAATATATAAAAATAGGTCTGGGAGTGTAGCCTGGAGGTAGAAGGGCTTCCAGGAACCCCAGTACCACCACCAAAAAAAAAAAAAAAATACAACAGTGGGGCTAGTGTGGGGTGGACATAGTGTCCAAGGTAAGGTCAACCTCTCTCCCTGGAGTCTAGACATCTTGGCAGCTGCCTTCATCAGGCCTCCCTGTAAGTGGTGCCCGGATGGGGAAGCACATCACTGCTTGGTATGCCCTGTAATGTGACTCTTTCAGGAAGTCCATGTTCATGGGGCTGTGTCTCACAGGCCAGTTTAGAGGATAAAGTTTCCCTAATGGTTATAGAAATCTTGCTAGTCAAACACATGCCAAATAATGAAGCACAGAACACCATTCCCAAAGCCCTAGTAATTAGCTTCTCTTTTCTTCCTTTTAGCTTTCTGTTGAGGGTGGGGTGAGGCAAAAGCAGCCAAAGAAATCAATTAGTGTCTATTTTTTATTCCTGACTATAAGAGAATTAAATATATAACGCAACATTCCCACTGTACACAAATTCACTTGGCCATGGCCCTAAGCACTAGTACCTTGGTGCCCGCCTCCCCGTGGATCGGATGACCTGGCATTCATTGTCTTAGAGCAGCGTGGTAACAAAAGTCCTTGAAGATCAATGACTTTCAACGATCAGAGAACTCAAGTGCCTTTTGCTCCAGTTGGATAATGCACTTAGGATTTTAATCAACCTTAACGTGTGGATTTTATACATTATTCAAGACTTCCTTGAGCCCCACGTAGGTCCTCCTGTTGACAAACACCCGTAGGAAGCAGGGGCTGTCTCGGGGCTGCCATGGGCCCCTGTTGTTATGCATGGCAGCGGCTCCCAGAAGAGCTGAAGTCAACACCTATTTGCGCTCCAGCCAGATCTTTGGAAATTGGACATTTTCTGCTCTAAGGAAAATCCCCCAAGTTGCTCCCTGTGCTTTGGCATTAATATCAGCTTCAATGTAAATGTTGACTTTTATGGAAATGGAAAAGGACGTGGATAAAGAAATGGCTCTGGGCAGGTGTGAGGAAGCGCCCTGAGGGGCCCACACTCCCATCATTCTCGTGGACAGCAGCCCAGTAAAATGGAGACTAAGATAAGCACAGACTTCTACCTGAGACCATGACATCCAATGAGCTCTAACTAGCACCTGGCGTGTGTGCATGCTCGCTGTCTGTCTGTCTGTCTGTCTCTGTCTCTCTCTTTCTCTCTCTTTCTCTCTCACTTTCAAGCCTCTGAGTTGCAGGGTGTATTTTCCATGAGAAATGGGTTCCAGGGATCAACTCAGCAAAGCTGAAAGGTGCTGGATAAGGCATCTAAGCTCTGGAAGACCCCAGAGGTTCAAATCTCGCCCGTTAACATTGGTCTTGTTATGGGAAAATCACTTTGCCTCTCCTCTATAAGATGGGGACAGTAGCCGTGCCAACTCCTCCCAGCTTGGTTTGGGGCTCAGATGTGAATGTGTGTGCGAGGTCCTTCGCGTGGCATGTGTTGCAGAGGAAATGTTCAACCAAAGCAGATGTCTCAGGGACTGAGAAGTCTTATGAAACCACATCTGATTGTGTCCCCAGTTAAGAACAACAGCAAAAGAAACTTCAAGAAGGATAAGGTCTTCTGACAAGCACAGAACATGCAGGCCTCAGAAATAAGAGTAGGGCTAATAGCAACTGTGATTATGGTAGAATAGCTGGTATGTATTGGCTTCATCTAGTGCTATTATACCTTCATCTTGCAGATGGAGAAGTGGAGGCCCAGAGAGTTTGTGAAGCAGGATGCACAAAGTCACAAAACCTCAGCTTTGCATTAGAAATCTGGGCCTGCCGGCACCAGAGTCTAGGAGCCATACTGTCCAAGAGCCGTGTGACCCTTTGCTTTCTTTATGCCTCAGCTTTATCTCAAGGTGATTATCCCTGATTCCAAAGTGACTGTGAGAATCAAACTTGGTATCACTTCTAAGGAAGATGCTTGGGCACACAGCGATCTGGCTGGGAAGTTGGGTATCCATTGCGGAGTCCTCTCCCTTCTACCGCCACAGCCCTCCATCTACCCATAGGGGGCACCGTAACCCTAGGGCTGAGGAACCTCTAGGCCTATCTACCCTGTGCTTTGCTGAGTTGGTCCCTGGTGGGGAGACATCATAGCCTGGGCCATCCACCAATTTCTGATGGTAAATGTATCCTACAACCTAGAGGCCTAAAAGAGCCTGAGAGATAGGTGCCAATGAGTGCTCACTAGGATGCAGCTGCCTCGGGCAGGAGTCAGTACTCTGTCTCAGCCTCACCCTACAGAGGAGAAGAGGAGTCAGGAGAGCCGCATCCCAGACAAGCCAGCAGGTCTCAGGCACGAGCAGTCAGTTCTCTTACTGAACCAGAAGGCTGGATTAGGAGGTAGAATGTGCTGAACCAGAAGGCTGGAGTAGGAGGTAAGAATGTGCACCGCGGGATGTCTAGGCAATGCGCCGTGATTATGTATCTTCCACAGCAAAGAGAACTTTGCAGATGTGATTCAGTTAAAGACTTAAGATGATGAGATCGCCCTGGATGTTCTGAGTGGCCCTAATGTAACCACCAGGGTCCTTATAAGATGGAGGCAGGAGGAATAGAGAGAGAAGGAGAATAGAGAGGACTAGTGAGGATGGAAGAAGTCAGAGAAAGAGAAAGGGAATTGAAGACATCACACTGCCTGCTTTGAGAATGGAGGAAGGGGCCAAGAATCAAGGACTGCAGGTGGCCTTCAGGAGCTAGGAAAATCAGGCAAATGGACTTTCCATAGTTCTGCCATCCCGTTGTATACTTCTGACCGTCGGGAAGTGTGTGAGTGTGTGCTGTTCTAAGCCACTGAGTTTCGGGTCATTTGTTATAGCGGCAATAGGAACCTGACACACACTGTATTCTCCGCAGAGCCAAACTGACTTTAAGCCAAGACCCAACCAGCAGAGAGGGAAAGAAAGACAAATCCCCTTCTATGCTGAACCATTGTGAGAAATCATGGTACAGCTGGGCTTGAACACAGATTATGTTTTGTTCCAATCTTGTTGTTAAATATTCAGAAGGAAAGAGACATGGTCCCATTCAGAAAAGAATGTCAGCATTTTGCATTTGCAAAAAGCCAGACTGTACAACAGGATGACACGAAATCTCTTTGTAAAATTGGAAGTGATAGACATATGTCCCAGATTATTATTATCAATATGAATTTTAAAAACCCAGAAGCAAGTTCCCAAAGTGTCACTCTGCAGGCTGTTCTGCCACCCGCCCTCCCGTTATGGGGGGAGCAGAAAGAGCAAGGGGAAGCTGGCAGCCAAGCCAGGGAGGAGACCCAGCCTTTCCAGGAACCAGGAATAGCTGGGATTGTCTCGAAGCCGGTCACATCGGACGCTGAAGCGTGAAAAACTGAACAAATGTGCAACAGAGAAAAACTGCAAAATAAGCCTAGAGACAGAATGCTAATAGTCAGGCAAATAAGGGGAGATGAGTGTTTGAATATTCATGAGTCTCTAATCAGGAGCTGTAGATGAATACAGAAACGGTCCCGTCAGTGATAACGTGGTCCGTGCAAAGGAGAATACTGCCCAAGAAGGTGCAAGCACTTGTGGACGAACCCCTCCACTGTCTGGGCCTCTTGGGACATTAGCCTGGGTCTTCATTCGCTGGTCCCACAGTCTGGTTTCTTTCTTTATCTGTTGTTCATGCTGTACCACATTTGGGCTTTTCCGACCATAGGAAGTTTCTGCTTTCAGGGCTAGAAAAGAACCAATGGAGAGAACTCCAAGGTGCCCAGAACGTCTTCCCTGGGCCAGACCCAAGCTGCCCACTCTGAACCTACCCCACTCTCACCACTGCCTTCCATGAAGAGGAAGTTAACCCATTTCACGTGCAGAAACTGAGGCTCAGGACCACTGCTTCACTGCGCATGTCAGAAAGCTAGTCAGTGGCGGAGCTTAGATGTGAACGGCTTCTCTGTGTACACTAACAGTCTGTATTCAGGGGTCACCTGAGTTCTCTAGAGACCAGTGTCTTCAGAAAATGCACACAGTTTAGACTACAATTCAGTATTTGGGAGAGGGGTGGAGGGGGCTGGGTGCAGTGTCCCCAGCTACCAAGAGAGGGAAAAGGTTTGTGGTCTCTCCTCTCCATCATCTGCTGGTATGTTCAGAATGCTGAGGACAGAGACCTCAGGCCACCCAAGAAGGACTGGAGGTCCCTTCTCCTTATCTCCAAGAAACACTGTGCAGGCCACAGAGAAGACCTTCATGGATGGGCTACCCCGGGTCAACATAGCTGGGCGTGCTGGGGCTCCTGCTCCAGCCTTTCTTGCACTAGAAATATTTATCATCGTTGGAAATGAGTGCATAGAGTCTGTGCAGAGTGAACACGTCAGCTGCATCATTAAGAACCTGATGGCAGTGGTCCTGGCTTTCAGCATCTCTCTAAGGCCCCTCCTTCCCCATAGAGATCATATTCTTAGCTCAAAACCCCCACCTAGGTTATCTAGACCCACTCCACTCCTCTCGCTCACCCTCTCGTTGGGGGCTGGCTCCCATCTGGCCCTGGATGGACCCTGATGCCCAGTGCTACGCACATGTGCGACCCGGACATCAACGGCTGCCTGGGTCACCTTGGACGCCCTCCGTCTTTGCTATAAGCATTTTCCATCCATTCTTACACATGGCCCCTCCGTCGACCTCTCCACGTTTCCAGCCTCTCTGCCTTCAGGGAGGGCTGTGGCCCACTTCAGGGCTCACTCGGTTATATCAGGACTACTCAGATAATCTCCTTCTTGGTGAACTCAAAGTCCTATCTCAACAAATTACAGGTTCTGCTCTCACCCAAGGGTGGGTTTATATAGGGGGTGCAGACCATAAGAGGTCATCTTGGGGCCTGCTTAGAATTCAGTACTGACAGTCACTGGTCACATGAACACCCACCATCCATTTGGTACTTGGTGTGTGTGTGTGTGTGTGTGTGTGTGTGTGTGTGTGTGTGTGTAACAGGGATTTAACCTAGGGTCATTCTACACTCTGCCACCATTTCTTAAAAATTATGAAACAGGGTCTTGCTAAATTACCATGCACTGCCCACAGACCTGCGATGCTCCTGCCTCAGCCTCCCCAGTCTTGGGATTACAGGAGTGTACCATTGTGACCGAATCCTTTGGGTACTTTCTATGCAGCAGGCCTTGTTTCAGGTGATTCAATATGGAACAAAAACTTTCTGTCACATTGACCGTAAAAAGCCCTCTTGTTCAAGGCGACGGAGAGGTTACTATCCAGGCCATGGCGAGAAGGCAGGTGTATTTGAGCTGAAGTCTGTGCAACTTCGAAGCCCAGCCTGCCCTTGGACACCCTGTGGTCCATCTCAGTGTCTATGCACCTGCTCCACCATCTTCCTCTGTCTCAATGGCTGAGTCTCAGAGGACCCCAGAGGGAAGCCACTCACTCTCTTCCTGCAAGCCCCGGTATGATACCCCAGAACTGAGTCAGAGAGAAAGCTTGAAGACAAGGGACAATTGGGTCACTTGGGAATCAGCGGGATCCTGGCCATGACGCCATGGCCACCAGATCCCAGCCATGGTGAACGAGGCAGCCGGGCCCCGGGCCGTCTCCACCAGGACCAGAGTGCTCCAGGTGTCCCGGACCTAGCCCCTGGTCTGTCGGGCACAAGCTGACCCGGGCACCTACCCACAGTTCCCTGGGCTGGCATCACTTTCCCTTCCCGGTGTCCCCGTCCCCACCCCGCCCCTGCAACAGAGCCCCGAAGCAGATGGTCCGGAGTCAGTCCAGTGGAAATTAATGGAGTCAGACTATCCACACACTGCTTTTCAACCATAGAGAAATATTTTCCATGAGTCAAACAGCAGATGTATTTTGTTTATGGGGCAATTTAGCACTTGCGAGGGTAAGACACTGGGATCAGAGAAGAGCAGAGCTTGCCTTGCAGGCAGAGTCCAGGCCAGCCACCGGCAGTACAGCAATGGCCACCACTTCTGGGACAGAGCCGCACCTTGAACCCAATGCGTCTGTGCTTCCCAGAGAGAAGGGGCCTGGCCTCAGCAGGTGACTGTGCAGGCTGAACTGGCAAGAGCCCTGGAGACGGGGAGGGTGAGGAGACCCAGCAAAACCAGAGGACTGAAAACAGCCTAAGGCCAAGGCCAGCCAGGAAGTGACTGGAGCAGCCTTCCCTGGGAGAGGGCCACTTCCCTCCCTCCCTTCTTCCCTCCCTCCCTTCCTTTCCTCCCTCCTTCCTTTCTTTATCTCTCTCTTTTTTTCTTTCTTCCTTTGTATTCTTTTTATTTTTTGTGGTACTGTGGATAAAACCCAGGGGCATTCTACCTCTGACCTGTACTCCCAGCCCTTTTAATTTTTTGTTTTGAAACAAGGTCTCACTAGGTGGCTGAGAGTCTCGTTAAGTTACTGAGGCTGTCATTAAACCTGTGATCCTCCTGTCTCAGCCCCCCAAGTACTGGAATTACAGATGTGCACCGCCGTGCTCAGCTGTGGAAGTGGTGGCTTCTTTTTCTTCTTTTCTTCTCCTCCCATCCTCCTCCTCCTCCTTCTTCCCTCTAACTTGTGGTTATCAAGTATGGCTTCCAGGCTAACAGAAAATGCATCAAAACGAAATCTGTAAGAAATGTAGATTCTTGGACCCTGCCCCAGACCTGCTGAATCCAGACTTCCAGAGAGGGGCCCAGCCGGCTGTGTTTGAATGTGTTGTTTTTGCATAAGAGTCTGGTGCTCTATAGAGAATATTTGAGCACCACTGCTCCAAACAAAAATCAAAGTTATACTTTAGGCATACCTCCTGCATGCTTTTTTTTTTATCAGCTAGTTAACCTCTCTGGGGCTCAGTGTTCTCATCCACAAGATGGGTTAGTGGTAGGACTGATCTCCGAGCTTAAATATTGTAAGAACTAAATGACAGCATTCACTCCAAGTGCTCAGAAGCAGAACTCGCATGATGACATAAATGTTGTTGCCTTCAGTACATACAACTGTGACCACACCGGGGACACTGGTAGTCACTGTAATCTGTGCGCTTAGTTAGACAAGCAGGTGATCGCCAGGTGACCTGTAAAGTGTCAACACATAGTGTTCACTCCTTCATCCATCCATCCTTTCATTCATTCACTCATTCAATCATGTCTCCATTGATTTCTCTAACAAATACTAACTGAGCCCCGTTCTGTCCCAGGCACTGGTGGAGACGCAGAGACACCGCGAAGCACTGAGGCGTACTGTGGACCAGAGCCTCCACTCACGTCCGCGTCCCCGACCTGACGACGCCCCGAGTGACACGGGCATCCCAGAGCCCCTCAACGTCTCGTCCTGTCTGCGCTCTCCTGTCTGCCGTGGTCTCTGGCCTCCTCTGAACCCTCCGGGCACCAAGGCCCTCTGTAGCCCTCACCCTCCGAGGAGGAACGTGGAGACATTTCTAGCTTTGGAAACAGGGCCCAGTCCTTTGTGCTGCTAAGAGAAGTCCCCTCAGCCCCGAGTTCCCTCCTTGACGGGGTCTCAGATGGCATCGCCTGACCTGGGAGAGTGGGGGAGCAGGCGGATCTCTGCACACAGGGGGAAGATCTCCCAACTTCAAGGCTCTCGGGGCCATGTGACCTTAAGGCCTAGTATGGTGAATGTCTAAACACTTCCTTAGACGCCCAGCCGTCTTTTCAGTTCATTTGCAGATCTTTCTGCCTGTAACTGTAGGCTCACTAATCTGTAAGACCTGTGGCCCTTTGGAATCTGCAAATGAGGTGAGTGTTGTCTCCAGAGGCCTACTTATGCACGCGGAGTGTGGAGCAGAGGTTTGAGGAAGCTAAAGCCTTTGGTACAAACCTAGCCCACTGCCTGTTTTGTTTTTTGTTTTTTTTTTATAAGAGTCTCATTGGAAGGCAGCCACACCCGCTGACCTCTGGCTACTGCGGCAAGTCAGGGCAGACCTGAGTAGTTTAGAGAGAACATCTGACTCACCACGCCTAAAGTACTTACTGTCCTGTCCTTTAAGAGGCAAGTTTGTCAACTCCTGGCCCACGGGGCAGGGGGCAGATACAACCTGCCTTCCAGGAAGTGCGGTCTGTCCTGGCCACCGAACCCGTCAATTAATTCATCTTGGAGCTCACAGAAAGCACCCAGCCGCTTCCTGTCCTCCGGATTCTAAGCTGTCTTGGCTGAGCTCAGCACAGAAGGGCATGGCAGCGGAGGCATGGATAGGAAGAGCACACGGGCTGAGCTCCTCACATCATGGAGGCCGGAAGCAAGAGAGAGAGCAGGGGAAGGAGGAAGCATACAGGATCCCCAAGGCCGGGCCCTCAGAGACCCACCTCCAGCCACACCCTACCGGCCTGGGTCAACACCCAGATAAATCCACTTCAAGGAATTTATCAGTCGGTGGGATTACAACTCTCATGACTCAGTTACACCAGCTCCAGACATTAATGGTGGACTCTTTGGGAAGCATTCTGTTTCTAATTATCACACACACACACACACACACACACACACACACACACACACACATACACACGCCTGCAAATGTGGAAAAAATCATGGTCATTTCATAAACAGGAAACCCTCACAACCACGAATACCCCAAAAGAGGCTTCTGAGGGTCCGACCTGACGTGGACAAGATATTTTTTTAACATCGTTTTTTTCCCCTTCTGCTTTATTTGTTTTATCACGTGTAGATTTTGTGAGTTTAATTGAAAATGTTTTTTAAGGGACTCTAGGTCTGACGACAGTGCTCCCCGTGACCAGGGTCCCTTTGGTGTGTGTAGTGGAAACACAAGATCACTGCTGTTGACATAATCACCGCTGCGGTGACCATGAGGGTGCCTGTGCCCGGAGCTGTCCGGCGGCTGCAGCCATCTCTCTAACTCGCAGACTCTCGGCCACTGTGTAGGAGAAGCCAGTGTTATTAAAAGAAAAGAAAAATCAATAGTCCATCACCATAAGGGCTTTGCAACCAGCCGGGGAGGCGTGGATTCTGGCGGCACCCCTGCAGCCGTGAGCCTTCCAGAGGAACGGCAGGGACTGCTCTGGGAGTGGGACTCACACGGCCTGTGCCTGGCTCTGTGCACAGCACATCACGGGTCGCAGGCTCTGCCACGTTTGGTCCTCCCAGCATCTTTCAGATGATGAAACCGAGGCTCAGAGGGCCACAAATCAAGTTCCAAAGAGACACAGTTATTACGTAGTGGTCAGGGCACAATCTCAGATCCATCTGTTGGAGCTTGAACTGAACATTTTGTCTTTCAATTAGCTGAGAGGGAATGAGCTCGTCACCTAAGACATCCTCCTAGGTAGGAGCTACTCGCCACGTGGCGTGCCATCCGCCCCAATGCCTCGTGGACCCTTGGGGTGCAGGATGAAGGTGTCCAGTGGATGGTACTCAGGAGGGCTTCCATAAACTCCTGTGCACTGCTACCTGCTGGTGTGGTTGACTCTGGCCTGCCATCTTGGCAAAGAAGTCCTCACCAGCCATTCAGGGAATCCCCAGCTGAGGACCTGGGAGCCTCTGCGGCGCCCTAGTGCTCCTTCCTGACCTGACTGCTGCTCACAGCTCTTCTTCCAGAAAGCAGAGGCCTCGGCTTCAACAACCACACACAGCTAGGAAGCTCTTGTGTGACACGGCAGCTCCCGGGACTGTCGCCCTATCTGTGTCTCTTCATTCATCTTTCTCTGTCCCTGTCTCTGGCTTTCTGTCGCAATGTGCCTGTCTCTGTCTCCCTCTCATACTCCCTCTCGAACACACTTGCATCGCAGAATTAGAGGAAAGATCTTGGTTGCTGTGCTGACCATAGGCAGCTCCTATCCCACCAATCCAGCTCACCCGGAGGAGGCTTTGTCCTCAGCTTCCTGCCCCAGGGAATGCCTGCTTGCCTTTCCTCCACGTTAATTCAGGAAAGGAAAAGTTGAATTTCAAAACAGGGGCCCCAAATCTCCAGCACTTGATGTAAAAAAGAAAGAAGTTGGAAGGAAGGAGGGAAGGCGTGATAAGATTCAAGCAACTGAGAAGTCCAGAGGCCTCCTGCGTCAGGCAAGTCTCGATCCAGGAGATCAACTGATTTCACAAGGACTTGATTTCCCTCTACCCCTTCCCTATGCGCTCCTACATGTCACCTTCATTGATGGGCAGAGAATGACACGCTGTGGACTCTGGAAACAGGTGCGCAGCCTAGCCACCTTATCCTGACAGTTCCGGGAACAGACAGAATCGAGTCTCGCCGGCTCAGCTTGGGGACTGAAGCCTGATGCAGTTGCTGTGGCTGATAGATAGAAGATGCTGGTTAACTGCGCAAGGAACCAAAGAGAGCGAAGTAACTATCACCACACAACACAACACACCACCCCCCCAAGGGCAACGGGAAGGTTGGCAACGAGAAACAAGGCTCAGAGGCCGCTATCCATCCACCCACAAACCAGAGGCTTCCTGAGCGACCCCTCCCGGCCAGGTGTCCTGCGAGGCTCAGACGCTGCGCAGGGTAAACGGACTCCATAGCTGCTCTTGCCGAGCCCGACGCAGTGGGGATGAGGGCTCAACACAGCAGCCAAACAACAGCAGCATGAAACAAGAATGAAGAGGGACCTTGCAGGGAGGCAGGAAGGGGGACGAGAATAGGGAGCCGTGTCCTCCGGGGCACGCCTAGCCTGGGCCTTCAGGAGACCACACGAACCAGGGGTGTGCAACCAAAGTACCTCATCTCCCCAGGAGAAAGGGAAGGAAGGAGAGAGAAGACGGGGGCGGAACAGCCAAGGCTTCTCTTTTTCCTCTAGACTCATGGGACACTCACTCCTTGACTCCAAGTACGTCAAAGGTCTTCTTTGTCTCAGCTGGGCATGACAAATACCTGTAATCCCAGTACCTGGGAGGCGCATGCAGGAGGGTTACAGGTTCTAGGCTAGCCTTGGCAACTTAGTGAGACCCTGTTTCAAAATTAAAAAAAATAAAATCCGTGTGTGTGTGTGTGTGTGTGTGTGTGTTTACACACTTGACTAGGAAACTAATGTAAACTTCAAGACTCCAAGCCTCATCAATTGCCCACGAGACACGTTTTTGTGGAATGCGCCGTTTTTAAATAATGTGGTATTCCCACAACACTATTGTTTTGACTAGAAAGTAGCTTCTTTTTTATAAAAAAAGAAAGCATAGTATTTTAAAATAGAGTATAAAATACATGTGTAATATATTTTTCTCTTCTTTTTTTTAATATACTTTTATTGGTGCAGCGTGGTCTCCCCTCATCACGCAGTTCAGAGCGCGGGGACACACTTGCACACAGCACTTGCTGAGCCCCCACGCCCTCCCTACTCCCTCCCTTCCGAAGCCAGGATCCTGAGGTTGGCACTGGTATGCTCGCCTCTATACATAAGGCCAGCAGAAGCGCTCGCTTCACTTCTCCCCACCACCCCTCTCCTAGACCCCTCCACCGCTGCAGGGGAGTTTCCCTTCCATTATCTAGTCCCTCTTTATCCTGATTCCTCCCGAAGTCACTAATAAACACATGACCCTTCCCTTTCTGCAACTGGCTAATCTCCTTCAACATAACGTTCTCCAGGCCCCTACAAAACACAGTATAATACACACACGCAGTGTGTGATCCTAAAAGATGGTAGCGTGTGCATGCACGGAGAGCACTTGGTACCTAGAGGCCCAGGAGGTGAGGAGATGATGTAGTCCTCAGCTGGGTTGCTCTGTGAAAATCCCGCGCCCCTGCTCGCCTCTCGGGCTCTCCTCAGCTCCGAGGCTGCAGGCCTCTAGGCCTAGAAGGAACACCTCCCTACAAAGGCCCGCCCTGAGCACACACAGACACACAAAACGCACATACACGCAAAGCACACGGACCCACAAACTATACCCATGCATACAAATAGAGCACATGCATCTGCATGCATGAAAAGTACACTCACATGCACACGGACAGAAAGCACACAGGAGCATGAACACACATGCAGAAAGAAGCCTACAATCTATGCCAGCAGAGTCCTCAATGCCAGGTGCCACTCAAGGTGTGCCCACACCTGCCCACAGAGTAGCAGGAATGTAAGGAGCGTTTATCAGTTTCCCAGCGCCCCTGTGCAGCACAGTCTCACCCACACCGCTTGCTGGCTTGCTTCCTTATTTATTTGTTTACTTGTAGAACTGGACATTAAACCTGGCATTTGACCTCTGTGCTATAGCAGATCTTTTTTTAATTCTTATTTCTATCTTCTTTTCTTCCTTTCTTTTTTCTTTCTTTCTTTCTTTCTTTCTTTCTTTCTTTCTTTCTTTTTTTTTTTTTGCAGTACTAGGGGATAGAAGGATAGAACCCAGGGGCATTCTAGCTTCAGGCTACACCCCCAGCTTCAGGCTACACCCCCAGCCCTATTTTTTTATTCTTTATTTTGAAACAGGGTCTCACTGAGTTGTGGAAGGCCTCACTAAGTAGCTGAGGTTGGCCGTGAACCTGTGATCGTCCTGTTCAGCCTCCCAAGTACTGGGATTACAAGTGTGCACCACCATACCTCCCAAACTCTTATTTCCATTTTTGAAACATGGTCTCCCTAGGTTGCTGGGAGCTGTGGCTCAGTTGCTGAGGCTGGCCTTGAACCTTCACCTGTCTCAGCCTCCCAAGGAATGACATTCCAGGCGTGCGCCACCAGGTCCCACTTCACATGGCTGTTTTCAAGGGGAATGACTGGCCTGGGCCACAGCTGGAGGACACAGGAGAGTCCAAGGGGACCCCTTCCTACTGAGCACTTCCCTTCTCTGCCCAGCTCCAGGTTATGCTCCATGTGGGACTGTGTCTAGCCTCCCTCTCCTGCCGTACCCAAAGTATCAACATATTCGGGCCTCGCAGTGATGAGAGCCCGGCACACTGCACATCTCAGGGTCTCAAAGAGTGCTCTCCGTACCGCCGGCCACTGATGCCACTGCAGATTTATTGCATTTATTTAAAAACAACAAACATTCTCAATTATTTCCACAGTGCTCAGGACCATAATTTACTCAGAGGTATGAGCTATCAAGTTTCTCGGGGATCGCCTCAAAATGTCAGATCTAAAAGATGACTCCCATGTTAGTGAATATGAAACACCCATTTATATTTTTCATTTTTACTTTGATTTAATTTTCAGACAATTCAACTTTCTCCCCATGCCTGAGTGCCTAAATTCATTTCACTTGTCAAAAGAGACAAATTTTCATAATTACAAAATAAAACATGGTGGCCCTTCTTTGGTGACCGCATATTTCACATCCTTTTTTTTTTTTTTTTTCTGGATGAAAATGCCTTTTCCTGGTCTAGTTGGCTTACTTCTGACATTTTTCTCTTTAGTGTCTGCTGAGAACAGACAAGGGTACAGGCTCAACACTCACTTGAGTTTTGTTATGTTAATGAACATCTGTAAGCGTGAAGCTGAAATCGCCCAGCCCTGCTGGTGATCTTCACATCTTCTTTTCTAAAATTTGCACTGAAAAAAAAAAAAAAGTCAATGTTCTGCGATTAGCAGCTGCAGTGTGAAATATGCTCTGGTCTCTGATGGTTCCTTCTGCCTTGACCCAAAGCCCCAGGTCCTAAGCTGGGCTCTGCCGGTCTCCATACTGGTGAGCTCAGAAACACTTAGGATTTTCTTACTGCAGCAGCCAGGGACATGTCCAGGATGTAGTGGGGTTTAGTCTTAATAAATTGTCATTGTTTATTTACAAAGGTAATATATGTTCTTCATATATAAATTACAAAAATAACAACACAGAAACTATAAATACCAGAAAAAGAGATGACATCTAGCCCCCTCCCTTGACCCCATCCAAAGCCCACGTATTGGTGTAATAGAGGATCATTGTTTTAAATCTGAAACTTGTTTTAGACTTGGTTGGGCTTCTGAATATTTAAAAATGGATCCTTTAGAAAAATTAGAAACCTACTCTAACCGGGCATGGTGGCACACACCTGTAATCCCAGTGCTTAGAAGGCTGAGGCAGGAGGATTGCAAGTTCAAGGTCAGACTCGGCAACTTCCTGTGACCTGGTCCCCTCCCTAGGAAGGTTACAGGCTTTAAAGTTGAGCGGTGCACGCAAAGAAACTATGCAATGTGGAAACTATGTAGGACAAGGTGGGGTCCCAGAGGGGGTGGTGTTTTTCAGAAGCCTACTGAAAGAGACAGAGCACCCAAACCATCCCTGATAGACAGGTGAACTTGCAAGCTTTTATACAAACATTCTTCTTGTCTGAGCCTGGGCCCCTGGGAGACGCACATCTGGGAGGTCTCTCAGGTTGTCCTTGTGGGATCATCACCCATGGAAGGGCAGGTGTGGAAGCAGGACCTGGCGCAGGGGAAGCTGGGCTGGGAGGCCATCTCAGCAAGGCCTCAGCTGACCCCATAGGGACGAAGTAGCCAGGTTGGCTCTGAGGCACAGGGGGAGAGGCCAGGCCTTTGTCCCACAGCATCTTCCTTGACCTGCCCTTCAGCCAAGATCAGACCCCAGGCCCACTGCCACCAGGGCTGAGTGTCAGCAGGTCACCTGCCCGAGGTCCCGAAGCTTGGACATCGTCCTCACAGCCACCTCAGTATTGTCTGGTGGTAGCAATGCCCCTCTCCAAGAGAAGGCAAGAGAAGATGCCCAGGTGAAGAGGGTCTGCAGGTACTGCTGCTGCGGGGCACCTGAAATCAGCCAGAGGCCACAGGAGGGAGGCCCCTTGCCTGCGCTCACCAGCTCAACCCCTTCCAAACGGAGGGGAGGAAGGTGGGACGCCAGCTACTGCCAACTGCACCCGACACTCACCCACAGGCAGTCATGTGCACGGGGGACAGCCTTAATTTAGATTCAAGGCTAAAGTTAAATGAATTAAATTCAAATCTAAATTAGTCCAGAATTCCAATATTTGCTGCCACATGAGCTGTGCCCCCAGATCTACAGCTGGCCAAGCTCAACATTCCCCAAAAAATACAGTGAAGGAACAGACCCCTGGGCAGCATTGGGGCGGATTCTCCGTGCCCTGGCACGAGGTTGCAGACACATCTGTTCAGTGGAGGGGTAGGACATTTAGAGGAGGCCCGACTGTCCATAAGCAGGCCCCACGTGATGCCGCTCTAAGTCACCCAGGGTGCTCCGCTCTCGCTCACTCTTGCACCTAAATACCATCCATCTCACTGGTAAGATAGGCACTGTTGTTCCCTTTCAGAAATGGGAAACAGAGGCTCAGGCCTTGTCCAAGACCACCACAGTTTGCACCCTATTGGGGGTCCCAATGCTGAGCACATTCTATTAGCTGCTGTCTGAGTGGTAGCCTCATTTCGTAATTTTTTTTTTTTGGGGGGGGGTTGTGGAGGAAGTGCTGGGAATTGGATCCAGGGGCATTCCACCCCTGAGCGACATCCCCAGTAGTATTTTATTTTTTATTTTGAAAGAGGGTCTCACTAATTTGCTGAGGGTTTCTCTAAATTGCTAGGCTGGCCTCTGACCTGAGAACCTCCCGTCTCATCATCCCAACAGCCTGTTTTATCACAGTTATTCATTGTACACTAGAGGGTTCTGCCTTTCCCTGCCCCATGGTTGTAATCCTGGGGTTCCCAGGCAGGGAGGGTCAGTCCATCTCTATAGAATGACATCACTCAACAAGATACCACACCTCAAAGCAGCTTTAGAAAGATGAGGCAGAGTCATTACCCAGCGGCTACAGGGACAGAAGGATGGCTTTAAACATACCCCTCCTTTAGCCTTTTTCAACCTGATTGTGTCCATCAAAATTGAAAGATGGCCGGGTGTGGTAATGCATGACTAATCCCAGTACTTGGGAGACTGACACAGGAGGATCACAGGTTCGAGGCCAGCCTCAGTAACTAAATGAGATCCCTGATTCAAAACAAAAGTTAAAAGGGCTGGGGGTATAGGTCTGAGGTAGAATGCCCCTAGGTTCAATCTCCAGTACAAAAACACAAATCTCAGTTTTGGCTTGGTCAAAAGGCTTGGTCTTTTTACAGATTGCTCAAGAGAGGGAAGGGGTATAAAACCTCCTAAGAATTCCCTGTAGACCTAAATGACATTCTCCTTATGTGGCCAGAAACAGACCACAGCCAAGGGGTAGCAGCCTCCATAGAAAACACAACAATTCAAATGTTACTTCTTCACCAAGTCAATTCGCCAGCCCAAGCCTCAGTTTCCCCATCTGTAAACCATGAGGCTTCAGCGAGGTCAGTGTTGATTACTTCTAGCATCCCACAGCCAGGGCCACATCCCTCCTTTTTTTATTGTGTTGGCTACAGAAGAAGAGAGGCATGACACAGGACCACCACAACAGCTCACCCTCCACCACAAGAGGCACCTCCATCAGCAAGCTTCCTCTCAGCACTGGGGGCCCCGTCAGAGAGCAGTTAGAAATGCTTATGTCAGAAGGCTTTGTTGTTTGTTTTTTAATATTCTTTCACTATGGGTGCAGTAATGGGAAACATTAGCAGACAAAGACCCAAAGCAAGCCGTAATACCCCCCAAAGCTCATTGCAATGTTTAAGCTATAAATTGAAATTAGAATTACAAAAATGACACTCCGGAAATTATTTTTAAGACCAAAAACATCTTTAAAAAAAAACACTAAATGGAATTCCGGCTGAGCGGTTCCGCGGGCACCCCCCAAGTTAGAGTACCTCAATTACGGCGATAGCGCCGTTACCCTCTCAACCGAAATTGCGTGTGAGAGCGGTGTGATTTACATTTGCAGTTTATAAAATAAATTAGGCAGAAAAGAATCTCATAATCTCCAGTGCATTTCGTTTACCAGATTTCACGAAGGTAAATGGACAGAGCATGTGACCCTGCAGGCATCAAACAATGCCACTAATGATCGTTAATACTTTCATTAGCAGAAATTTGATAAATGTAGATATGCCCTCCCAGACATCTCTCCGGCAAAACTGGGATCAGCAAAACTCTCCAAGACATGCCTCCTCCCCGAACCTGAATCCTACTGTTGATGGCATGTCCTTCGATAGGAGTGCGAGGGACGAGACTGATGCAGTTGCTGGCTTCTGGCCTGATGTTTTTGAACGCCATACGCACTCGCTTGGTTGTAAAGTTGGGTGAACGGAGTTGAGAACCCTGCAGAACATCTGTGCATGAACCACTGCTCTACCTGGGCTCAGCCACCAGGGCCTCTCTCCTGGATTACGGTGGTAGCTATCCAACTCCCCTGCTTGCCTTGAGGCCATGCAGCAGCTAGAGAGACACCGTAAACACAGAAGTCAGCTTCTGCAACTTCTCAGCTCAATTCCACTTGCAAAGAGGCAAAGCCCCCAGGTGTCCATGATAGGGCCTAGCTCCTCTTCCCCACCTCATCTCCTGTACCACTTTCAATCACTCGTTTGGCGGCAGGGATGTGGACCTCTTTGCTCTTCCTGGCGCTGTGCAGATGGACCCGCTTTGTGGTCCTCTAAGCTAAGCTAATTCTTCCCAAATCTTCCCATTGCCCCCCTCCCCTCCTGGAAGGTTGGGATACCAGGGTTCCCGCCCTGACCACTCTTCCTCTCACTCTCACTCACATCTCCTTACCCTGGTGGACCTTTCTTTTGTCCAATAAAATGAAAAGCTTCTACCATGGGGCTTCCTGCTTTTCATGTCTGTCGTTGAATATTTGTGAGCACTAGAATGGCAGTCTTTGTTTTGTGATACTGTGTCCCCAGATCCTAAAATAGTGCCTGGAGAGAGGAGACACAGAGTAGATATGAGAAGGAGGGGAGGGAGGATGAAGACTAGGTAGTAATAAAAAGAAGTTCCACATTAAGATGCTTAGAATTATGTTTTGTCATTTCTAATGTTTTCATATTATTATTATCAAATTATATTCGACTTGAATTCCAAAACATCTATTAGAAAATTATAGGCATTCTCAGGTGGTATATCTTAAAATGACTTTTTTTTTAATTGGTGTCTTAACTCGAGTGTGTCATTGAAAATTGGAAATAAGTACCTGGAGCAGACAGAGGATTCTTGCAATACTCAGTTTTGTAAAAATGTTGAGAAATGTGGGTGTGGTTCCAGACTGACAACAGTCAAGGGAAAAGGGGCAGTGGGGGCCGGGGTACGTGCAGGTCCAGGCATGTCCTCCTTTCTCTTTTAACTTCTCAGCCCTGTCACTCAGCCAGCATGGGAGTGTGGACAGGGACACTACATAGCCAAGCATCAGACAGAGACTCACCTGGCCCACACCCTTCTGTGATCTGCCACATCGGGTGGAGCACTTCACCATCTTCCTAGCCCAACTGCTCAGGAACTCCTTTGTATGCTTTCCCCAGTACCTTTGAGCTTCATAAGTCTAGATCTGGAGGCCAACTTCATGAGGTTAATTTATGCAAACTCAAGAACATGTACTGGACCAAAGAGAAAAAAAGGGACAAAGAGATGGGATGGATGGATGGATGGATGGATGGATGGATGGATGGATGGGGAAGGAGGGTGAGAGACAGACCCTGGAGGAACCTGGTTGGGGATGGCTTACTGGGAAATGTCAATGTAGGTTCCCAATGTGATCAAAGGAGGTGGCATATACAGAACCTTATGAGCAGTTCAGAGGACTGTCAAGGGTCACTTGGACTCCACAAGATATCTGTTTGATGCTCTGATTTTAGACCCCCAAGCCCAGATCTGGATTTGAAACAAGCCCATGCCTGTTTCATTCCTGCCCTTGCCCTGGATGTGTGTCTCAGTGTTCATGCCAAATCTACCAGCTGGCATCAGGGCCCCGCACCAGCCATAGTTGCTGAGGACTCCGCCCATTCCACATACACACGCCTGCCCTTCAGCAGTCTGAGATGAGTCAGGAGATGCCATGTAGGTTCTAGGCGACGAAGAAGGAAAGGGTGCTTGAGGAGATACCACCTAGGCAGCATCTGAGCAGCGGTACATTTTATGTATTGTTATAATAGAAGCACTTAAATAAAGAGCTTATTCAATATACATCTTGAATTTAATGCACAAGTCTATGAGTTCGACTAGTAAGTAAAGGATAAATAATAATAAGGGTAAATAAGCCATCAGTGAGGAATGAATAGTTTGCTAAAGAAGCTGAGCTCTACAGAATCCAGCCAGTTCTGGCTCTAGATTCAGGTAAATTCCAGAAGCTCCAGCCAACCCAGGGACGTTGGAGACCCCAGGGCATCTTCCACCAGGTTCTTGGCCAAAACTGTCGGGTCAGTTCCAGTGCTCCTCCTCCAGTCACATTCGAGAAGAATGGCTTACGTGGTCATCCCTTCATCTATTTATTCATGTATGTTTTCCACACCGTGCTCAACTCTAATGTGAACCTCAACCCATTGTGATGAGTATTTTTACTCAACAAATATCCAGAGGGCAGTGCTTTGGCATCAAGAACATATGCCCCTACTTCTCTTGTGTGCACAAATCCAGGCAATTTATCCCTCAGAGATCGGCAGCCTGGTGATGAGCGACAGGCGCCTGGAGAAGCATGGAATTAAATCAAATTTTCCTGCATGTTTTTGCTCTCTATTCCTATATTCCTCCCAAAGAAGAGGAGATCCTTTTTATAAGACATGAAGACAGAGGTCACTTCTCAAGTGCATAAATATTCTTAGGCCAAGATTTCTCTCTTTTTCCCACCATGCATTTCTGCTTCTATTTATAAGAATCCAAATTAAAAATTTAAGGTCAAAATGAGATCCGACAGAGACATGAAAACTCTTAACTAGTTATGTGGAAATGGTGCCTGTGAGATGCCCACAGGACATGGTGTATATTTTTAAGTTGCTCCGAATTGAAATGTGATGGCTCGCTTGCACAGGATGAGATAAATTATGGTACATGAAAGAAGAAAGGTTTGCTGCTTTTTGTTTCTTGTTTTGTTTTGTTTCCAGAAATGATGAAAGATGCTTCTCTTCTCTAAATGAGTCATGAGTGACTCATCTTCTCTTGGGAAAATCTGAAGTGGCCAGTGATTTGATTGCGATTTCTACTGTAAACAGATCCAAGAAGTGAAACTCAAGAGAAAAACAATAAAGGATCCTGTGAGTTTCAAATAAATTTTTTTCCAAACCACACCACCTTGAAAATTGTTTTTAATGCCAAATATGAACTCTCATGTTGTGAGTGTATTCTACATTATATTAAGTGAAGGGATTCAATCAACTGATATGTGCTGGGTATAAATTTTTATTTGGAGAAGTTCTTATCCATTAATGAAATTCATTGTAAATATTGATATAATTCAATCATTTTATAAATGGAAGTCATAGAATGATTTTTACCTTTTCTTACGTCTTGTTAAAAAGACACCATTCTGTCTACATTTAAGTTTCTTTCTCTCTACAGAACTCTAACTATTTTGATAACCTACAAAGCTAAGAAATGCTCAATGCTAAGGGAAAAACACAAGATAACTTTTGAAATTCATTGTACCCCAAAGACTGACAGCGAGAATATACTTTCTGGTACATAAGAAAGAAAAATGTATTTGGTATGACTGGCTGTTAATATGTCATCAAGATAAATCATAAGTCTTATTCTTGGGAATCTTAATAAAAGAAGTCATTTGAGACATGGGGAGTACAAAAATAATCACCCAGAGACTCTACCTTTGACTAGAACCTGGGGAAATTTTGAAAGTGTTCATTCATAGAGACACGTAAAAAGACTTTGCCCAAATTTATCATTGCCATAAATTCTTGCTGACTAAAAAAGTTTCCTTAGTGTAATTTACAATGCCCATCATAAAATAATTCATCAAAAGGAAACACTTAGATTTAATACAAAACCGTAAACTCCCAAGGTCTCGGGGACAATGGTCTCAGCCAGTCTCCAGAGAATGTGGAGTGATCAATGGCTCCTATGGGCCTCCAAACTTGGTCTCACCTTAAACTGACATCCCTACCCTCTGGGTTGTACTTCCAGGGTTCCAGAAAGAGACATGCTTTGAAGTGACTCTGATTCTTCATAGTCTCTGAGGGGAGTCAAGGCAAGAAGGAAGCCACCCCATGCTGGATGTATCTGGATGCACCAACTGGCCTACTGGGCAACTGGTTTGACTTTGTCTTCAGGCCTGGAAAGCTGTTAGGTAGCTAATGGGTCCCTCACAAGAAAGAAGTCTGTATGCTACAGAAGAAACCACCAGTTTTTATCTTTCAGCTCTTCTTCCTTATGAATTAAGGCAGTGAGTCTGAACTCTGGTACCATCTTGATGAATCTGTGTGCTCCAGCTCATGTTCTGGTGCCTTAGATTCCATCCTCCAGATATTCTTGCTAGCACTTCAAACTCCTTTTTTCTGAAATGAAAAGCATAGTCTTCCTCCAAAACTTTAAGGACCTCACTTATACCACATTTTTTTTTTTTGATTCAAATACCTCTCTCGACCCTGACATCCAAGTTGCAAGCATCTGACCTCTTGACTGTCCCCATCCTCTTCTCTCAGATGTGATCCAATGGGCTGGTCCATCCACACATCTCATTCTGTCCCTGAGAATCTTTAGTCTATTTTTTGTCTCTTCCTGAAACTAAATCTGCTTAAGGCACATCTCTGCCAATGTCACTCTGACAGTTGGAACTTTGCAATGGCTCCCAAAGTAGTCTATGCTACCTAACCTTGTCCTTCACTGTGACAACCAGCTCACCAGCCTCGCTGTCTGCCAACTCTGTCCTTTCAGCTACACATAGATACATCAAATGTCCCAGCCTTAGGTCTCCTCCCTCCCAGCGCCATCTCTTCTGGTTGTTTCTTGGCCTGGAAGGATCTATCTCCACTGCTGCCTGTTGAAAATCTTCCCTTTCCTTCCAGGTCGAGCTGAAGCCCCTCATTCTTTACCAAGAACTCCTCTCCCCTCTATCTTCATTGGAAGAATGTTTTTATACCTTGGTCATATGACATTGACAGCATTATGCTTTTTTCTATAAATTTTGTATGCATATTTCATCTCTTATGTTAGGTCCAGATTTAATTAACATCTTACTGTTGGATGGACAAAAAGAAGTGTACAAACATATTGTCTTGCTCAACATTCTCAATGCTGTAAGCCACAACAATGACCACACAGTTTAGAAGAAGGAAGAGGCATTTGTTCACAGTTTTCTGGAGACTTTGGGCTTTAGTCCATATGAGGACAAGTCTGCAGAGCTCCCAGCATGGCAGTGGGAAGGTGCCAGAGGGACAGGGCAAGGCTCTGCTCTCACATCATGGAGACTGGAAGCAAAAGAGAAACCAGGGAAATAAAAATATACAGTCTCTGTGGCCACACCCTCGGGGACCCCTCCTTAGCAACCAAGCCCCACTTCCAACATTGCTACCACGTTTCCGTGAGGGTTCTGGGGATGCTGGAAATCCAAACCGCCACGCACATTAAGTTGGTACACAAAACCACAGAGCTCAGAAGTCTCTAGCCGGTCAGTCAGACTCCAGAGGAGGTAGAGATTCTCTATGCATTTCTATGAATGGACATTTTCAAAACCTCCCCGGGTTCTAGTCAAAGGTAGGGCCTCTTGGTGATTATTTTTGTGCTTTTCACATCTCCAGTGATTTACCTCCAGCTGTGGGTAAATAGTCACCCCTTCTCACCATACCCATGAGTTCTGGAGAGTCCCCAAGTTGTAAAGATGGCAGCTTAAAGAGATGGAGAAAAAGCAATAGGACCAAGGAGACAGAAACTGATTGGAGCATGGGCGATTTTCCACGGAGCACAAGGATATCTGAAGACCCTGCAGTCTTGGATGAGGGTTCTAGATGAGAGAAGACCTGAGCCCTTCGGTGTCCTGGGGAAACCAGCCAAGTGAAGGCAGGGAACTGAGGAAAAGAGACATCAGACAGAGGAAACCACGTGCACCAACAGTCAGAGGTTTTGAGCATGGGATGTCCAATCACAAACGGTTGGGGCTTTGAGTTCAGGCAACTAGGTATGAGAAACAAAGCTGAAAATATGAGGGCCATTAAATATTGACAGCTTTCTAGAAACGACTTCCTTGAACAATTTATCCCTCCTCTCTGAGCCTGGGTTCTTTGGCAGACTCAGAGAGTCCTGGGGCAGGAGGACCAAACCAACCAGTGTTGACAAAATAAGATGGAGTGAGAGCAACTAAAAGGAGACCAGGATTCAGAGAGCTGACTGGGGCATGGCTGCCAGAGGTGACATTAGAAATGACTGCAAACTTTCACTACAACATCAAAACTAGAGGTGGGGTCAGGGAAAGGTGCCCAAAGAAAGTTGGTAGAAACAAGGGTTCTCAGAGGCTGCCACGGGCTAATCAGAAGCAGTAATCACAAACCAACCTCACTTTTCTCAAAGGAAAAATGGAAATCGAAATAATGAGAACCACACAACAGACAGTGAACAGGTGCCTGACCAGTGTTGGGCACCCTTCCAAGCAATGATGTGAAATTCTGCCCTTCACAATTGTACTGGGGAGGCAGCGTTATCCATATGTAAGAGAGAAAAAAAATAATCAAAGGATATAGGGATTGAGAAGCATGCTCACATAGAAAATCCATGGCTGAGCTGGGTTCCAAACTTAAAAAGAGGTACCCAATAGCTTTTATCTGCCTCCCCCCACCCCTCAGCTCCATTAGGGCTTAACTCCAGAGCTTACCAAGGCTAGTTTGGGCCATTGCAAGAACTGAAAAAAGCCGTCTCGCTGGGGGAAAAAAAAAAGAAATTAAAAAGCTCTCCCTACCCAAGCCCTAATTATATACAATCAGGAAAAGAATTCAGCTCAGAGGGCTAGCAAGCTATCTGCAGCCCCAGAGAGCCTTCCAAGGCTAATAACCAAGAGGGTAGAGCCACAAATAAGTCCTTGCAGTGACTATAGTCATTACCCTGTTCTTTAATAATAATGAGAAATCGATGACAAATCAAAGCCAGACACACACTTCTCTCCACAACCCTGCAGCTCAGGGAGAACCCCCAAGGGCCGTAGTTACCCTGCAAACGACCCAGTAACATTGGGCAGGAGGGGAACAGCTCAGGGTTAAACAGCAAGGCCTCTTTAGAAGAAATGTTCATGTAGTGCTTCAAAGAAGTAGCAAATCTGGCATGGTATAGAACCTCCAGATATCTCATGGAAAGAATTAAGAGCACACCGGAACAGCAGCAGGCTCTGTGCCATAAGGATGGCCACAGGCAGCGCCAGGGCTGCCACCTGCCCTAGCACATCCCAGGCTCTCTGAGCTGAAGTAGACATAAAAACAGCAACCCAGGTCTTCTCATGATGCAGGATTCATTATCCCAGCTGTAGGAAGAGCTGTCAGAGGCATCCCTCAGTGGCCATGTCTCTCAGGAATGTTCTCACTCAAGTCCATGTGCTTCCCACAGTGGCCTGCATCGGTGGCAGGTGAAGGCCAGGAGATAAAGGCTAAGCCATTCGGGCCCAAAGAGGGGACATGGATGGAACCTTCAGAATCCTTTTGCACTACATGGGTTGTTTCTTTCTCTCCTCCTCCTCCTCCTCCTCCTCCTCCTCCTCCTCCTCCTCCTCCTCCTCCTCCTTCTTCTTCTTCTTCTCTCTCTCTCTCTCTCTCCCTCCCTCCCTCCCCTTCGATAGGTGCTGATCCAAAAAAACTTCCCCATACACATGCCACATGCCAACTCTGTCTCAGAGAGAGCTTCCCAGGGAAGGGAGCCTGTGACAAGCACATGCCTGTGTCTTAAGCATGTCCCTCCCATTTTCCTGTCTTAATTTTATATAAGCCTTACACATCCCTGAGTATTAGGTAGCTAGATTCGGGATCTTTGGGGATATGAGAAGGACAAGAAGGGAGGTAGGGAAGAGAAAGAGGGAAGCTTAACATCCTACATAATGAAACCCTGGAGGGAAAGAAGGGTGGGCAAAGACAAGTCCTGCATGGACAGGGAGCTGGGGCAAGTCTTCCAGGGTTACTGGATGAGAGTATCTGGACAGAAGAGGATGATAGTGATGATTAAATAGGTTTTGCGAGGAGTCGCTAAAATTATGAATTGTATCCCCATTGGCGTTTTCCAAGAGACACAAGTAAATACTGGGATCACTTTTTAATTACTCCTGAGTGCTGGGCCATGTGTTTAATATTCAACTCCACACAGAATTGAAGGCCCTGACTTTTATTGGGTGTATTAGTCAGGGTGATTAACACTAGCTGCTTTTAATACACAACCCCAAATCTCCATGGCTTAACATAGCAAAGGTTTATTTCTCACCCACATCATAGTCAGTTGGGGGCTGGGCAGCTCCTTCTGCCAACCCTCCTGTGAGCAATCCATCTTGTGATGCTCCGAGATGGCCATCCCCCTCTCAGGGTCTCTCTGTTTAAACATGACTCTGAGATGGCCATCGCGTCTCTGGGTCTCTCTGCTACCAGGTATCTTCCCCTCCATCTCCTTCATGCTCTGTCAAACTTTCCCCATTTTGCTTTCTATGCATGGAGGCTCACTGGTGTGAATGGCAGCTCAGAGGCAAAGGGACCCTTGCCTCCAGCTTCTGGCTGAAGTCGGCCTTGGGGATCCCATCTGGAAATCAAGAGAGGGGAATGGAAAACGAGGTTTATTTCTTCCAGCTTCTTTCGACCTAGCTGGGTCTCCCAGAGAAGGCTGGCTCACTTGACAAAAGTTCACAGCTTCTCTCTCGATGGTTTTCTCTACACTCCCTCCCTGTCTTCTCGTTCATTTACTTGGCCTTCTGTTTCCCTTTCAGGACTCAGATTAGTGGAAGTCCTGTTGTTCTTAGTAACAGTCCTACTGCTCTCTTGAAACATCCCTGTGGTCTCCCTATCCCCAACCATGCCTCCATCAACAGCCCTTTAGTGAACAACCTTGGATAGTAAGTAGTGTGAAAGCATCTTTGCAAAAGAGGTGGGAAGTACTGGGAAAGAGGACCATGAATCGGGATTTAGCACACTGGGAACCTTTTCTATCTCCTTAGTTTCCTTAGTCATTTTTTATTATATTTTATTCTGTGATTCTATTCTATTACACATAAAAATTTTTTCCTACTTTATGGGATGGTTTTTATTCAGTTCGATAAGGTTTTTGCTTCCTTGAGACTTCCTCTTTGAATTGCAGGTTACTTAGAACTATGTTGTTTAGTCTCCATGTTTAGCAGGAGATTTTCCTGCTGTTGTTTTTTGCTACTGAATTTTAGTTTGATCCCACATTCTCTGCAGACACCCTCTGCGTGATTTCAATAGTTATAAAGCTGTGGAAGTTTGCTTTATGGTCCAGGAGATGGTCTCCCTTGGTAAATGTCTCCTTGGTCTTGAAGACTGTATACTTTGGTGTCAGTGAATGTTCCACAAATGTCATCTGGATCCTGTTGATGGATGTTCAGGTGTATATCTGATGATGTTTTAATTGTTCTAGCAATTGTTAAAGGAAAGGTTGTTGAAGTTTACAAATGTAATTGTGGACTTACCTATTTCTGCTTTAGTCCTCTTGATTTTTTTGGCATGTTTGGTCGCTTTATTGTTAGGTGTTGCTTTGACTGTCCCTCCAGAACTCATGCTGAAATGTAACTGTCTTGATAACAGTGTTGAGCAGCGGGCCCTGGTTATCCCGGAAGGGACAGAGTAAAGTCATCACTATAGGAGTGAATTGGTTTTAAAAAGGGTAGTCCCCCTCTCGTAAGTCCTTTTGCCATGCCATGTGATGCCTGCTGACATGCTGGCATGCAGCCAGAAGGCCCTCACCAGATACAGACCTTTCATCTCAGATTTCCAGAACCGTTATTCTATTATATTCTATCATAGCCTCTTCTCAGTGTGTTAGTTTAACAGCAGAAAACAGACTAAGACAAGTACGTACATATTTAAGTTTGCCATGTGCTCTAGTTGATACTTTTACTATTATGCAGCATTTGTCTTTGTCCTTAGGAAATTAATTTTTATTCTGAAGTCAATTTATCTGATGTTGCTATAACCATTTCTGTTCTTCCCTTTAACTAACGATAGGTCATTTTCCATCCCTCCTACAGTGTTGCATTTGAAGTTCTTACTGACAGCAGGTAGCTGTATTGTGTGCTTTTCTAGACCCACTGTCAGCCTCTGTATTTTAATTGGTACATTTAGAACATTTAAATTTAATATAGCTACTGATATGTGAGGACATAAATCTGACATTCGGTTTTTGTTTTCTGTTTCCTTTCACATGCTTCCTCCTGGATTGCATGCATGTGTCTTGGTCCATTTTGATTTCTCTGTAATGTTTTCCAGTATATCTCTATGTAGGTCTGATGATGATGGTTCTGAGTATCACATTTTGCACAGATTGCTTTTTGTGATTTCCTGGTACATCATCAGTTTAAGTGACATAGAGGAACCTTACTTTCCTTTAGGTCCATTGACCCATCCCCAGGTACCACGTTAAATCTTTTTTCTTTATACACTGAAAACTACAATTACACACCTCTCAACACTGTTACCAAGACAGTTAAATTCTAGCATGAGTTTTGTAGAGGAGACTCAAAACAATACTGAACAATAAAGGTATGACACAACAATTGATAGGGCGAAAGCAGAAATTGACAAGTCCACAATTATCGTTGGAGATTTCAACAACCTTGTCTTTAACAATTGGTAGAACAACTAAAAAAACCATCAAGGATGTGCCTGAACATCAGTCAATAGGACACAACTCACATCTGTAGAATATTCGACTACATCTGAGTATACGGTTTTTTCAAATACCAAGGAAACAGTTTTCAGTTTTGCTTCAACCACTAGACACAATATAGAAAAATTCAATAAGAGAAGAAAAATCCATTATGCTCACATTTTTACTTTTTTCACTGTTCTTCCTTTCTCCCATTCTAAAGATTTTTATTTTGGCATTTCCTCTTGGTTTAAAGAATTTCCTTCACCCTTCTGTTATGGTTTGAATTGTAAAATGTCCCCCAGACCTCATGAGTGAGACGAGTCAGCCGTGTTTAGAGGTAGAACTTGGCTCCTGAGGAAAAGTACCTTGGAACATGGCCAGAGACATAGTCTTCTCAGACCAGCTGTTACAGCTTCCTGTTCCTCTCACCCCTGTAGCCATGAGCTAACATGAGCTCTTACCCTCTCTCTCTGCTCCCTGCCATTCGGCCATGAGGACCTGCAGCCTCTGATCCTTCTTGGGAGCCAATCTAACATGGACTGAAATCTCCAGAACCATATATATATATTTTTTTTCTTCCACTCAATTGTAGTTACCATTAATTTGGAGTCACAGTGGGGAGAATGCTGACAAACACTTTCTGTTAGGGCAGGTCTGCTGGTGATAAAGTCTCTTATCTTTCCCTCATCCCCGAGTAATATTTTCACTGGGTACACATTTCTAGGTTGCAAACAATCTCTTTAATCATTTGAAAAAGTATCGGGCATTTCTTTCTGGTCTCCTTGGTTCCTGATGAGAAATTCACTGTTGTCCAAAAGGTTTTCTCTTGGGGGCAAGATGAGGTTTCTCTGTTTTGTTTTTTTCAAGAACATTTGTCTTTAGTTTCCAGAATTCTGGCTAGGATGTGTCTGGGCATGTATATATTTGGGATTGTACCACTTGAGAGTTCTCAGTTTTCAAATGTGAGGTCACAACTTTTGCAAAATTCGGGAAGTGTGCAGCCATTTTAAACCCTTTCCAAGGCCTGCCTTTTCCACCTTCTGTGACTCTAGCAATGTCTCTCGTCACAATCTCTCCGGTCTCTGGGAGCCCTCATTCTTCTTCAGTCTGTATTCACCCTGTTGTTCAGGTTAAGTCATTAATTGTTATTCTTCTGTCTTTAAGTTTCCTGGTTTCTCCCTCTGTTTCCTCCATTTCGCAACTGGGCCCATTCACTGAATTTGTGTCTTCTTTTTATTTCCTGTGTTGTATGTATCAGTTCTGTGACTCCCATTTGATTCTTCTTTGTAACTTCTTCTTTCTTCCTTCTGAGATGCTCTTGAAGCTATTTGTTTCATTTGTTTCTAGCCTGTTCATAATTGTTCACTGAAGCGTCTTCATGGTGGCTGCTAGAAAATCCTTGTCAGATAATTCCAGGATCTGTGTCATCTGGGTGCTGGTGTCTGTCAATTTTCTTTTCTTGTTCAAATTGAGATTTTCTTAGTTCTTCGTGCAGTGGGTGATTTTGAATTGTATGCTGAACAATTTTTTATTATAAGATTTGGAGTCTTACTTAAATCTTCTGGGTTAGAAGGATGCCACGCTGCCTCCACACCACCTCATTCCTGCCTGGTGAGGGTGAAAGTCCAAATTCCTTTCTCTGCCTTCATCTTAGGATAAGGTACCTGGTTACTGTTTAAGGCTGAAGTTTGGCTCTCCAGGAGGCTCCCATGGATATCACCCTGGCTAGTGGGGGAAAGGTATAGCAGTAGAGTAGTCATACTATAAAACACGCAACACAGTTTTAAAGAATAAAATCTTTTCAGAATAATTTTAAACAACTATCTGAGGATCATCTATCTCCATACTGAAAACCACTGTTTAGATTCCAAACAGAGACAAAAGAGCCCCCTTTCTTTTCCCAGCCCTTGAGTTCTACCAAGTTCCACAGGCACCCCTCAGGAGCCCGTGCTGTTCAGACAGGTGTCCCTCTGTGTGGCTCCTGAGAAGACATGAGGAAGTGTAACCCTGGCCCTGCAGGGGACCTAGGAAGGGGTGCTTGGGCTGACCCTGCTCAGGTTTAACACACCCAAAAGTATTCAAGCCAGCTGATGAGGAAGATCCTAAAATAGACACAAATGGGTTATGAAGCCTTCATGTGCTGGTCCTCCCACAGTAAAGCCCATGCTTACAGCTGTGCTGTAAGCACTCGGGAATATCAGAAGATCCTTGCTGTAGCTTGGGTCCTGTGGAGTCTCCAGGGCATCAGCAGCTTGGCCCGTCCCTCGAGGGAGCTGCTGGTGACTGCTGCGACTCTTTTTTTTTTTTTTTTTCTTTAAATGGCCTTAGTTGAAGTCAAGGGAGGCTGCCCTCTATGGGGTAGTATTCCAAACAAAACCAGAAGCATCTGCTTCCTCAACTCAGCTCCAAAGGCCCGGGACACTCGTCTTTCTTCTCTCTACTCCTTTACACATTCTCTTGTGCATGGGCACTCACCTCTTATCGACATTTAGTACTGATTTATTGAGCTTCTCACTGCTAAGCCCAGCACTGAAAGAGATTACCAAGTCAAGTATGATCCTATGATCTGTTTGGAAAGGGATTCTTCTGCTGAGTCACCACTGCTATAACTTGTGAAAGGCAAATCCATGGCATACACGCACTACCCCCTTCCTTATACACAGCAGACATTACTAATGAATAAAGTCACCATGAGCCACAGAGCTGGATTTAGCCTCTGATTCCTTCTTGATACGCCTTTCCCTATAGTTACAACCAATCAATAACAGATGAACCACAGGCAGGATGAGTTTGCCATCTCTAGGTTAAAACCTGTGTTCTCTAGCCTGACTGTCCTTCAACAAATAATGGGACATGCTTTCTCTCTCTCTCTCTCTCTCTCTCTCTCTCTCTCTCTCTCTCTCTCTCTCTCTCTCACACACACACACACACACACACACACACACACACACAGTGGAGTTTTATTCAGTGATTAAAAAAGAAACAACCAAGTCATGTCATTGTCAGGAAAATGGATGGAACTTAAGAGCATTATGTTAAGCAAAGTAAACCAGACTCAAAAAGTCAAGGCGGTCTATTTTATACATGAAAGCTGGAGAGAAAAATGAAAAAAAAGTGGGGAATCTCATAAAATAGAAGAAACCAGTAGAGCAGAGAAAGGGAACCAGGGGGAGGTAAGATGAGAGAAAAAAGGAAGTGCTGAGGAATGAAAATGATGACATGTAGATATGTGTGTACAAATATTTACAACAAATCCCACTGTTATGTATAATAATAATTCACCAATGAAAACTCCTGATTAAAAGTAATGATAAAATCAAGGCTGTGTTCTCTGCTTTGACTCTGCTCTCACGTAGTCCCTGGAGCATTTATACAAAGCACCGTGCTCCTCAGATCTGATTGAGGCTCGTGCTCTAGAGAGACACAAATGGACGGCAGATGTGGGCCATTGGTTATGCCTTGTGCGAATCCCCCCCATCATCGGGTATTTTTAAAGTCGCTGAAATGGAATATCTACAGTGTAGTATTGTTCCTTCTCCCTCCAAGATATTCTCATTAAGTAAACAAACTTGAGAACAAAGCTGATATTGTAATGAATGGTTTTCTTTAAAACATTAAAATCTATCTAAGTGCACTGTTGAAAGCTCCTTGGGAAATCCTTCCTGTGTCCCTGGCTCCAAGATTTCAGGAACGGCTCAGCGAGGAAGAAATGAGCAATCAGGCGTCTCACATGCATCCTTTCCCCCTGTCCTTGGTGGGTTTCTGTCATGATGGATGGGCTGCAGCATGGTACTGCTCTTCCTAATGGCGGTCGCTTGAGTTGGACCCCAAAGGCCCATATGTTAAAGACTTGGTCACGAGCCTATGGAGCTACTGGGAGATGGTGAAACCTTTAAAATGTCGGGCCTGGTGGAAGGGAGTTAGGTCACTGGGGGTGTGCCCTCAAAAGACACATCGGGACCCCAGCCCTTTGACCATTCCTTCTCTGCCAAGTGGTCCACCATGATGTACTGAGGCCCAAAGCAACAGAGTCAGAGACCAAAGAGACCAAAGCCTCCGAAACCATGAGCCAAAATAAACCTTTCTTCCCGTTATGTTACTTGCCTCAGGTATTGTGTCACAGCACCAGAGAGCTGACCAACACAGTCATTGAGCCACATCTGCTCTGGACAAACCCCATCTATGAAGTCTGATGATAAGGACTGGAACTACAGGAAGGTCAAATCTAAAGTCCTACAAATAGATGAAGTACTTTTCTACAGTTGCTAGTTCTTGCTAGGAACATAGCTGGTGCTTGCTATTCACATACTTATAACCTACGATGTCACTGCAAACATGGAATTATTAGCAAATACTGGTACACTTCTCGTGGGGAAAATACTGGACAGTCCCAGCATTTTAATCAGAGCGTCTATTCATAACCTTGTTTTATGTGCATCTCTGTGGAAAGATACCGTATTTCATCATTGTGCTGACTACTTGACGTTGAGCTCACAGCCAATAGGATTACAATTCCCGCCTGAATGGAGGTTTTCCAACATATATAAATTCTCCATAGGGTGCACCATACCCATCCTGAGTTTGGGAACCCTATGAGGCACTTCTGTGCTATACTTGGGACTGCTTTTAAACAGAAAAACCATAAAAAAGAGCACAGAAATGTAGAACATATGGCATCAAGTAGGCCGCAGAAAGGACACTCACTTGTAGCATGAAAGCTGGGACAAGAAGGAAGAACATGACCTCATTTGACATGTGTGTTCCACAACCCACATTGTCTTCCACTTTGTGTATGACCACTGGTGGCTGTCAAATGTGGCCACTGTTGATTTGGGGGCCACAAATTTTACCAACTAAGCAAATGTGCAAATAGAGGACCTGGCAATAGTGAGGACAGAAGGTGTTTAGGTCACTGTTGTGATTCAGTTTAAGCCGTGTACTGCCTCACGCTGCGAGGTCAAGGGGATCTCCAGAGGTCTTAGTGTGAAGAACCCGTTTTCAAACATTTGCTGCAAGTGCAGAAAAACATACAGAGCTCTGCCGCTCTGAGATGTGGTGGATTTGGGGGCTCTATAAACCACCCACTCCCTGTCCCCATTGTATTCCTAGGTTTCAAGCGTATTTGTGGCAAATGCCTACTTAGGAGTTCTTTATGGACTTTGTATTGCTTAAAGTTTATTCTTCCTTATTTCCTTCCTTCCTTCCTAATGGTCAGGATTTCGAATGTGCCCCTAGCTTTCACAGAAACCAGAAATCCATGTTGGAGCTGGAGCTTGATTTCCAAGAGGGGCCCTTGGGGTGGTGGCCTTGGGTGTTATCTAAAGTGGTTCCTCCTTCTCCTGCCTGCCTCTCCCCTTTTCCCTCCCTCCCTCCCTCCCTCCCTTCCTCCTCCTCCTCCTCCTTCTCCTCTTCCTCCTCCTCCTTCTTCTTTTTCTTCTTCTCTCTCTCCCTCTCTCCCTATCTCTATCTCTATCTCTATCTCTATCGCTCTCTCTCTCCTGCCCTTTGTGATGTGAGAAGAAAGCCTCGCTCACCCTCTTCTGCTTACTGCTACCATTCCCTGAGCTCCGCAGACCTGGCCTAACATGGACTGAACCCTAAAATCTCCAAAAATTGTGAGCAAATAAATCTTCCTTCCTCTAAGTGTTGTGACCAGAGCTTTTTGGATTGCGGCAGTGAGAATGCTGACTGAGACACCAACTACCATTAATTTGTTTACTTTGAACAGGTTTTGCTAATTCAAATTAGTTAGACAGCATCCAGGGTAAGGTGAGAGAGCCTTCTTGTGACCTAAGACTCAGCCACCTCTATAAGTAGCATCACTCTATCTCGCTCCTCTTTAGAGAAGGAGCTCAGAGCTCACCAATGGAAGGGCCCCATTTGAAAAGAGAACTGTGTTCAATGACACAGTTATGCTAAGAAATAGCAAGTATGAGGCCCTCCATCCTCGAACTTCTCAAGCACCTGTGACTGGAGGAAAGCTCTTTTTTATATTGTACTCTGGAGACCACTTCTCAAGTCAGGGGCAAATTAGAATCCTCTAGAATGAAAGAAATCTTGTTATGGTTTAGGTATAGAATGTCCCCTGAAAAAGCTCATGTACTGAGCTTCAGATCTGAGGTAATGAGGGAAGTCATCTCATCAAGCAATAAATCCACTGTAATGGATTTATTGAGTGGTAACCTAGAAGGTATGTCACTGGGGGTGTGGCCTTGAAAGCTGTGCTTGTGCCCCTGAATCCCCCCAATATTCTCTCTTCCTCTCTCTCTCAGCTTTTGGCCTCCTTGAGGCTAGAGCACAGTTCTCTCTCTTCTTCTCTCCTCTTCTCTCTTCTCTTCTCTTCTCTTCTCTTCTTCCCTCCCCTCCCTACACTATGCCCTAAACTTCATAGACTTTACCTAACTTAACATGGACTGAACTCCTGAAATCTCCAGAGCTGTTAGCAAATAAATTTCCTTCCTCTAAGTTGTGGTGGTCAGGTTTTTAGGGTTACAGCAATGAGAATGCTGACCAAAACACACCTGTCTTCATGAGGCTGCCAAAGCACCTAGGTCAGCTAGTGTGAGGGGCCATGACTGCTGAGTACTGTCATAGTCCTGTCGGCTCCTCCTCATCTGTGGACTAAGCTGGGCCAAGGGAAATCAGCACCTGGAAAATACACTGGCATCATGCCATGGTATCTTCCAATGTACTCTTCAGAAAGGTATCACAACTTGAGCCGAGCATGGTGGCACATGCCTGTAATTCCAGTACAAGGAGAATGAGGCAGGAGGATCAAGGTTCAAGGCCGTCCTTGCAACTTATGAGACCTTGTTTTTTTATTTTTTATTGGTACATTGTAGCCATACATCTTAATGGAGTACACGATGCTAGAGGCATACATGCACACATCACTCATTTAGCCCTTCCGCAATTCCCACCCCATCCCCTCCCCTCTCTCCTTCTCATGTTTGGCTTAGTGATTGACTTTGATATGTTTGCGGATGTCCATCATATACATTGGGGAACTTCCCTCTTCCCCCTCTCCTCCCCCTCAGTTAGGTCTCATTTACTTATTTGCTCATCTATGGTTTCTCCTTCCTCATCTAGAGTTCCTCCTATGACCCTTTTTCTCCCTAGCTTCTACATATTAGGAAGAGCATCCTGTTTGAAAATAAAAAAAAAAAATAGGGCTGAGTTTAAGCTCAGGCTGCTGAATTTAATCACAATACCAAAAACAAACAAAAAGCAAGTAACCAACAATAACAGCAAAACCAGAAAGATGTCCCCACTTGGAGGCTTTGCCTTTAGCTCAAAACCCTATTGGTATGTCCCAAGTATGACTCTCCCTTTGGGAGACAGAGATGCTAGAGGGAATTTCATAAAAGAAAATCCAAAGGAACTTTTAGATTGAAATATTACATGCCCCAAACTATTCTAGGCGCATTATAAAAAAGATATTTAATGGCAGCGGGACACAGTGGTGCCTGACTATAATCCTAGCACTTTGGAAGCTGAGACAGGAGAATCACAGGTTTGAGGCCAGCCTCGGCAATTCAGCTAGGTCCTCAGTGACTTGGCAAGACTCTGTTTCAAAATAAAAATTAATAACCGGATGGGGGTGTAGTTCGGAAGTAGAATGCCCTGGGTTCAATTCCCAATACCAAAAAAGAAGGAGGAGGGAGGAGGAGGAGGAGGAGGAAGAGGAGGAGGAGGAGGAGGAGGAGGAGGAGGAGGAGGAGGAGGAGGAGGAGTTGTTTAATGGACTTGAAAATATCTGTTAGAGGTGGAATACCCACCAGAACTGTGAAAGAACCCAAATATAAAGACAGCCTCCCTTCTCCCTCAGCCTCAAGCCTGTCTCTCCTCCCTCATACACAATGGACTTGTGCAAAATATCCCTGAGGCCTCAGAGGAAGCACTGGGTGTGGAGAGAAGGGGACCTTATGTTAAGTGTCTCTGGAAATGTAAGGAAAGCAACACATGCCCACCCTTCCATCCCCACACCATCTCCTCGGGTAGCTGCCTCTCCTTCCTGCCCTCCAGCCTTCACCAGTCACACAAAGCAGACCTTCCCCAAAGGCTAGTGAGTGCGTTGGCCTGGAGAGGCAGTGGTGTTTTGTTTAATTTCTCATTCAATCTTGTGTTAGAGCGATGCCATATTTGTTATTTTGAATATGAAAGGAACCCTACTAAGCCTCAAAAGTCCCTTCAGACATTAGATTTTCCCCGTAAATGGCCTGAGCGAATGTCCACCGGTCAGCTGCTCGTTCCGTATCCCGCCCGCATCTCTCCTTTTACTTTTAGCGTATGTATCATCTGGCATGCAGAGCGGCCAGGCCCGTGGTGCTTGTGCTCCTTCAAGGCCCAAGTCTGCAGGTTTCCTATGCTGTCGAGTTGCTGCTACGACAGTTCACACAAAATGGCCAGAAGTCATGAGCTGGTGACCCACCGTGACCCTAGGCACAAGCCCAGAGGTTACGAGTGAGCTGTCAGCGTCAGGTGTGCCTCTGCCCAGAGGGACTGTGCGGGCAAGGGGTTTATTGGTATGGAGTTATTGTCCAATGTTTTCATACAAAGAGAAATTTGTTTGTAAACACTGCCAGGATACTTTCTGGATGGTATGTGATTTTTTTTTTTGAGAGTATAGTTTTTTGTTTTGTTTCTGGTGTGTGTTTGGTGTGTGTGTGTATATGTGTGTGTGTGTGTTACTAGAGATTAAACTCAGGGACATTATGAGCTACACCCTCAGCCATATATTATTTTTATTTTGAAACGGGGTCTCACTAGGTCACTGAGAGTGTCACTACTTGCTGAGGCTGTCCTTGAACCTGCAATTGTCCTGTCACAGCCTCTCAAAATACTGGGATTACAGTTGCACTGTCGCACCTGGCTTTTGTGTTTAAGTGTAGATCTGTACATAAAGTTGAAGTATTTGAATCTTTTCTTTCTGCAAAAGGACACTAAGACCTAAGTGTGCTGGTCTGAGAGAAGAGATTAGAAATAAGATACTCTGGAGAGGAAGTCAGTGGGAAACTCTGAGGTTATAGCACTTATTTTTCCTACACAGAATATGCCTTTGAAAAGAAAAATATTTTTCCCCAAATCAGAAATATGTAAAGTACTATTAAATTCAGCTTTGTATTGTATGTGACTTTACAAAGACACATATATAATATGTAACGAAGGGGGGAAAGCTTCCATGATGAGTTTTATAAATAGATTTCTTACGAGATGACTCTCTGTCCAGCTCTGATCCCACCACTTCAAGTGGATGCAACCAGAATAAATTTTATATGGTAAAGAATAGATAGGAATGACAGGAACAATTTTTAAAAGATCCTAAAGCCAAGCAGTATATATTTGAGAGACTTCATGATGATTAGAGACCCTGTATTTTATTTTTATTTATTTTATTTTATTTTTGGTGCTGGGGATTGAACTGCTGCCTGCCCTGTTTCCTCTGGCTTCTCCACCTTCTCAAGTTCCCCTTCCCAGGCCTCCTGTAAGAAGTCTCTCCAGCCTCCCCCTCCAGCCTCCCCTCCCCTCCCCCAGCTTGGCGCCTCCAACCCAGGACTCCCGTCTACCCTGATGGACACTCCAGGCTCAGGTTTCACCAGAACATCTCACCTCCGGCCTTGAAGTCAGGCAGCCCTCTTGGGGTTTGGATCCAGCTAATCTGCTTCCCAGATGGGTGACCTGCTCCCCGCAGCTCAGCATCTTCAAAGCCTGGCCCATGGGGTTGTGATAATTTAACAAGAGGATCCACATATGTCACTTAGCACAATGCCTACCTCCCAGTGGGCGCTCAGTCGGTGAACCGCCATGGTTCTTAGACAGGACCACGTTCCCCCTTCTATCTTCCTGTTTACTCCAGGCCTGGTGACTCTTTTGGCATCGTTCAGAACCCTTAAGTTAGGCTGTAAAATCACCAGCTCATTTCATACAAGCAGCCTTGTTTAGAAGAGTGTCAGAATGATTAACTTCTTTCTATCCATGAAAATAAAAGAAGCACGGAGGGGGCAGGTAAGTTGCTCAAGGGCACACAGTCGAGGACGGCAGAGCCGGGATTTAAAGCGTGGTATGTGGGGGAGCCCTGTAGTACAGACCTCGTGACGAGATCATCGTTAGCTCCAAAGAAGGATGTGTCCTTTGGCCAGTTACCCACAGGATAATCTGATAGCGCTGACCCTGACCCGTCTCACCCCAGGGGCCTAAAGCTTCATGATCTCCCACCTTCCCACGAAGCTAGGAATTTCGGTGTCCAAGGCTCCGAGGCCATGGAGACACGGATCCTGGACCAGGAGTAAGAAGGGAATCACGAGAGGATGCTCAGAAGACACCTGGAGACGAGTAGAGAAAAGCTTCACCCTTCATTAAGCACTCAGCACTGTGGATCACTTAGCTATGAGCACCTGAGCAGGATGAAGACGCGGCGCCCACTGAGCTTACATCAGAAAGGGGGAGAAGGTGTATTAGTGGGAGTTTAGCGTCTTGTAGAGAATTAAAATAGGATGCTGTGCTGGGTGCGATTTCTCTGCCTCTACTGCGCATTAAAGTTGTCCGTGCTGATTTTAAAATGCGGACGCTACGGTGCGCCTGTATGCTTGAATCACTCTGAATCTCATCCTGGGGTGTCATTACATATCACCAGTGAACACATATCAAAAAACTCCAGACACCCAGGCTGATCACCATGCCAACTACATCAGAACCTGTAGCCGGCGAGACCAGGGCGTGGGTGTTTTAGAGCTCCCAGGGTGCTCCTGCGTACCGCCAGGGCTCTGAATCTCCTTGACAGAGGGCACGGGGGGCCGGGGGGCCGAGGGTAGGGGTGTCTCCCCTTGTCATCTGTGAGATATGAGCGTCTCACCACGAAGCTAACGTCCAGGAGGAAGCCTGACGGTACGGCGGAGGAGCCTTGCCGGAGGAGGGAAAGCCAGCCCTTTGGCTCCAGTGCTTAGACTTCCTGCGTGTTTACAACCAGCGCACACCCTGCTGGTTTCCTCCTAGCAAAGAAACAGTGTTCTCTGTCAGCGTACCAAGGGGCAAGCAACAGCAAAGAAAGTTTGCGGTGTTAAACAGAGACATAATTCAGAGGACAAACTGGGGTTCACGGGACGGATGGGGAAACGGAGGACAACATGGGGAAGGGGCACGCGTCAAGAGTGCCGGGGGACCCAGAGGTGCATCTTTAGGCCCAGCAGCCCAACAAGGGTGCCTTTCCAGGACACCCATTCGATCCTGAGTGCCCAAGCTTAGGCTGGATACCACTCTCTTCCAAACCTCCCTGGTGTGGCGTCTGTATGAGGAGGCCAGATTCCTTGTGTCACCAATAAATACTCCAAACTCTGGGGAAGGACTTGGGTGCCGGGTGGCCGAGAGATGAGAACCCTGTGACAGGCCACATGAGCGGGCCCCTCCCGGCCCCACCTGGTGCAGACAGGGTGGCGATTGTGAGAGCTGGGTACCACCTGTGGGGTTCGTCCTTTCTTACTTTCTTTCCTTTACCATCTTCTTGCCCCACACCCATAGCATCATCATCATCAACTCTCTCTCTCTCTCTCTCTCTCTCTCTCTCTCTCTCTCTCTCTCTCTCTGCCAACTGCACACCCCAAGTAAAGAAAGAGTTGTTGAATAAACAAAATTGCCTTCATCTGTCATCTCACAAATGTGTTTCATGGGAAAATTAAAACAGAAAGTCTAGATTGCTCTATGACTCTATTATCTTCACATTTCCTTTCTGTTCACTCTCCAAGTTTACCTTTTGCAAGTTTTAAGCCGGCCATGCCCCACCCCCATGAAGTTTCCCTCAGCACTGTGCCTCCCCAACCCTGAGCTCAAGGTCAAGAGACAGAATGCTCCCGGGATCCAGCCACGGCCCCTCCCTCCACTCCTTCCCGGCTCCCACAGCGGCTGTGCCACCCAGCAATTTACCCTCTTTGTGCACGGTGCCTGAATAACTTGCCTTTTGAAGGGTTCTGATTAAGGAAGAAAGAATTGCATTCTGTGATTTGCAAATCCATAACATTCTCAAAGAAACAAGCCTTGCAATGTAAAAGCGCCATTAAAAAATATACCCTGAAAGGCCCACAAGTTACAAGGCCAATTTTGATAGCCAGCTTCTACTGTGTTTGGCATTTGGGATGACTGCAGAGAAATTAGTGATCTGCTAGCATGCTAGGGAAATTGACAATCGGTTGGGTTTCTTCCCCTACTAAATATGGTGAAGCCAGGCGTGGTGGCGCATGCTTTTAACCCCAGTGCTTGGGAGGCTAAAACAGGAAGATTGCAGGTTTGTGGCCAGCCTCAGCTACGTAGTGAGACTCTCCACAACTGAGTGAGACCCTGTATCAAAAGAGTAGAAATTGAGTTGGAGGTGTAGCTGAGAGGTAGAATGTCCCAAGTTCAATCCTCAGCACCAAAATAAAATGTGCTGGGAGGTAGAGGGAAGGAAAAGAAAGAGAGTAGAAGAGAGAAAAAGAGACAGGAAGGAGGAGGAGAGGAGCCAATGGACGGCAATGTTGGTACGCGGAACACTGGCCCCCAAAGAAGTCTGCCTACAAATCCTCAGAACCCATGAATGCATTGTGCTGTGGAGGTGCAGAATTAAATTTGCAGGTAGAATTAAATGCTAGCTGGCTGACCTTAGACAGGAGATCATCAGGTGGGCCCCGTGTAATCACGAGGGCCATAACAAGTGGAGAAGAGAGTTGGAAGGGAAGCTGGCGCTAAGAGACGCCACTCTGCTGGCTTGGAAGATGGAGGAGGGGACCACGAGCCAAGGATTGTGAGTAAGCTCTGGAAGGAAGAGAAGACGAGGGGGTGGTGTCTCCTCTGGAGCCTCCGGAGGAATCAGCCCTGCCCAGCCCTGGGTCTCAGCCCTGTGATGCCCATGTCAGATTTCTGAACATAAGGCAATACGTTTGTGCTGCCTTGAGCCTGGTTTGTAGAAACTTGTTACAGTAGCCATAGGAAGCTCATGAGGCCCAGAGATGAAGGAAGGCACCTGTCTGGGGTAGGTGCTGGGCTTGGAGGACTCACAAGAGCTACTCCATTGGGGTTTTATGGAACATGAGGGACTTTTTTTTTTTGGTATTGGAAGTTGAACCCAGAGGCATCCTACCTCTGGGATATGCCCCAAAACCTATTTTACTTTTAATTTTGAAACACAATCTTGCTAAGTTTCTGAGGGTCATGCTAAGTTGCTAATGCTGGCCTTGAACCTGCGATCCTCCTGTCTCAGCCTCCTAAGTACTGGGATTACAGGCATGTGCCACCACACCCAGCTCATGGGGGACATTAGAAGCAGAGTCTCTCCTGAACAACTGAGCTAACTGCGGCTTTGTGGAAGGAATGGCCATCCCTAGGCTGAAATGGGAAGCCAGAGGTCAGGGTGGTGCTCGGGTGTGAAAGGAGATGGTGTGACTCTGGGAACAGCAAGTGTAGAAAGCCACCTTTTCATCTAATCACGGAGAACTTGAGTGCTTGTCGTGAGCTGAAGCCTTGGCAAAGTGAGGAGAGGGATTGCCCGGCAGCGGTACCTAGTAACTACAGAGTCAAAATTCAGACTTCTAGAGATGCGAAGCTCCAATCAGGCCACACTGAGATGCGGCCCCACGTCTTCTAGGATGGCTGTAGCTTAAAAGACCAACAACAAGTGTTGGCAAGGACACGTGAAAGCTAGAACTCTGGACATTGTTGATAAGGCTGCAAAGTGGTGTAGGCACATTAGAAAATAGTCTGGTCATTTGTAAAAGGTTATAACTAGAGTTAACTACCATATGGCTCAGAAATTCCACAATTAGGAATATATTCAGGAGAACTGAGAAAACCCCCACGCAAAATTTGCACACAAGTGTTCATCGCAGAAACAACCTTGACATCCATCGACAAATAAATGGAGACTTTAAATAGAATATATCCACAAAATGGAATATTATTCAGCCACAAAAAGGAATGAAGAATTGGTAAGTGCTACCACACAGATGAACCTTGAAAAACACGTATACCAAGTGGAAGAATCCAGTAACAAAGGGGCATATTTTCCATAATTCCATTCACATGAAATGTGTATACATATGCAAATCTAGAGATACAGAAAGCAGATTAGTTATTCTCTGGGACTAGGGAAAGAAAGTAGGGTTGATAGTAAGGGGGTAAAGAGTTTTTCTCTCTTTTTTATTGGTGCATTGCAGTCATACATCTTAATGGAGTACAAGATGGTGGAGGCATACATGCACACATTATCCAATTAGCCCTTTTTTCTCACCTTTTTTAGGTGGTGAAATTGTTCTGAGTTGTTCTAAATCTGTAGGGATGGTTACACGATTCTGTGACTGTACCAAAAAATCTATTGAGTTGCACTCTTTGTATGCTCAAATATGTAAGATTAGACAGTCACAGAAAGTGAAAGGCCACGTGTCTTCTGTCTTATGTGGAAGCTAGGGAGAAGGTGGGATCTAAGAAGAACTTCAAATAAAGGAGGAGAAAGCCCAGTGGAGCGATAGAGGTGGTCTCAGGGAGGGAAGTGGTGGGAGAGGGAGAGCTGATAAAGGAAACATTCTAATTCCATGCACATAAATGAAATTACCAGTGCCAATCTCAATGTTAGGTATGGGAAGGGAGTGGGGTGGGGTTCAGAAGGAAGCTCGCCAAGTGCTGTGTGCATGTAGGTCCCTGTCACACTGAGCTTCATTATGTTGTAGGATTACAGTGCACCAACAAAAGTATAAAAATAAGTGCTTACACCGTGTGGTGTGGAAATTATATGCCAAGAAAGCAGTTACTAGTAGGACCAGTGTCAGATCCCAGAATGAGGATCAGAGCTGAGCAGGGCAGGCCCAGGCTGGTGCTGGTGGCAGTAGGTTTGCCTGGAGCGATGCTTTTTACCAGGGCTTGCTGACTTGGGGACTCTCATCAAGGCTGATAGCCTAGCCCCAGTAGGAGCCCTGCATCCCCTGTCATCCAGGCACTTGACAAAGGTGACGTCAGAGGCTCAGAGACCCCGCTGTGTGATCCTCTGGGACCTCAGGATCTGTTAGCTCTGAGCCCAGAGCAACCAGTGCCTGCAGGTGAGAAATGGTCCAGATCGAACTTCCCTAGTGTAAAGCACTGGGTTGCATGCTCATCCTCCTTCTCATCTGCAATAAGCTTCTCCATCTTTGCGTTATTTGGGAATGCCAGTTGTGGTGGCCCTGCTGAAAGTGTTGGGCTTACAGAAAGGGACATTCCAGAGGCTGCTCTTTCTGGCTTTAGAACCAATGCTTTAGGACCACAAAAAGAGAAGGAAAAGTAGGTGGGAGAAAAAGAGGAACAGGAAGAGGAGAAGAAAGAAGAGGAAGAAGAGGGGGAAGGAAAGGAGGAAAAGGAGGAGGAGGAGGAGGAGGCAGCCTAACAGACGATGGCCCTGTCTCAGTTGCCATCCTAGCACATCCAAGAAGCTATTTCACCATTGTTGGAGGCCACAGGGAGCTGGAGGCCCCTGGGGGGCGGGCTGTGTGCGCATGCTCACTGCTCAGAGAGTTGAAGAGGCTTGTCCAAGGTCACCTTGGGCTGCTGAGCATAGATGGGGGAGCGGCTGCTGTGCTAACACTCTCCTGCTGCTGGGACAGCTGCATAGGACTGTCTTAAGGCAGCAGCCGCTCCGGCCTGTCTCCTGGCAGCCAGCAAGTGCCCTTTTGGACTTCACACCCCTGTGCAGCGATGTCATGCTACATTACTTCCAAATGGCACTCCAATGGTGTGTGTGTGTGTGTGTGTGTGTGTGTGTGTGTGTGTGTCCAGCATGCACAGCCCGTCGCACCTCTGACATCTCCGGGGACCTTCCACAACGCAGACCACACATGGTGCTGTCTCTGGGATTTTAACCAGCTTCTTTGGAAGCAAATATTTGAAGTTTACCAAACATAAACCAAGTAAAACCTAAGTCAATCAAAAGTGACTAAACACCGCTTTAGTCCAAATACATGTTTCTGAAAGGTCACAGCTGGTGTAATTATCCATGCTAGACTTAGCACGCATTCAGCTGTGTGCTTAAGACTGCCAAGAACGGGAATACATCTAGAATCCTTAAATAAGAGTCACCTTGCTGTTGGAAAACGCTTGGTTAAGTCTGACTCGGGGCGGGCGGGGCGTGGGGGGAGCCTATTAGACGTTAATGACACTTCAGGAAAATGGGGAGGGGACTTCTTTGGAAACAGAATAGAAAGACACGTCAGAGCTGGTTTCTCATAATATGGAGTTGAAGCCCTTTTTCTTGAAGAAAATCAGTCCTGACATGTACAACAGCAAGAGGAGAACACAACGGCAAAGTGAGTGGCCCAAGGATTCAGGGGAGAGGAGGGATGGGAAAAGTGCAGGCTCCGCTCAGGACGGCAACCCTGGAGGACGGCAACCCTGGTGTGCTGGGGGAGGGGCACCCAAGTCTCCTCTAAGACTGTGTGTGTGTGTGTGTGTGTGTGTTTATTGGTGCTTGGTAGCCCCGTGCATGATACTGAGGTTGGCATTGGTAATTTCACATACATACATAAGGTCAGTGCAAGTGTCTCCGTCACTAATGCTCCTTCCCCATCGCTGCCATGGACGGCCTGGACCCCCTCCATCCCTCCACTCAGGTTTCTCCTCTTTTACCTCGACTCCCTCTTGTATCCCAGTTTCCTCCTAGCTTCCACTTGAGAGAAAACAGATGACCCTTCACCTTCTGTGGCTGGCTGATCTCACTTACCATGACATACCCTGGGTGAATCCATTTTCCTGCAAATGACATAATTTTGTTCTTCTTCGTGACTGAGTAGAATCCCATTGTGTGTATATACCATAATTTTGTAATCCATTCATCTGTGGATGGACTCCTAGATTGCTTCCATAATTTAGCTCTTGTGATTTGTGCTGCTTATAAACATGCATGGATTGCTATAATAATATTCTGATTTCAATCCCTTTAGAAAGATACCCAGGAGTGGTTTAGCTAGATCATACGGTGAACCCATTCCAAGGATCCATTCCAAGATTCTGAAGAATCTCCACACTGATCTCCAAAATTAACTAGCATCCCACCAGCAGTGCAGAAGAGCTCCTGCTTCCCTACATCCTCACCAGTATTTATTGTTGCCTGAATTCTTGATGATGGTCCTTGTCAAGAGACAAAGCCCCGGTCTAAAGTATGTATCTCAGGGAGGATATGCCTACTGTGGTGGCGATTGTTAAAATGTTCCTAGCACCCCAGGGGTGCTGTGCAAATATCTTGGGAGCCACCATAGAAGAAGACTCTGAGCTCAGGGAGGATGTGCTCCCAGCTCCGGTGTCGCTTAAACCTGGGCAAGTCCTCTTTCCACTTGCTAGTTTGGAACATTCACCTGCAATTTTGCTTCAAAACAGGGCTGTCCTACTAAATAGACACCCAACTTAAACCCACAGCTTTGGATGATGTCTGAGGCTCATGCCTGCCCTCCCTCCCAGAGAACTGTTGATGCCTACACCTTCTTCGTGGAGGATCAGGGGCTACGTACGATACAGGAACCGGGGCTAGACTTAAAAGGATGTCTGGCTGGTGGTCAGAGTGCAGAGCGGAGAGTTTTAAAAGCCTGGAAAGCAGTAGAGGAGAGAATGAGAAGGGAGCTGGAGTGTAAGTTGTCTGAGAGCAGAGATTGTTGTCTGTCTTGACCGCTGCTTCCTCAGGGCTAAGGAGAACATCTGGCATATAGTAGGTGCCCAATAAGTGTCTGTTAGTAAATAAATAAACAACTAGGGGCAGGCCACAGCCAGTGACCAGGCAACAGAGCCCAGGCGGAGGCAGTTCTGTGGCTAGCCAGTTAGGAGGAAGGGGTGGGAGATGGGGTCCTGGAGGGACCACCTGAGATGGAGCAAAGACATGGCCAGGGGACCCTGAATTCTGTAGGACACCTGCCACAGTCCCATGGAGAAAATGGAGCTGTCAGTCACTCACCTTCTTCCCAAGGTCCTTCCTGTTTTTCTCCACAGCCTACATGACCAAACTCCTACAGAAACCAGGAAGGAGCCAGGCGTGGTGGCGCACACTTGTAATCCCAGTACTTGGGAGGCTGAGAACGGGAGGATCTAGGTTTGCAGCCAGCCTCAGCTGGCTTAGTGAGAACCTTTGCAACTTAGTGAAACCCTGTTTCAAAATAGAGAATAAAAAATAGGGCTGGGGGTGTAGCTCAGAATTAGAATGGCCCCTGGGTTCCATCCCCAGTACTGCAAGAAAAAAGAAATAAAGGAATGAAGGAAGGAAGGAAGAAAAGAAGAGAGGGATGAAAGGAAGAAAGAGAGGAAGGAAGGAAGGGAGGAAGGAAGGGAGGGAGGGAGGGAAGGAAGGAAGGAAGGAACGAACTAACGAACCAGGAAGATAGCTGTACTAAATGAGACCCTGCAAACTTCTCACGCAGAATTCAACCAGCCCAAGAGAGCTGGTTCCTGCCTAAGTGGAAATTAAGTCACAGGCAGGGTACAGATGGAACTTCAACAAGTGAATCTGTCATTTTTTCCCCTGAAAAATAAAAAAGAAAGAAAAGAAAGATCTAAAATATCTGGGGCATACTGTGGTGGTGAGGAACCGATGCCCGGACCCAGCTTCCCTGGGCTGGAAGCTGGGCTCCTGCTTGTTATCTGGGGACATTTGGGCAGATGGCCTTCAACACCTTTGCGCTCTGGCTTCTTTCTCTATAAAGAGTGTTAATAAGAGCACATCTCAGACACAGTTGTGTGAGAAGTAGTTAGGTCGTACCATGCAAATCGTTTACATAAGCAAGAGTTATTGTCTCGGCGACATGGCAAACTGCTGATGTTTGTTAAATATGACGACTGGCACAGTGGTGCGCATTATAATTTTCTTATGTTTTAAATAATTAAGATTCAAAAACACAACACTTTCCCCCAACCTAAAGCATATCCTTCTGGTTATGTCACCGATTCACAGGGAAATCTGCCTTTATAAAACCTCCAAAGGAACATACAGAGGAGGGTCTGGGGCAAATACAGGCTGGAGGATCTCAAGGTGTGCCCTGGGACCACTGCCATCAGCATCACCTGGAAATTTATGAAGAATGCAGATCCTCTGCTCCCCATCTGCAAGCTCTGGGGCTGGGGCTGGCGGCCTGCATTGCAATAAGTCCTCTGGGGTGTTCTGGGGCACTGCCGAAGGCCAGAGCCCAAATGAAGAACTGCCTGGCTGGAGGTCCCCAGGTAACACCAGGTAACTGGAGGGCTCTGCCATTGATACCACTGACTGCTGGCTGGGTTCTTCATTGGACCACTGGAGGGTCCATCTTCCTGACAACCCTTTGAGCATCACAGCTGACCCTGCTATCTCCACAGGGGCAGCTGGGAGAACTGAATTATCAAAGTGCTCAGGAGGAACAGAGCCTCACTCCTCCTGACTCTAGAAGGTGGGCCAGACCCAGCTTGACCAAGGTGATGGGATGCCTCTCGTGAATTTCTCTCCCTAGGACAGTATCCTTCCATGGCTCCAGAATACTCCATTGCCCATGCATAGCTATCCTCACCTCCCTCATTCTCTCAGTGCCCCTTCATCCCCTACTGCAACCCTCCTACTACCACTGCCATTACCATTAGGGCGCACTGCACAGATGCCGGGAGCCTTAAAAGTAAGCTTAGGGTGGTCGCCACTGGCACCTCCCATCCCCCAACCATTATTCCCAGTGATGGTTGGAAATATGAAAGAACCATTAAGATGCTATAAAAGCATCTTTGTAGATTGTAAAACAGATAAAAATTATTGGATTTGTTTTACAATGGTATAAATATATGACAAATTTATCATCGGGATAAATGTTAAAAACAAAGACAAACCAGGAGTACATTTGTCTGGGCCAGACTGAACAGGGTTACGAGTAGCAGGAAATGAGCGGGGTGTAGTGGCCCACACCTGTAAGCCCAGTACCTGGGAGGCTGAGATGGGAGGCTCGCAGGTTTGAAGCCAGCCCAGCAATTCAGCGAGACCCTGTCTCAAAATAAAATAAATAAATAGGGCTGGCGGAATAGCTCAGAGGTAGAGTACTCCTGGGTGCAATCCCCAGCACCACACACACACACACACACACACACACACACACACACTTTAGAATGGCTCTGCCAATCTACCTAGGTTTGGGGCATGTCCACCTATGAAGGTACACATTTTTAGATGTCCACAAGCTCCTACAATTTTTTTTTTTTTTTACAAAAAAAAGAGTACAAAAAATAAGCAAGAATTGAAGAGCCCATCTCTAGCCTAAGTAAAGAGGGGAAATATAATCAGGAGTATAAAAATAAAGTGGCGCTCATTGAGCAGTGATGAAACTCAACTTCCTTCTAATAAAATTAATGAGAATGAACTTCAGATCCAGAGCACAGGTCTGCTTGTGCCCAGCGAAAGGGCCCGAGGGGTGGGGATCGCAAATGTCAGCCAAGGTAACTACCAAGAAAGACCTTAAGTGGATCAATCAGGGTTGAACTGCTAGATAGAGGGATTAAGTGGCTAATAAGAGGGATGTTCTGCTGACCTCTAGCAGGAGAGGGAGGAGATAATGAGATAAGTAAAGCTGGTGAGGATAATAAGCCTGTAATTATGGCCAAGTTCAAACTACTAAGTGTACATTAGAGAGCTCTCCAGAAACGGGAGACCGAGAAGAAATCCCAGCCCTCTGGAAGTTCATGCTGCCTCTGGCGCTTGAGATATCTGCTGCCGCGGGCTGGGTCGGCCTCCTCTGACCAACAGAAAAGTAACACCATCATCGTGGCCGTCTCTGATGCCAGAATGCTCCTTGTGGGTCACTGTGCTGAGACTAGAAGGCTGCGGAAAGAAAATCCCGCGGCCAGAGGAACTTACCGGGCCCAGAAGCCAGCCCCTACTAACTGCTTCATCCGTCTGTGTGTTTATGTTAGAAGGGGTTTTGACTATTTATTTTTGTAAACAAAGTTTTCCTGGCACACAACATGCCCATTTATTTGGGGTTTTTTAATGAACTTTTATCAAAACACCGTAGTTTCACATCATGTTGGAGTTCAGAATAATAAACATGCATGCACACTGCACTTGGTGACCTTCCCCGCTCCCCCGGCCCCTGCCCCTTCCCCATGCGTGGCAGTGAGATTGGCACCGATAACTTCACAGATGTATAAAATGCCATTGGAAGTGACTCCTTCCCCGAGCCCACCTTCTTCATCCCACTGGGGTTTCTCCTGTTTTGGAAAGCCAGTCGCTTTTGTATCACAGCAATTGTTTTGATTGTCTTAAAGAGTCGCTGCTGTGGCCGAGCTTCTTCTACGCACAGGGCGGTGATGTAGGTATCGTACATTCTGGGGTGCATATGAAACACACACACACACACACAATGCACACACATGCACACACAACACACACACACTCAACATGGGGTGAGCTCCCCAGGCTAGAAGATGAAACACAGCAGATTTACACATTTATTTTTTCTGAATCCGGGGGAATTCGGAGTCTGATGGGAGCGCAGCCATACGCATTAAGGGGAGAGCATTTGGCCGGGGACGAGGGCGCCGTCTCCCCGTCATCTGCGGCTTGCGCTTTTTCTGCCGAATGCTTTATATAATAGTTCGCTTAATCTCTGGGGTGAGATAAACGTATGGCAGCTTTACTACACTATTGATTCAGATTATTACTGTAATGACAGGCCTACCCAGGGAGTTGTCGCCGGGTTTCTGGAGACGTCCTGACGGCAGCTGAGCACATTATTAAAGCGCGCTCTGCAGAGGAAGCCCCTCTTTGCCTGTCTGGGGCCAGGAAGTGGGGCCTCGGGACTCGGCCTGGGTTGTCAGGAACCCGAAGGGAAGCTCTCAGAGGGCCGGCAGCTGTGGGCTGACCTAAGGGACTCTGCTTTTGTATTTCAGGACCCGAAGACAAAACCAGGATGTTCACAAAGACAGACACAGCTTACTGCACAGGGTCCCTGAAGGAGCAAGGCGCTCGCAGATCAAGCTTGGATGGAATTTAAAGGGCCTGTTTCAGGCAAGGGAGGGTTAAGGCAGCTGGTAAGGATAAGGAGAATGAATCCATGTTCCAGGAACCTTCTGGAGCCTGGGACACAGAGCTCTCCTGTAGACACGCACTATTCTCCCCTTGTCCCTCTGTCCTCTGCCTGGGCCCACAGACAGCTAGATCCCTGGGGAAGCCAGAGGGGCTCCACAGGGGTCAGCTTCCGGGGTTCCAGCCCAGGGGGTGCTGGAAGGCAATGAATCTGGGTATGCGGCAAAGAGTATGAACCCACCTAACCGCTCAAAGGCTCTGCCAGTGAGAGGTGTGGGAAGGCCTGCACATTGGTGACTAATATGTTACGAGGCTGAGATCCCCGCAAGGCACGAAGGTCCCACAGATGTCCCCAAGACTTCTCATCGTGGGAAATAGGCCAGGTGTTGTGGCACCTTGTAATTTTAGTACTTGGGAGGCTGAGCCAGGAGGGTCACAGGTTCCAGGCCTGTCTGAACAATGTAGTGAGGCGCTCAGCAACTTAGCAAGACCCTGTTACAAAAATTAAAGACGGGTGGGGATATAGCTGAGAGGTAGAGGCCCTTGAGTTCAATCCCCAGTACCAAAACAACAACAATAATTATGGGAAAGAGAAACGGGCGGGGGCTCCGGATTCCCAGCCATGCGGAGCAGGGATCCAGTCTGAACTGCGTGGGCCATGTCACTTTGGGCAAGCTCCCCAGGGCTCAGTGCGTACTTCAGGAAAGGTAGCATCAGGTGGGATTCTTTACAACAGGGTCTTGCAAAGAACTTAACTCGCTTCCTGGTATTTAGTAAGTGCTCTAAAATGGGAGCTCTTTAGATATAAATTAGAGCATCAGAATTTCTCTGAAACTGCTTGTATACAAAGAAGTTTATTATGAAGGTGAGGGAAGCCAGGCAGGGTGGTGCACACCTGTAATCCCAGGGCTTGAGAATCTGAGACAGGAAGATGGCAGGTTTGAGGCTAGTCTCAGCAACTTAGGCCCTCCCCAACTTAGTGAGACCCTGTTTCTAAACAAAAAAAATAAAATAGGTCTGGGGGTAGAGCTTAGAACCTTGCCCTTAGGTTCAATCCCTAGTATCACCAGAAAAAAAAAAGTGTGGGGGCTGTCTATCTGGTGGAACTGAGGGGCAGGGGGCCATCTGCAGCAACCAAACCAGAGGCAGGACCTGGACAGCCTGGCTTCTGTTTCTATCTGCTCATCTTCGGAACACTGACTCTCTCTATCTAGATTCAGAACCCAACTTGGCTTCTGAATGCTGTAAGGCCGTGATGGCTCCCAGGCATGCTGTACCACTCCCTGGCAGATCTCCAGCCCCAGGGAAGTGAGCCCCTAGGCCTGGCCAGGACCCACCCTCGCCAGTCACGCTCCAGGTCCTGGCTTTCTTTCGTTGGTCTCTGTAATCCACCTTCCGCAGCATCCCCTGCCCTGTGAGGACCGCATTAGTGCCCGTCCTTCACTTTGGCTTTGGGGGTCTCAGCCAATGAGACGCATAACAGAACACCAGAGGAGAGAGGGTGAAGTGGAGCTCCCTCCCTGAGGGTCAGCGCAGAAGGCCTGAGCCGCCCCCAAGGCCAGGGCTTCTCAAGGAGCCTGTCCGCTGACTCTCGGGGCTCAGAGCGAGGGCTTGCTGCCGCAGACCCCGGCCGAGCTCTAACGACTTCTTCCCCTAAGTTTATAAACTGCCCTTCATTAGTCATTCCTCAAACTGATCTAAATGTGTTGTCAGCCTCCGGCCTGGACCACACAGGACCAACAGGCCTGGCCAGGGCTAAATAAATGAAGTTCCTGGTCCTGTCCTGGCGGGTCCTTGGTGGAGTTAAGGAGACGCTTCCAGGTGGGAGGGCCAGTGGGCTTTCTGTGATGTCACTGTCACTGGCTTTGTGTTACAAGTGTTATAAACAAAATTAACTGTGTGTAGAACTTCTGCCTCTCCATGGTTGGGTGCTGGGCTGGAGTTCCCTTATCCCCCCCCCCACACACACACCCCTCCACTGCTTCAGAGCACAGCCTCCTGTGTCCTTGAGGATGTACCCTGTCCTTCCCTGGCTTTTACACAAGCCTCCGTAGTCCTTAACCTGGGTTCATGGCCTTTTAAAGAAACAATGCTTTAAAACCCTTGCTAATTCCCAGATCCTTGGGCCAAACTGGGACACTGGTGGTGCCCAGGACTAACCCGGCTGACCCAGCACGTCCTTTGCATGCAAGAGGATGTCTCTGACCACTGGAACAGGAGGGCATGTAGCTCTGCCCTGTACCGCAGGGCTTTCGGGGATCACTGTAGACCCGTGTGAAAACACCGCTCATGGTATACTTGGAGTTGCCTGGGCCAGGATCTCAGGCCGCTGCGGCTACACCTCAGCACACAACCTCTGCTTTCCTTTCTCCACCTAGGAAATATACTCTTTTGTTGGTTATTAAATAAATTCACTAACCTGCTGCCAAGATTAAGAAGGGGTTATTCCTATTTAACTGTTGACAATGCACCAGAAATTGCTCAGGGCACCGGGCACAAAAAGCCACCAGGGCTGGCCATTCCCTCCTCCTGTTCGGAGATAACGGGCCTGCCCCGAGGAAGCAGCAAGACCCCGGTGCTTTCTGGTGTTAAACATGCACATTCTTGATGGCAAAATGAATCCTTCCAAATTCAAAAAGGTCACTTTTCTAAAATTAAAAAACAAACATCAAGTGGAAATCATTTTTCTTGACAAAGAAGAGGCTTAGAGGTTAAGAATGGCACACTATCAGGATTAGTTTATCAGGCTGGTAATTTCTCCCTCCTTTTTTTTTTTTCTAGTTTAAATACTTGCGATTTCAGTGTGGCATCCCAGCATGCAGTTTCTATCCAATGGATCCTGCAACAGAGTCACCGGGTGACCCGTTGCCATGGGAACAAGGGTACCAGCTCCTTGTGCCCGTCACAGTGACCATTAGGGAAGTTAGATCAGACTGAAAAAATGTCACGCTGTCACTTCAGAGCTGTGCGAGCTTGGGCACATTAGTGTACCTCTCTGAGATGTACCTCCTCCTCTGAAACTTGGGTTTCATGATAATCATTTCTCTCTGATTTTTTTTTTTTTTTGGTCCTGTTTTGGTTTTGGGTACTGGGGATTGAATCCAGCTTTTGTTCCATTCTTTTGAAGTAGGATCTTGCTAGATTGCTAGATGAGGCTGGCCTCGAACCTGCCGTCCTCTTGTATCAGCCTCCCAAGTACTGGGATTACTGGCCTATGCCACCACGCCCGGCTCTCTGAGCTTTTCTAAGGATCTAATTAAGTCACCTGGGCAGAGTGGTTGGTATGACTTCAGTGAGTCAGTTGCTTCCACTGTGAGAGTGTGTGAAGGTGAGTGTCCTGAAGGTCTGAGTTAAGGAGCCTGGCATCCCAGCCTCCTTTATGACACCCTGTAAGAACCCAGGTGCTAAGGCCACATGTTCTGCGCTCCTGGGGACTGTCACTGTCACGGAGCCCTGCCTGAACACCCTCGGGAACCCACACAGGAGGGATGGTGTTCATTGCTATTTGACCAGCTCTAAGGGCTGCCAGCTCCAGCAAGGCCCAGCTCCTTGGTTAAGGAAGAACACCTTTCCATGCAGAGTCTGTACTGAGCCCTGCTGTCAAGGACACCTGCTGGGTAGAGAGAGTTCACAGGGCCCAGCCACACTCCTCGGCCTGGCTCCCCACATGATGCATAGTTCTCCCTAGTGGTTTGCCTCTGTGCAAGCCAGCTGGCTCCGGAGAGCTCCGCCTGTACTGCCGGCCCTGATACCATCATGTTTCCGACGGCATAAAGGGCTTCTCTGGCCGGGGTGGCAGCTGTCAAAGCCACCTCGTTCCCAGCTCCTTAACTCTAAGTCTCCAGATCATGGCTGAGAAGAAAAGTAAAATATGCTTATTAAATACCAGCTTATTAAATAGCAGCTCACTGGCAAATATCACAGAGGGGTTAAGCAGCTGGCCCTGGAGACACACGCTGGCCTTGGACCCCAGCTTTGCCATGCAGCACCCTCACTCTGTCCAATTCCTTACCTCCTCTGAAATGTGGGTTCCTTATCGGAAACTGTGTGATGGTGGTAGGGGTTAATAAGAGCACTGACTTCAGCAGAGCGTGGTGGCGTACACCTATAACCACAGTACCTGGGAAGCCGAGACAGGAGGATCGAAGGTTTGAGGTCAGCCGCAGCAACTTAGTGAGCTCCTCAACAGCTTAATGAGATCTGTGTCAAAATAGATCTTAAAAAATTGTAAAAGGGATGGGCATATAGGAGGTAGAATGATTCTGACTTCAAGCCCTAGTACCCCCCAAAAAAAAGAAAAAGAAGGGGAAAGAGCAAGGAGGAGAAGGAGGAGGAAGAAGAAAACTGACTTTACAGATAACACATATAGCAAGCTTTAGAAATTCCTGAACGACTTAGAACACTGTTAACACATCAGTAGCCACTATTGCTGTCCTTCCCCCTTGTTGCGTGCTGAGTGAGAGGATGAGGTCTTCAGATAAACGGACCACTCTTCAGTGGAAGGAGCATGAAGAAGGATGCTCTCCTGCTAGGAGGAACAAGACATGATGAGGTTGAGCTGGTGGCCAGTTAGAAGGAAGAGAGGCAAGCACATTCGGGAGGGATTTCTGAAAAAGAGTCCATAGGACTTGGTGACCTCCTGCATACACAGTCTGGGAGAGACAACGTTTCTTCCGTGGGCATTGAGGATCACATCTGAAGGGAGAACACAGAAAAAAGCTCGTGAAAAAGAAAAAAGACAAGGAATTCAAAGGCGGTTTATCAGCTTTGGGGGATACATGCTCTGGACAAAAAATCCGGAGTTGTTCAGAATGCAGGGTTTAAGAACACATTGAAAAATGTGCCGAAATCTTAGTCATCAGCAAAATTCAAAGCACAAGCAAAAGGGATACTGAAGCGGCTAAATTTAAAAGGACCGACAACAGCAAGTATTGATGAAGACAGAGAAAAGCCAGGACGCTCGCTCATTGTGGGTGGGAGTGTTAGCTGGTGTGACTACTTGGGGAAAATATTTGGTTGTGCTTATTAAATCCAAAATAGGTTAGCAGTTTCATTCCTGGTTATGTGCGCAGCTGAAGCGAATGCTTAGTTTACAAAAATACATGTACAAAAATGATCATAGTGATATTATCACAAAGCTGGTAATAAGCCTAAAGGTCCCAAATGTAGGATACATAAATAAGTTGCAACGTACTCATATTAAAATTGTCTAAAGCTGTAACCTAATAGTGCACTGCAATGAAAAAGAACTAGCTACTGAATATCCTAGGCAAAATACTGACTAAATATGTCCCAATACAGACCCACACACAGATTTATGAATGCGGATATTTATGTGAAGGGTTTATGAATAGGCAGAACTAATTAGCAAATAAACAAAAATCCAAAATTATTGAGTTGTGCACTGAGATTTTATGCATTTACTTTGTGAAGGCTAGCCCTCAATTTTAAAAATCAGTAAATTAAAGAACAGAGGGCTAACATGAATGAGGAGCTCTTGAAAACAAGAGGAAACATATAAAAAAGCTAACAATGCTGGAATGCGCTTCAATGATAAGGTGGAAGCGATGACTTAGTATTTAAGATAAGTTGTGGCCGCTAATAGGACCTGTCAAATGCGGGGTATGCATTTCTGGAATAGTAATTTTGGTGTTTTTCAATTATGGTCCCAGTGGAATCTGTAATAAGTCTCCAAAAGGAACTGAACCGTACTGGGAGAAATAGGAAGAGGAGGAAGAGGAGAGGAGGAGGAGATAGAAGAGGTGAAAGAAGAAGAGAGAGAAAGAGATGGAGGAGAAGGAGATGAAGATGAAGTAGAAGAAGGAGGAGGAGAGGAAGGAGAGGAAGAGGAAGAAGGAGGAGGAGGAGAAGAAGAAAGAGAAGAAGGGAGGAGGAGGAGGAGATGAAGAAGATGAAGATGAAGTAGAAGGAGGAGGAGAGGAGGAAGAGAAGAGGAAGAGGAGGAGGAGGAAGAGGAAGAGGAAGAAGTAGGAGTAGGAGGAGATGAAGGAGGAGGAGAAGGAGGAGGAGGAAAGGAGGAGAAGGGAGTAGGAGGAGGTAGGAGGGGAGGAGGGATGAGTTGGAGGAGGGAGAGAAGAAGAAACAACAATGATGACAAAAGCAATCCATCAACTCATCAAACTCCATAAAGCTCAGCAGACCTCAATGTGCATCACAGGACTGCCTCTAGAGAGGGCCATGGGAGCCTCTGCCAGGACCAGCTGAGCTCCAAGCAGCTCTCCCCAGAGGATGCTCTCACCACCACCCAGATCAGTAGTGAAAGCTTAGCACTCCCTGCAGAGCCACAGATGGCGTGTCTGCTTGAGGCGTGTCTGTGGTGTGGTTTTTCTTCCGGGTAGCTCAGTTGAACTACTCCTTTCCTTGGCCTCACCCTCTAGGGAAAAGCCAACTCCTACCACCAACTACCAAGCACCACCATTACTGGCTCCTTCACTTCTGTGAATTCCAAGATGCCACGATGCTGGAGCTTGCGTACCCTTCTATTTGCTAAGCATTTACTTGCTAAATATTTACTGAGCACCTACTGTGTGTATGGGAGGCACGAGAGGAAATGAGAAAGAGACAACCCTCACCCATGGAGAATTGAAACGGGACACATTTGGGTTGTTGTTAGTAATATGAAGAAAATGATAAGTACGCTGTAAGAGGAGGTGAGCTTAGTCGGGGCAGCTGGGGACTGTCTGTTCTCTAAGGTGCCAATGTTTAAACAATAGAGAGAAGTTGGATGTGGGGACGCGCGCCTTACAATCCCAGCACTTGGGAGGCTGAGACTGAGGATTCCACAGGATCCTGGTCAATCTCAGCAACATAGTAAGACCCTGTTTCATAAGTAAAAATTATAAAAAGTGGGGCCTGGGGGCTTTAGCCTGGGGGTAGAACGCCCTTGAGTTCAACCCTCAGTACCAAAATACATACATACATACATGGAAGAAAACTACCATCCAAATACCGCGGGGCAAGCGTGGACAAAGGAGAATCAGTGGCAGGTTGAGGGAGAGGCACGCTAGCGCACAGCCACCCAGGGTGGATTAGAGGGGCATGAGTTAGAAGTCGCAAGCCCACCTCCGTGCTCCTGCACCTTGTCTTCCTGAGGCTTCAACGCTCCCTGGCTGTCCCTCTCCCCACAACAAGGAAAGGAGACTGCAATTTTCCACCAGCAGACACCAGAATTGGGGGATGAAATGACTCTGGAGTTAGAACTCCACCGGGGAGCCGCGGAGCCGCCTATGGGATTTAGAACGCACTGGCTCGCAAAGTCGCATGTGCGTCTAGGGAGAGACCCAGTGGGAGATAAACAGCGGAGGAGCAATTATGTGCTGGGGTCCCCAGGCAGACGCAAGGAACCCAAGCAGGAAGGAAGCTCAGCCCCAGGCGCCTCTCTTTCCCCATGCCCCCTCAACACACTGGGTTTGTGCCACCTCTTAGGAATTATCGCAGGAATCACCGCATGGCTGGCGGGGCGCTGCTCTCTCCCCACTCCCGCTCAGGAGCAGAGCCCGGGCTTGTCCTGCTGACTAGGACACTGGGTCGTCAGCCGCCGCTTGGCAGATACTAGGTAGATGCTAGGCAGGTGTGAGGAGTGAGCCCACCACCTCGACTCAGTCAGTACTTACTGAGCACCTACTGTGCTGCAGGTATCCCTCCAAGTGCTGAGAACAGAGTGCTAAGCACAAAGTTAACAAGCTAGAGAACCAGGTGGCTGTGGGGGCCAGAGACCCAGGGCCTGGTGAGGAGGGCAGCCAGTTAATGGAGCCCTGGTAACAGGACCTGTAACAGCCCTGGTTACTGGACCCTGTAAGCCTGCTTAGGACTTGACCTGAACTCTCAGAGAGCAAAAGAGACACCGATAGCTCTGAACAAAGGTCAATGGGACCTACAGGACAGGTTTTAAAAGGATGGGCTTGGTTTTAGAAAGGGGGCTTACGTGGTGTCCATCCTGTCCAGTTATAATTAGCAATGCAAAAAAACCCGAGCTGGGGGGTGAGAATAGAACAAAGGGTGGGAGGTTCTCTCTGTGAACCCTGAGGAGAAAGAGCAGCCAGCCCAGCGCTCTGCTCTAAGGAACTGGCTGTGGGTTCCTGTCTAGGTGCTGCCAAGACGGCTGTGCCAGCGCTCACTTTATACAGCAATGCCAACAAGGAAGGATCCCAGCCTAGACCGTGGCAGAGCCCAGGCTCTGCCCCAGCCCGAAGGCACCGAGGCTGGCTGCCACTCCAGGGACGTACATGGCACTGCTCCAGGTGTGCTCAGCGCTGGGTGGGGCGCAGCGAGCCCCCCAGGCAGGATCAAGGGCCACGGGGACCACTGTCACCACTGTCACATAATAGCACATGGCCCTCCCGCCTCCCCTTCTTGTCTGGTTCACACAAGTCTTTCTCCATCCAAACTCGACAGAACCCGGATTCACGCATCACTGCGGCCTGTGATTGATTTCCGCCAGTTGCTGTATTTTCTCTCTGTCTCATGGTCAGAGAGAAGCCTCCATTTCTGTCTGTCTTTCTGTCTGTCTTTATAATAAATAATTTATTATAAATAAAATAATAATTTTATTATTATTATTATCATTATCATTGTGTGTGTGTGTGTGTGTGTGTGTGTGTGTGTAGTTCTGGGGATCTAACCCAGGGACATTCTACCTCCAAGCTACATTCCAAGCCAATATATATATACACATATATACATACATACATATATGTGTGTGTGTGTGTAATTTTTTGTGGTGGTAGGGATTGAATTCAGGGGCATTCTACCTCTGAGCTACAACCCCAGCCTGATTTTTTATACTTTATTTTGGAACAGGGTCTCACTAAGTTGTAGAAGGCCTCACTAAGTAGCTGAAGCTGGCCTCAAACCCAGATCCTCCTGTCTCAACCTACCAAGTACTGGGATTATCAGCATGTGCCACCATGCCTGGCTGTAATTGTTTTTGAAACAGGATCTCATTAAGTTGCCGAGGGCCTCACTAAGTTTCAGTGGCTGGTCTTGAACCTGCGATCCTCCTGGCTCAGCCTCCCAAGTACTGGATTTACAAGTGTGGGCCACCACACCCGGCTCCTCCATGTCTGACCCTCTGACTAAGAGCCAGTGTGAGAGTGTGTGTCCCAATACCTGGGCTTTATCAGGAGCACTTGTTTTGGCCTGCCCAGTGAGACTTTCCACTGGGAGGCGCCCTTCCTTCTCAACAGTCCTGCTGGTTCAGTGGGGACTGACTTCTCTCCTCTACCTTGAAACACATGGGTGGTCCAGACCTGGCCAGTCAGTATCACAGTGACAGTTCAGGGCTCAGGCTATCAGCCAGGCCTTTCAGGACAGACTGAGGACATGGGCAGATATTGCTAAGACAGGGTGCTGTTTTCTCTGCCAGAATTGCCAACACTGTAGCCTAGCCACCACTCAGATAAAGCTCACCTGTTCCTACAGCCCTAGCAGAAGGAAGAGGAGCCCAGATCTGAAAAAGGAGCACTTCCATGGGAGTACCTAGACCCAGCCAAGCCTGAAGCCAGCCCTGCCCTGAATTATTTAGGAAAAGAAGTTTCCTGTTGCTATGGTAACAAGTTACCACCCCCTTAGTGGCTTAAAGCAACACAAATGTATTCCCTTATTGTTCTGAAGGCCAGCCATCTAGAATCAGGGCTGTGTTCCTTCTGGAGGCTCTGGGGAAAGCTATTTCCTTTCTTTTTCTAGTTTCTTAAAGTTCCTGCACTCCCTGGCTCCTGCCCACTTCTTCATACCACCCCAGCTTGCTGTTTCTACTAACCACCTCTTGCTCCTATAGTCAAATCTCCTCTCTTCCCTCATAAGGACCCTGGAATTACATTGGGCCAGCCCACGTAATCCAGGATAAAGTTCCCATCTCCAGAACCTTCTGCAGCTGCCCAGCCCCTTGTACTATATAGCTAACATACACAAGGTTCTGGGGATTAACATGCAGATGTCTTTGGGTGTCATTATTCAGCCGACCACAAGAGTCAATGTATTCCCTTTGTGTTAGACAATTTAGAACGGGAATCTGTCACAAAAGAAAGAGTCCATATTCTGTATTCCTGAACCCACACCACCATCTTACCCCTGGGAACAGGCAGTTCCTAGTATTCAGTTTATCCAATCAGAGCTGTAATTTCCTCGTATCAACTCCATAGTTTGAATTTCAGCTGACTGAATGAAGAGAGTCGAGGTTAGGAACGCAGAATTTGGATTCAGACAGCTTGGGTCTGCATTCTGACCTTTCTACTTCCTGCTTAAGCCTTTTAAGCTAAGGTCCTCTTGATCTGTCAGGCGGAGATAATAAAAGCACCTGCTTCTGCGGGTGACGGTTGGCATTAAATGAGATAATGAATGCACTATGCTGGTACCACAAGGTCAACGCTCAATAAATAAGGCTCTTTCCACCAGGATTGCCCGCATGACTCCTGCCATCTGCCATTACACTAATTCTTCAGACAACGTGTCTCGATGAGTAGCTGCATTATTATTTAGCCCCTTCATAAATGGCTCTGGATTCTGAGAATGAAGCTCACTGGATCTTCATACCAATGCTATCTTCATTTTACCTAATGATTGAAAATTTCATACTGCCGACTGAATCCAAGAGCATTCTCCAAGCTACATCCCTTCCCCAGCCCCTTTAATTTTTATTTTATTTTGATACAGGCTCTCGCTGTATTGCTGAGGCTGACAATTATTCAACCTGACATTATTCTTTCTCCATCTTCCAAGTACTGGTATTACAGGCATGGGCCCCCACGCCCAGCTGACGTCTTTATTTTAAAGATGGCATTGCCAAGCTGTGCTGCAGGGTGGACAAGGGAACCAACCGTGCGAGTTGCCCAGGCTTCCCCCCTTTGTTTTCCCTGACCCCCCCTCGGCCTCTGAAGCATACCTACTCCACCTGAGAGGCCTGTGTTTTTCAGCCACTCCAGGCAAACAGTCTTCTTCACACCTATGCAATTGTGCACTCTCCCTGGCTTATCTAATAACTGTGATTTGTGTGTGTGTATTCTTACAGAAAATGGGATCGCTCCTCATTCTGTCAAATTCCACTCATCACTTAACATCCGGTTTAACTCTGCAGAAATTTAAGCCCTGGCATACGCTGGGTGTTGCGTTTGTATACAGATACCACTGGGGATAGAGTCAGGGGATGTTGGAGAAGTCGGCGGTCCAAGCCTCGACAACCTAACAGGAAATAACAGCCGGTGAGTGGACTGAATAGCTCACGCTGGGTGGACTGTGGGCAAGCGAGGGGCAGCCATCTGTGACTGTTGACAAGTCGTGCACTGTGGTTCAGAGAGGTTCATGTTTTGTTGTCTTTTATGACCCAGGTGCAAGTTAACTGAAGGAAACAGCACAGGAATTTCCTAGAGACAGGTAAATTGGTCCTGAGCTTCTACCTGGACACCTGCTCCTCCCAGCACCAAACATACCCACTCCCACTGAGGAGAAGGAACCACTTTGACAGTTACCCCTACAAACTTTGTGTGTGTGTGTTTTACAGGAGATTTAACCCAGGCTCATTCTACCTCTAAATCATACCCCTAGCCCTTTTTTATTTTTATTTGTTTTGTTTTATTTTGAAACAAGGTCTCACCAGGTTGAGAGTCTCAGTAAATTGCTAATACTGGCCTTGAACCTGAGATCCTCCTGTCTCAGCCTCCCAAGTCCTGGGATCACAGGCATGTATCACCACCGTGCCTGGCTATAGATACCAGTGTAAGAATATATTTCTAATTCTTTCATACAATCACTCAAAACACACTTGTAGAAGATATTTTCACTCCCACTTATCCAGCTACTCAGCCCATGTTCCTGAAGTAGAGGGAAGACGTCTCTTCAACATGTGGAAAGCCTCAGGCCCCTGCTTGGTGTCAAGATGACCTGAATCACAATGGTAATTCCTTCTCTCTTTCCAGAGACTGGCCTAGAAGTGGTCGTGTAACCAAACTCTATCCAACGGGTCTATAAGGTGACACTTCCTGGGACTATTTCCTGTGCTATTAACACAACAAAGGCTCAGGAGAAGAGATTCCTTTTATTTCCCTTTCTTGTTTTAATGCTGGATTTGGTGCTCAGAACTGTGGCAACCCTTTGTCTAAATGAACAAAAATCCAAAAATAATCACAGAGACACTGGAGTACATCCCCACCTCGCTAAACTGCTAAGCCAATTCCTTGGTATGTGATGGTAGGTATAAATGTCCTTATTTAGCTAAGCCACTATTGCTTGGGCATTTTCTTATTTGCAGTAAAATACATTCTCAATGATGCACTACTTAACTCTTTGTTTTCTAGGGAGAAATTAAACAAAATTTAGCCTTCCCTATTTCTGCCTTAAGAACTGTCATGCAGACCTGGCGGCTCCATCAGTCTTCTTACCCAACAACTGTTCAGATAAAGTCAAGTGTTAAGAAATTCCCAAGTGGTAGTTATAGTCTTTGGGTGAAACTTGGCCCTTGCCAGGCAGTCTACTGAGTGACTGTCCACTCCCCATCACCCGTCACTGTAGCATTAAATTGTCTCCTCCCTTTTCTGTCTTGGCCATTAAACAAGATGTTCTGACCATAGCTCATTTTATGGAAATCACAGAAAACAAATTAATAATAATAATAATAATAATAATAATAATTAATAATAATATCACCTTAGATTTGCATCTATGAAGTATAAGAAAGCCTCAGTATAGAGATGATTTAAGGAGAGGGTAAGAGGACCAGAATCAGGAGCCATAATTCCCATGGACACTGTTCATTAAAAATTGCAGCTCAATCATGGTTTCCAGTTACTGTATGTAATGGGTGACATCTTGACTATGGCCATGCATGGGATAAAGAAATTCGGAATCTGAATATAAAGTTGTCAAAGGACAAACTAAAAATATTACTTGAGGGTCACTGAGTTGAGGGAAACAGTTGAACTAAGGCCTAAACATTTTCTAGCTCCTCTAGCTATACAAAATAAATCTGGCCAGGTGGAGTGTACATGCCTATAATCCTGATTACTCAAGAAGCTGAGGCAGGAGGATTGCAAGTTCAAGGCCAGCATAGACAACTTAGCCAGTCCCTGTCTCGAAGAAAAATCATTAAAAGGTTAGAGATGTAGCTTAATGGTAGAACACTACTGGTTTTAATGCCCAATTACAATAAAAGAGAAAGACAGAGGTACAGTAACTGACACAAGCTCGATATTACCTAAGACTGAAGAAGTTATCATCTTACAAGCACAGGAATCTGGCAAGAATAGGGTTAGAAATTAGATGTTCTACACAAAAGGGAACTTCTAGAAACATGGCCACAGGCTCTGCCATGCAGAAGTGATCAACCGCCAAGAAAAAGGGCAGTCGTCTGTGCCTCAAAAGGTCTCCGAAAGTGGAATTCATTCTTGCAGGAACTCAGCCTCCAAGGGCTGGCCCTCTGTCTTAGAGACTCGAAAATCTGATTTTTCCAGGCAGCAAGATCAGTTCCTCCTCTCAGATGTGGAATCACACTGCTATGTCTCGTGAGACTTGTTATAAAAATGCAATGTCAATTTATTAACCTGAAATGATAAATGGCACAGGAACCATAAGGAGTTCGCCCAATTAACCCACTCTCTTCCTAGAGCCCAGCTTCCAAGAAGGCTGAGTCTATCTCATCTGACATGTTGATGGAATTGCAAGGTGCTGGATTTGGAGGCGCATTACAGGAGGCACATAACTGGCGTGCAGCTGACGCTCACTGGAGACAAACATGCCAATGGTCCAAGGTCAACGGACTCTGCTTCTGTCAGCCCTCTCCATGAGGAATGCCCCCACCCTCAGGACCAGGACCAGAGTTCTCCAACTGGGCTGGCAATGCCTCTCTCCTCTGAGCATAGTCTGGGTGGACATTCCCTAAAGTTACCTGCAAGATTTTTCTTTCTCTCTGCTTTCGCAAAAACTAAAATGTCTTGGACCAACATGTTTTTCATTAGATAGGTTCATTCATTTGATCAGATTGTCTAAGCATCTTGCAGCCTGGAAGCCACCTCCCCAGCTGTTAAGACCTAGAAGGCCTTGATTTTAGGGCTTAATTCTCAGTGTGTAATCTTGTTTCCTGGATCTCCGGGCTCTTAGCTAGTGCTACCCAAGAGCCACTGAGTAGTTTCTATAAACCCTGCACGAGACCATGAGTTCTTCGCTAGATCAGCAAAAGATGGTCAGCATGGCTCCAGTTCTACCTCTTTATTCATCCTTCCTTCCTTCTTTCATTTGTTTCCTCAGTAGACGTTCACTGGGCAACGACGGTGTGCTGGCATTGTTCTAAGTGCTAGAGACACAGCAGGAAACAAGACAAAACTGTCCTCATGGACTTTACATTCTATCAGAAGGAGCCAGACCGTTCACAACTGCTTCAGCAGGTCAGAGACGGAGAGCAGCATCAAACGATTAAACAGGAAAGTAGGCAGAGATTCCTGGGGTGGTGTATGCAGTTTCTTTAAGTGCGGCATTCAGATTCCTCATTAAGAAGATAACATTTGTCAGGCATGGTGGCACACATCTGTTTTCCCAGTTTAGGGGAGGCTGAGACAGGAGGATTAGCAGATTAGCAAGGCCCTCAACAACTTAGTGAGACTCTGTTTCAAAATAAAATAAAAATAAAAAAGGGCTGGAAGTATAGCTTGAAGGGAGAATGCCCCTAGGTTAAATTTATAGTATAGAAAAAATAATGACAACAACAACATTCCAGCCAAGACTTGGGGAGGTGTGCAGCCATGAGGACAGCAAAGGAAAGCACCTGTCGGGCAAATCTACAGCATGTGTGGCCAGGGCAGGACGGGCCAGAGGAGGAGCAGGAGCTGAGGTCCAGGAATCCATGGTGACTGGATGAATCAGGGCCTACCCTCCATCCTACATGACCCTGATACCTGTATGAAAGCACAGCCATACCATAGGTGGAAACGTTCTCATCCCTCTGGGCCCTATAAACAGGTGGGCACCCAAGACTGCATTTGACAAGCCTAAGGCCCCGTGGACCCCACATTCTCCACCCTATCCTGCTAGGCTCCTGCCACTGTGACCCTTGGCCTGGGCCTTGAGGACCTGATGGCGGAGGAGAGCTTGTAGTCAGGTGGAGTGAGCGGGCCTCATGAAAATGGTTGCTAAACATGAAGTGAGGGGAGGGCTCAGCCGGGAAGACTCTTGGTGCCTCAAGAGAAGACACCAAGCCAATGTCACCTAGTCCAGGAGGTCGGGGAGCTGAGAAGGAGTTGAAAAGAGAAGGAAGAAAATGCAGGAGGGGAAGGGACAGTGTTCCTAAAAAAAGGACATGGGTTATGTCAGTGCACAGCACCTAAAGCCAAAGGTGGGTGAGGAGTGGAGTAAACACAAGGAAGGCCGGGCAAATCAACAGATTTGAGCAGCCGGGGGTCGCTGGGGCCAGGCACATCGGCGGGGGCGGAGCACACGGGGAATGGATTTTATGTCAGGGCATAGGAATGCTAGGCGAGTTTCAAGCCATCTATCCACTCCTTCAGGAGGTACTTACTTAGGGCCTACTATGTGCCTCTCAGAGCCAGAACATCACCGTGTGTGGCCCACAGCTCGGTGGGAAAGCAAGGAAGTGACATTAATCAGACTCCTATGGTCTGGAAGCTCGCCATCTTCCTAAATTATCATAGAACCTACCACCTCTCTATAATGTCCTTCTAGAAGCATTTATCTTTTTCAATGGACAGCTGATAAAACTAAGATCCAACAAGGCTTCCAGAAATACCTAAGACAGCATGTGATGAACTTAGGACTGGCAGAAGATTGTACTTCTAGACATGGCAATCCCAATGCATCCATCCCACATACTGTCTTTACTAAGTGGCCTTGATGTCCCTTCTCTCAGCTGGAGGGAACATCCTTCTTCCCTTGAACCTGGGTGAACCTGTGACGGTGGAAGAGGGAATGGTATACCATCCCGAGGGCAGGTCACAGCCGCCTTCTTCTGAGAGCTTTGCTTTTGGAACTCAGCTGCCATCCTGGCCCTGTGGCATGAGCTCGTGGAGAGGCCATGTGTAGATGTCCCAGCGGAGGCTCCAGCAGATGGCCAGCGTCCAGCTCCAGATGGCCCACTGCCAACTCGGCTCTAGTTTTCAGGGCTCTTCTGGAGGCCCCAGACGCCATGGCTCTAGTTTTCAGGGCTCGCCTGGAGGCCCCAGACACCATGGTGTAGAGGAGGCCCATCTCGGCCATGCTGGCTCTAGAGTCTGCCCCTCAGGGTCTGAACGCACAGTAAACAGGTGGTTTGTTGCATGTAAGGTGCATATCGCTTATTCTGGGGTGATTTGCTGCATAGCCAGGTAGCCAGAACAGATCAAAGTTCCTATTTCCTCCTCCTCTGATAGAGCTTTCAGAAATAGAGAAGACAGGCAGGATGGGGTAGCAGTTAGGAGGGAGCACTCAAGACCGGAGTCTGCAATTTGCATGATTTTAGAAGAGTAAAATAATGCCCCCAGCCCAAGGCTCCATATCTGTAAAAGGGGGGGGCCGTACTGGGATGTTGTGAGGTCAAGTCAGCTGACACACATCAAAAGCTTAGCACATAGTCTGGCCCCCAGGAAATGATTTTTAAAAGTTAGCTATTATTATATATATTGTATATATGTTATATGTTTTATATGTATTATTTCTAGTACATTCCTTTAGCAAGAAGAGACTTTACACAAAGTTGTTGATGAATGAACCCACTAAGAGACACAGCCCAGTTACTCCCAAAACAATGATTACTCAAAACCCTCAGGAAATGCCCCTGAGTTCTATCCCCAGTAACACACACACACACACACACACACACACACACACACACACCAAAAAAAAACTTCAGGAAGTGTGTGTGTGTGTGTGTGTGTGTGTGTGTGTGTGTGTGTGTGTGAGAGAGAGAGAAAGAGAGAGAGAGAGAGAGAGAGAGAGAGAGAGAGAGAGAGAAACAGAGAAAGAGAGAGAGAGAGAAACAGACTTTCCTTAAGACAAATTTATATGAAATATTAGAAAATAAGGATGTTCATTGCATAATCACTCTTTTCTGAAGTTGATGTGCTATTTCTGAAAATAAAGTTCATTATTTTATAAGCACATATCATTTTTACTTCCTTTGATCATCTACGCTACTAGGCTATTTGAAAAATTAAAACCTAGTTTGATATTCTAAAGGAACAAAAATATTAACCACCAAGGAATAGGTTGATAAACTTCACTACACTAAAATTAAGAACTTTTATTCATTGAAAGACATAGCTGATAGAGTTGAAAGGTAAGACATAGTACAACAGGAATTCTTTACTACCTACATAAAAGGCAAGGACTTGTTCAGAATATATGAAGAATTCAAGTAAAGCAAGAAGAAAACGACAGAAAACCTAGTAAAATCAAAAGGGGGGGGCAATAGAACTTGAACAAGCATTTTATAAAAAGAGGCTATCCGAGCTGGACATGATGGTTCACACCTGTAGTCTCAGTATTTGGGAGGCTGAAACAAGTTCAAGGCCAGCCTCAGCAACTTGACAAGAAACTTGGCGAGATCCTGTTTTTAAATAACTACATATGCAATGGTTCATAAAACATATGAAAAGATGCTCAATCTCGTTGTCATCAAAGAAACACAAATACAACCATGGCGAGAAGCCAGTACACAGCCCAGAGGGAATGGAGGTAGACTAGTAACGCTAGGAGGCGGACTCCACCGAGTGGGAGCAGCTCCCTTGCACGTTGGGAAGCTGGCCACGGTTTTTCTGTTGAACGTATCCGCCCAACGCACCAGACACACAAGACCTCTCTGAAGTCACATCTGAACATGAACAAGATCAAGACAGCTGTAAAGCCACAATGATGATCTCGGCTGCTATGGACTGAACGGCACAACCCCACCCCGCCCCACAAAGGATACGTTGAAGCCATCTTGGTATCTGTGTATCTGACCTTACTTGGAAAATGGGTCTTTGGAGGTATATTAGAGATAAGAAGAATCCATTAGTGTGTTCACCATGGCTGACATCAGTCCAACACTGCTGGTGCCCTTACAGGAAATTGACTAAAGACACAGAGACACACACACGGGGAGGGAGTCATGTGATGATGGAGGTGGAGTTGACTGACTCATCTACCGACCAAGGCACACCCAGAGTGGCTAGCCGTCACCAGAAGCTGGCAGAGAGAGAGGCATGGGCCACGCTGGGTGTCCATCAGGAGATGAGTGGATTACAAAGTTATGGGCACAGTTTGACACAGTCAAATTCTACCCGGCAATCAAGAACAACAAAGGTGATTTTCAGGAAAATACATGGATCTGGAGAACAAGGTGTTAAGCAAGAAGAGGCAGTCATAAAAAGCTGATGTTTTTAGGAGTTTGTTTTCTCTCGTATGAGGAAGCTAGGGAGTGATAGGGTACAAGGGGGGCATTAGCTAATGGAGGATAAGCTCTAGCAGAGCAATGGAGGGAGTTCAGGGGAAGGTGATGTGGGAAGGAAGGGGAGAATTGATCAAGGAAACACTTCCATCGAAGTCACGCACACTGGTGAAATTACCAATTCCAGTATCCTGTATGGGGAAGGGGAGGGAGGAGGGAAGGAGAGAGGGGGAAGCGCACCAAAAATATGTGTGCGTATAATGTAGTGTGAACTACATGATGTGAGACTACAATACACTAATAAAACTCTGTGTGTGTGTGTGTGTGTGTGTGTGTGTATGTGTGTGTGTATGTATGTATAGAAGAAAGGCATGGAATGGCTTTCCCCTTAATGCCTCAAAAAAAACCCTCCCAGAATCTTATTTCCAAACTTCCAGCTTCCAGGATTGAGAGAAAAATCAATGTTTGCTCTTTTAAGCCTCCTGACCTGTGGCGCGCTGCTCCTGTAGCCCTAGGAAACAAACACGGCAGCTTAGATGAGAGAATGCTGCTTCTCTGCCACTGCAGCTCAGCCTCAGCCCATTCTTCCTGCATCCTGGATAAAAATGCTTAGGAAACTCAATCACAGAATCCACCTACCTTCCCGAGAGCATCCAACCAACAGTAAAGCCCAGTCTGACCCAACAGGAGCACAGATCCCATAATTCTTCCTAACACCCTTTTTCTGAAGCGCCCCACAATCCCCATGGTGTGCACTCTCCTTTGTTGCAATGAATCAAGGACATTTAATTTTGCTCAGCTGTAGGTCTGCTCCCGGTAGACTTCTGCTGCAGAAAATTGGAAACATGAACAGGTATCACTACTTCACACACTGGCGATATTTACCAAAGTTGAAAAGATGCTTTCTCAGTGTTCCAACACATCTACTCCGAGGTATAAACACAGCATGAATGTATGTGTGTGTGCACCAATTAATATGAACAAAAATGTTCATGGTGGCATCATTTATAATAGTAGAAAAGGTCCCAATGTCCATCAATAGTACAGCGAGTCAGTAAATTGTGGTATGTGAGTACAATGGAATTTTATACAGCAGTGAAAATAAATAAATTGCTGCTATATTAAACTATACAGATAAAATGACATCAAGGTTTTAAGAAGCTAGATGTGAAAGATTACATACAATATGGTTCTGTTTATACCAGGTTCACATGCAAAGTTAATCAATGAAACAGAAGTCAAAATAGTAAGCCAGAGGTTATGGTACGTGTCCATAATCCCAGTACTTTGGAGGCTGAAATAGGAGGATTGCAAGTTCAAGGCCAGCCTCAGCAACTTAGTAAGACTGTTAGCAATTTAGAAATACTCTGTTTGGAAATAAAAAGGGCTGGGGGTATAGCTTGGATGGAGGTAAAACACCTGAGTTCAATCACCTGTACAAAAAATTATACACACACACGTATATATATACACATATATGAATAAATCAAAATTGTAGTTTTCTGGATAGAATAAAAAAGTTGCTAGAAAGCGAATAATGCTTTATTTCTTTTATTTTTATTTCTTTTATTTTATTTTTCTATTTATTTCTGAGTGGTAGTTACAAGAGTGTGTTTAATTTATGATAATTCATCAAGCTATACAACTCAGAAATAACACAACTGCCCAGATGTAAATATCTGATTTAAACTGCAAGGTTAGTTTTAAAATTACTCACACTCTTTTTGGTATTATGGGTAGTGAAATAAACCAAATTACGGTGCAGTGCTCACTTAGCAGAGCATGTTGATCGCTCCACGTGCTAAGATCTAGGAAAACACAAGAACTAGTGTGCGGTCCACAGTCCCACCTTCATGGAGCCTTTCCTCACAGTCACATGAGGCGTAGCAACATAAAGACAGATGCACACAGATGAAAGAAGCAAAAAGAAAACCGAAGAAATAGAGGAGGAGGATGGAAACCCTCGGAGGCAGCCTCAGCACGCCGTGCGTTCATGGATATTGCATGCGGATGGAAATATGAAAATGATATATTTTGACTACCACAAACAGACACACCGAAACACACTGCACCGATAACTAATAAATTGCAATGTGCTTCATAAAACGTTCATGTGCCTGTATGTAACATACTCCCGCTTCAAAATTTATTGCTAAATTATTTAACAATTTTAAACTGTGTGCCTAGATCAGAATTCTTGCAAGATTGCAAACAAAATGTCTACTAAAATTCTTTCAATAATTGGGATTGAACCCAGGGTATTCTACCTCCAAGCTATACCCTCAGCCCTTACGTTATTTTCTGTGTTTTGAAACAGGGTCTTGGTAGGTTGCTGAGGACCTTGTTAAATTACCAAGGCTGGCCTTGAACCTGTGGTCCTACCATGTCAGCCTCTCAAGTACTGGTAATGTAGGTATGTGCCATCGTGGCCTGCTGGATACTCCTTCCCCCCTTGGTTCTCTCGGGGTGTGTCGTGAAGAGCACAGTTATCTTTCATGCTGGCTGTCTTGCTCATCCACTTAGGGATCCCGCTGTCTCCCCTTCTCTAGCTCCCTGGAGCCCAGCAGCCTTTGATCGATGTTCTAACTCCAGCACGGCCATGTGGGAAGCGGGGCGGGCCATCAGGAAGAAAATAATCACCACCGAACTTCAGCCCAACAGTTCCAAGCTCCAGCTCAGGAGACTCAGCTCTGCTCCCGATCCTGTGACTGCAGGCAAGTCCCAAACCTCTTGATTCCCATCTCCTTAACGAAAAAATGGGTAATAAAAACAGCATCTCATAGGGTTATGGAATTAAGTGAGAAAAAAATGTGAAAAGGATGGCATGGTGCTTGGCACACCAGGGGCTATTTCTCTCTCCTAGTGCTACCCTCTGCCATCTGAAATTATACCTCCTCTCTCCCTTCTAAGACTCCATCCATACCGCCTGGAAGCAAGTAATTCTCCTCCCTAACACTGCAATGGAAACATCACCTGCATTAGCTAACACTCAGCTGAAGAATACAGAGTTTTAATCCCGAATACTTTAAGACAAAAGGATATTTATGCAGTGGCTCTTGTGTCTACAAATCCCAGAAGAAAGGCTGGTTTTATGCTACTCAACAGTGTCATAAGGAACCCATCTATGTCTACCTGTCTCTTTGTGTAGTTGTGTGTATGCCCACCATCCTCGTGGCCTGTGTGTGCTCTTCACATTATCCCAAAGATGACCATCGCCACCTCTGGATTGACCAAGTTACCAATACTAGAGGAAAAAAAGTCCTCTGCCCCTCCTTCCAGTACTTCTCTCAAAGTCCCAGGAGTGATTCTCATTGGACCATCTGAGGTCACATGCCTATGTCGAACCAATCTCTGTGGCAAAGAGGATGGGCTGGTCCTTGGAGCTGAGATGATGCCTTCAACCCCTCCTGTCACTCAAGATTACAGCAAGAATGGTACCCAAAAAAACTTAGATTAACATATTGCGCCAGGCACGGTGGTGCATGCCTATAATCACAGTACTTGCGAGGCTGAGACAGAAGGATCACAGGCTCCAGGACAGCCTCAGCAACTTAGTGAGGCCTTCAGCAATTAAAGGAGATTGTGTTTCAAAACTAAACATAAAAAGAGTGAGGGTGTCGCTCGGAGGTAAGACACCATGGTTTCAAAAAATTAACATACTGCCCTGCCTCTAATGGTAACTTTCCTAAGAAACACTAACATTTTCTGCCCTGTTTCCCCTAATGGGAAGGCTTCAAGGATGAATTCCCATCAATTAAGTAGAATCACAGAACATAAGATGGCAGAGCTGGGAAAGTCATCATGCATAGCACTCTGAGCTTACAGATGAGGGAACCGAGCCCCACAGAGGGAAGGGGCTCCTCCGAGGCCACCCGTGTGATGACTGGCAGAGGCAAGAGCAAAGCGGAATATGGGTGTGCTTGGTCCAAGGCATTCTTTTCTCAGTTCTTATGTTTTTCATTTTTTAAGTGCATGTGGCTAACATTTGCCTGCATCATCTTATTTTCTTATTTATATATTGTGGTGTGGGGATGGAACTCAGGGGCATTCTATTTTTTAAATTTTAAAACAGGATCTCACTAAGTTGTGAAGGGCCCCACCAATTCCTAAGGCCTGCTGTGAACCTGGGATCCTCCTATCTCAGGCCTCCCAAGTACTGGGATTAGTAGGGGTGTGTCACCATCCCTGGCTGCATCATCTCTTCCAGAAGCCTGTCTTGATATGAGCAGAAGATATATAGGTGGTGCCCGGCAGCTTGGTCCAGTTGAATAATCCTTACAGTGACCACCAGGAAAGAAGAACCGCTATGGGAGTTAATACACACAGCTCCACGCCCAGGGTGAACATTCATAATCTCTACCGTCTGCCTTTGCGGGCATCACGGTGTCGAGTGGCTTTAGGTTTCTCTTTCTCTGCAATATCTGGGCCATGCTTTTATCAAGGACACCTGCAATAGAAAGAAACTTCCATTTCCTACCCAGCTATGCTCGGTGTGCGATGGTTTTTGGGAAACCTTGGAGTTAGAACTTATTCAGGTTTAACTTCCATGAATTCAACTCTACGCACTCTCACTAGAGAGTGTGAGAGAGAAAAGCAAAATTGAGCGGTGTGGATGATTCTGCAGGTTTTTTTTTTTTTCTTTCACTAAATGAATGCCTGTTCCAGGTTGACTGTGAGAGGGGAGGTGTAAATCTGTAAGTGACACCTTCATCTGGTGCTCAACCCGCGGCAGCACAATTGGATTTAATGCTGGCAGGAAAACTGGCTGGGTTGGACTTATCAAGAAATATGATGGTGAGGTTCCAAGGGAATGTGGAGGTAATTCTGGCTACCGAATGTGCTTACCCTAAGTGCTGACTTCGGAAGCTCTGCACAGGACACGTCTCGCGGTGTGGAGCACACAGCACAGAGAAAACATCTCCACCAGCAGAATTAGCGGATAACAATAGCAAGCACTCGGATAGCACTGCTCTAAGCAGTTTGGGTCCTGTTAACTCATTTAATCCTCAAAACAACCCTAAGAAGTCAGGAGGCAGATGTTTTTATGCTCTTCAGTATGCAGAGGAAGGAAATAGGAGTTATCCAAGGCTATACAATGAATAATAATAATAATAATACGGAGTTTCCCCTCTTATTGCTGTCTTGTCCAGTGGATTTCGATGGATGAAACCCAAGGACTAATGAAGGGTATAGAAATATGGACGTTTGGGTGAATTCGTTCGAACCACCCCCCCTCGTGTTACCCTTGGGTATGTGAGGCTGTAACTGTCTTCTATATTTCTATCTTTTTAATAAACTTATTTAAATCTTCAGCAAGAGTCCGGGCTACCACATATTTATCCTTAGCTCAGGACAAGACCCCGCGCTTTTTAACTTTGTGTGTTTTCTTGGGAATTATTCTCAGGGGTCTACCAAAGGTCTTTGGGGACGGTTTCCAAAACCGTAACATATTTGGTGCCCATGTGAGGCTATCTTTCGAGCCAAAGGCGACTCCAGCCAACGGTGGCCCGAAAGCCACTGCATCTTGAAGGTCAGTAACCTTCCCCAAAACAGGACCAGATCCTGGCGGATGACTGGATTGCCGGCGCCAATGGGCTCTCTGGAACCGTGGAGACCCCTTGCCACGGACTAGCTACGGCAGAATCTCCAGGGGAGGGGAAAATTCCCCACTAATAAAGTCTGTTCCGTGTTTTGTACTTCGGTGAATTCGTTCGAAACACCCCCTCGTGTTACCCTTGGGTACATGAGGCTATAACTGTCTTCTGTATTTCTATTTTTTAATAAACTTCTTTAAATCTTCAAAAAAAGGAGATATGAAAGTTTATTTTAAGATAGAAAAAAAAATAGCTCCCCATATACAGGGAAGGGGAGGTCCTCCAAAGAGAGTAACCATTGAAGTGCTTGAGAGGGGAACTTTCATACCTTCTTGGAGTCCCTCCCTTCATCTGCTCTTTTGTGACCAGTAAGAATTTGGTCTTGGAGAATGAAAATCTTGTGTCCAGTTTCAGGCCTTAACTTGAACTGTTGCCACATGTGGGCTCTGATCTCCTGGTTTCCTTTGTCTGCTCACCTTCCCCCATCCTTCTTTAACAGGTTGTCCTCAGAATGCAGCCCACAGAAAATGATACAGACTGCCTCTTGTAACCTTTCCTGACCCCGGTCCTCTGCCCTGCCTCAATAAACACAGGGGATTTCAGATGTGAATGTGTGCTCTTTCCCCCACTTTAGGCTCAGTCCTCTGACCATGCTCAGGACAGCAGCTGTGTCTTTATGTGACGTTGTCTTCATGCGATTTTATGGACCAGAGCCAAGAGCAAGCTTGCCATACAGAGAAGACAAGGTCCTTCCTGGATAATTTTCCCCAAAGCTTTGACTCTAGAAACATCATGGTAGATTACCTTCCACAGTGACAAGTGAAAACTGTGGTGCCTTTCTTAACTTTGGGAAGTAGCCAAGAGGTGCTTCAGGGAGCCCCAAGAATGAGTATCCTGAGCACAGACCCACTGAGCCCTGCCTGCCATCTAGCAGCCCCGGGGACATGTCTCCATTGCAATCCCAGGTGTGTTACAATCAAAATTAACAGAGTCCAACACATCCTTGAAGTTCCCATAAGGACCCAGGCAATGACCGAGACACCCTGAATTATCATGTGTCTACCAAACTGACATCATCCTCACACACCTCCTCCTACCCATCACTCATGAAAGTCCCCTATAAAAGAGGAGCCATGATTCCCCAAAGGCATCTCTCAGTTCTGAAGACTGCACTCATCCTCCCTGGAATGGGCATTTCTTGCTTTGCTAAATAAATCTGTCTGCAGCTCAACCCTTTGTCTTGGAAATTATTTTCCAACCTGCGATCCACGCCATGACAAAAGATGCTTGGATGTTTACAAGCAATCTGCCATGTTTGCTCACAAAATTAACATGTCAGGATCCTAAACCCTGTGTGATGGTATTAGGAGGAAGAGTCTGTGGGCAGTGATGAGGTCGGGTGAGTGGAGCATCACGAATGGGATTAGTGATCTTAGAAGAAGACAGAGGGGAGCGTGCTTGCCTTTTCTCTGTTCTCCACTGTCTGAAGATGCGCAAGGATGGCAGGGAGCCAATCAGCAAGCATGCCCCTAGATACCTGATCTTGGACCTCTCAGCCTTCAGAACTGCAGAAATTAATGTTAAGACACACACCATCTACAGTGTTCAGTTAGAGCAGCCTGAACTAAGATGAGAAAAGGGTATATTTCTCCAACAAGGTTGCAAGGACCAAGTCCTTCAGGGTTCCCACAAACAAAGGTAGGTCTGTGAGTGTTGTTGATCCATGGCTGGGGTGGCAATTAGACAGTTAGTCCTTTATTCCTGAGAACCAAAGTGCTGCGCCCACGCTTGGCCTGGAAGTCTCCAGTTCTTGCCTTCAAGTGAACATCAGGGTTAGGACAACGAGCCTTTGAGTGGTAACCTTTATAGCTGGACACGCAGACCCTTCCCTGAAAATGTCTAGCTGCCAGGATGTGATGCGGCTGCATGACCCTGCTCAGGTGATAGAAGCACCTCTGGGAAGGACAGAGATGAAATGTTCTGCTACTTCAAATTAAACTTGATTTAGATAACTTAAAGAATGTGGCATTTCTTACCCTGTGGTGCAGTGGGACAAAACGCAGTGGCTGCTAACTAGATAAGGACCAAGCTCCTGGGGGAGGGGACGAGAGTCGACCTTGGTGAGAAAGCAATGGGCTGAAGGTTCTGGGGAGGTCAAAGAGGTATGGAAATAAATTGGGCCTCCACACAGATAACATTCCTGAACAAGCCAAGATAAGGGAACAAAGGCATATCCTTGCCGACTAGAGATAGTGGAACAAAAAGAGACCACTGTGGGTGGCCTCCAGAGAGGGTGGTGGGCAGGTGGGGAGGGAGGGGGCATGTGGAGGGCCCGAGCATGGATAATCAGCCCTATAGTCAGATGGCTTCTGTAAATCTGCCTGATTGGGGTGGTCACAACACACACACACACACACACACACACACACACACACACACACACTTGTAGACTGATAGAAAAGACAGGACTGGATGAATGCAGAAGAGGAGTTGGGTTTCATAAACTCATTCTACACCAAGGTGGCTTCGCCACACTGGGGATGACTACAGGTCGCAATGGCACCTGTGATTTATAATGGATGTTGTCATTACAGAGAGTCCCAACAGATGAAGCTTGGCTCTCACTTACCCATCTCCCGACCACCAAATGGAAAAAAAAAGTAATGGTGAAGTAGGAAAGGAATTAACGCAAAATAGCTATACGACAAAGCAGAGGGACTAGCATCCTTGGCCCTGTCTTGCATGAAAGTACAAACAAGAGCTTCAGGTTAAACAGGGGAAGGAAGCAAAGGAGAGAGAGATGTATGCATAGTTAGATTCTGGTCTGGTGGACCATCATCTTAGCTCTGGCTCTGAAAAGCCTGCTGCTCCAGGTAGGTCATCATCATTTGGGGGTGGTGATACTGTCCAGTCAGACATGATTGCACCTGCTTAAAGAAGAGCAACCCATCCTGGGGTGAACTGCCTGCAAAGTTCACTATTTCTGGAATCTCAAAAATATTTTAGTTACTCTTGCCTTTCCCTAAGAGGGAAATGGTTATTGACTTTAGATGAGCACTTCTTAAATGAATAACATGTCTATGAGCTGCTCTGAGCAGGAATCTGACCCACAGTTTAATGTAAAAAAAGGAGGCAGATACAAAATGAAGGCAGAGATGCCAATTCTGTATGCTGCTTTTAGCTGCACGTTGGATGTCTGCAGGTCCAAGAGAAGAGTCAGTGCTTCGTAGCAAAAGGAGCTTCTGAAATGATGCATGAGGGCTGGGCATGGAGGTATGTGCCTACAGTCCTAGTACTTGGGAGGCTGTGACGTGGGGGGTCACAGGTTCAAAGCCAGCCTCTGAAACTTAGCAAGGCTTTCTCAGCAACTTGGTGAGACCCTATTTCCCAATAAATAAAATAAAATAGGGATAGGGGTATAACTCAGAGGTAGAATGCCTCTGGGTTCAATACCCAGCACACTCATAAATAAATATTTAAAAATAAATAAAATGATGATGCATGCTGGGTGAGGGTAATAGGTGGACTGGTAGAGAGAGTGGGGGAGGCAGAGCTGGCTTCAAGAAAGAGCTACCCAAAAGGAACACAGAGAACAGAACCTTCTACTAGTGGCCTTTCCCAACAGCTAGAATGAGAAGTTCCCAGTTCATGGAGCTTTGGTGAAAGTACTGAAAAGGGTCTTCTTTCAGTTAGAGAGACTAATTACTCATGACTAAATGCTACCATGGTCCCATCTAACAATATTAAACAGCAAGATCTACATGGGTTAAATTATTTCTTACTAATTTAGCTATGTCCCAAACTACTAGTAAGAATATTTAAAGTAATGCAAAAAAGAAAATCACCAACCTAGGATTCTTTTAAAATGATTTTTAAATATTTTGTAAAAACAAAACAAAGAATTTTACAGTCACATACAATCTGGAAAAACTTATCGACACACTTATAAGAAATATTAAAGAAGGTCACTTGAGCAAAAGAAAACATATTCCAGAAATAATGGGATTTGAGAGCCTAAGGAAGGAGGTTAGGAATCATAATTATGTGGGTAACAGTGAGAAGTATTAAAGTGAAAGCAAATGGAGAGGTATACCATACTCATGGATCTAAGATTCAATATAAATGTATGTTTATCCCATTACAAAAAAGCTCCAGAATTTGTTATAGAAAGTGACCTCTGGCCGGGCGTGGTGGGGCACGCTTGTAATCCCAGCATTCGGGAGGCTGGGACAGGAGGACAGTGATTCAAAGACAGTCTCAGCTACTTAGTGAGGCTGTCCACAACTTGGTGAGACCCTGTTTCAAAATAAAAAATAAAAAATAGGGCAGGGGTATAGCTCAGAGGTCAAATGCCCCTGGGTTCCATACACACACACACACACACACACACACACACACACACACACACACACAAAAGAAGAAAGTGGCCTCTGATTCTAAAATTTATCTATAAACACACACACACAACAAAAAACTTAAAATAGCTGTGAATGAGAAGAAAAAGTTGTAAATCATACTTTCTGACTCTAAGAGTAACTATAAACAGTAATTAAGACAGTATGGTATCAAAGACTGGGTAGACAGATTAATAAAACTGAATAGAGAGCTCAGAATAGATCCATACTTGTATGGATATTTTTTTAAACAAAAATTCAAAAGATACTTTTTCCTCTTGATTGAGAAAGAGTACTTTTTTTTCTTGGTACTAGGGATTGAACTCGGGTATAGTCTACCTCCAAGCTATACCCCATGACCGTTTTATTTTTTGTTTTGAAACAAAGTCTTGCTAGGTTGCTGAAAGTCCTGTCTCAACCTCCCAAGTACTGGAATTACAGATATGTGCCATCATGCCCATCTAGAATAACTTTCTGTTAATAGAAAAACTTTGGAATAATCATATGAACATACATATATTTATATACAGATATGCATACAGTATAAACACACACACACACATATATATACACATACATACCTTTGGCCAATATCTACCTCCACATACAAAAATAACACAAAATGGATAATAAAAAAGGATAAGGAAAAACATAACATCTTAAATATTTTAGAGAAGAGAAACCTAGAAGAAAATCTTTGTGACCATGATTTTTTAGATAAAACACAAAACCCGTAAGTTTTAACAATTAAAACTCAGCAATATAAAGGAATAAATTATTGGTATGTACAAAGTGGAGTGAATAAAACTTAACTAACAAAAATTATACAGATTGTATAATTCCATTATATAAAAATTCTATAAAACACAAACTAATTCATGGTGACAAAGCACATCTATAGTTGCCTAGAGACGGGGTGGGTAGCAGGGAGAGATTACAAAGACGCACGGACCTTTTGGGGGTGGTAGAAATACTCATTTTCTTGATTGCAGTGATGACTTCGTGGGTGAAGACATATGCCAAAATTTATCAAACCATATGCTTTGAACATATAGTTTATTGCCTATCAACTATGCTCTAATTAAATTGTGTTTAAAATGGATTCCTTGTTTGGAGAACAGATTACATAATCTTCCTACTACTAAAGGACCTGGCATTTAGTGAGTGCCCCACTAGTATTAGTATAGTATCAACACTACTATTAAAATATTAACAATATCCTGCCTGCCACAGTCATCATACATGATGACTATAGGGCCAGGAAGGAAGAGAGGACTTCCTGCAGACAGGCCTGCACATTAGAGAGGGGAGCAGGGCGAGGGAGCAGTATAGTTCAGGGCTAAGAGCTTGAACCTGGGGGTGGGCAGAACTGGGTGAAAGCCCACTTTAACCCAGTAGGTCACTAGCAATGTGACTCTAACCAAGCATGTCCCTGTCTTGGGGTTCTCAGGTTACTCCTATAAGCCATGGTAGCTAGCATACTAACCAGAAGCACAGGGTGGCTGGGAGATCCCATGATCCAGCAGACCTAACCCTGTGTATAGTAACCACACAGCAGCTTCTTGAAGAGAAAGAATTGCAAAGGTCTGAGAAAAGGGGCTGCCGAGCAGATGCGTAGTGACTGGTGGAGTGGGCGAATCAGAGGGACGGCGGGTGCTGCAGTGTGATCTTGAGTACCAAGCTCTCTGTAAGCCCAGAGATGATCAACAAGCTCGCTTCTGTTTTCAAGATGAAATCATAACGGGGGTGGGGGAGTGCGAAGACTACTAAAAAAATATCCTAGCTAAACGTGTTTCACTTCCTAAGCGAGATGCTAATGGGATTATTCTCCTGGCCACAGTGTGAACTTAGCAGGACCATTACGGATATTTAGAAGTAAAGGTGTCCCTCCGTTGCTGAGGAATTGCTATCTGTGCAGAGCGGAGTTTCCTGGAACAAAGTTGCTATGGGGACAGGAAGTTCCCTGGCCACTGTGAGGGACGGGCAAATAGGAAACCAGGTAGGTCTGTTTGCAAAGAGCAGCAGATATAATAAGGTGGAGCCAACCTTCTAACGCTTAGCTCTTTGTAAAGTCCTTCCCTTGGGTATCGCCTTGCCTGTAGGCTGTCAAAGTGTAATTTTTCATAAAGTTTTAAACATATTTCTCTTAGAAATAAACAGTAAGGACAGACCAATGTTTTGTTTAACTTATCAAAGAGAGCACCGGCAGTATAAGAAAGCTGGACAAAGACTGCTAAATTATATTCCTAAGTGGTCAATATTCTACGTGACAATAACAGCAGAGGCATTGGAGTTACTTTTCTATTACACATACATCCTTTGCACCCCTACCAAACTAAAACAATTTGTACCTTGCCAGTAAATAGTGAAAAGTGAGTCAAACAAAGCTACAGTCTCCTAAAGCAGGAGTCAACAAACTATGACCTGTGGGCCAAATCTGATCTACTTCAATTTTTTTATAAATAAAGTTTTATTGGGATACAGCCATGATTGCTTATTTACAAATTGTTTGACTGCTTTTACACTATAGCACCAGAGTTGAGTAGCTATGACACAGACCCTATGGTTACGAAGCCTAAAATATTCATCATCTGGCCTTTTGCACAAAATGTTTTCTAACCCCTACCTTAAAAAGTCAACCCAGAGCTGGGCATGATGGCGCCGGCCGGTAATACCAGTACTTGGGAGGCTGAGACAGGAGGATCACAGTTCAAAGTAAGCCTCACAGATTTATCAAGACTCTCAGCAACCTAGTGAGGCCCTATTTTAACACAATAAAGGGCTGAGGGTATAATACCCTGGATTCAATCTCCAGTAACACACACACACACACACACACACACACACACACACACACACACAGAGTCAACCCATAGGTGGCTCATTCCAAAGTGACTACTTTGAAGTGATATTGGAAGGACATGTAGTGCTCCTTTGGTTTTATTTCCAAATTTTACACACACACACACACACACACACACACACACACACACACACACACCCTGTGAGGGTAAGTCTAACTTCCACTCTGTCCTTTTGGCTGAGGGATTCATAACTTTCCTTGGAAAGGGGTTGCATAGACTTCCACCATTCCTAATGCAGAAATACCAGAAGGAGAAGATGCCAAGCAAGGGTGAAATGTCCTGGAGACTCCCTGCTCACAGCTGACTCCTTTAAACTTGCTTGTTCATACAGCCAGTCCCTGCTCAACCAGCACAAAGACTGATTTTGAGTCTCTGACTGAAATAGTAGCTATTCCCCATAAGGCCCAGAGGATGATGGAGGCTCTTTTTGGGGGTGTCTTAAATGAATGCAAGGGGAAAACTATAAAGATGTCAATCACAGAATTCTATAATGGCAATGGCAGAGAAATTATCTGAATTTTCAATGGTATCACATGTTTAGAAATGGCTTAAATTTGGAACTGGAGAACATTACGCTAAGTGAGATTAGTCAGTCACAGGAAGTAAAAAATCAAATGTTCTCCCTAATATGCAGAAGCTAGGGAGAAAAAGAGTCATAGGAGGAACTCTAGACAAGGAAGGAGAAACCATAGATGAGCATATAAGGCGACCTAACCAAGGAGAAGGGACAGAGGAAGAGGGAAATTCCCTGGTGTGCATGATGGACATTCATAAACATCAGTCAATCACTAAGACAACTATGAGAAGGAGGAAGGAGGGAATAGGGTGGGAATCGGGGAAGGGATAAAACAGTGATGCATGTATGTCTCTACCATCTTGTACCCCACTAAGATGTATGACAATAATGCACCAATAAAATAAATAAATAAATAAATAATGGCTTAAATTAAGCCACTCAATGACCTTGGATTTATTAGGAATGGCAATATGGCAGCACATTCATTAATAAATAAAGATACTTATTAAATATTGTTGAAAGGACAAAGTTCCTCCTTCATATACAATATATGTGTGTATACATGTGTGTGTATGTGTGTGTGTGTGTGTGTGTGTGTGTATGTATATGTGTGTGTCTAGTACTGGAGACTGAAACTAAGGGTACTCTACTACTGAGCTATACCCTAGCCCTTTTTATTTTTTATTTTTGAGACAGGGTCTCATTAAGTTGCCCAGGCTGGCCTTGAATAATCATCCTGCCTCAGCCTTCCAAGTTAGTTGGGATTACAGGATTACAGACATGTAATGCCATGCCCAGCTATAATATATATATTTTTAAGGTATAAATTCAGGGAGAAAATTGGACAAACATCAACCAAATAATAATAGCTATTATCACTGGACAGTTGTTTTAGGCTTTTTTTTTTTTTTTTTTTTTTTTTTTTTAGTTTTCTTTGTGATCACCTGGTTTTCTTTGTCCTAACTTTGTGGTTATAAAGGACTTGCAAAAGAAATAACCATTAAGATTTTTTTTAAAAAAAGGCTTTCATCATACATAGGACTCTATATTCTTTAGGTATTTAGAGAGGGTTACAAGATTTTGTCGTGTGTGTGTGTATCTATCTATCTATCTATGTATAAGTCAATATAAAATTTTTAATAGGTAAGATATAATATACTTCCCCTAAAGGATCTAGTACAACTATGTCATTATAAACCATTCTATTTGAAGGTTAACTACTTTCCCAAAGAGAGAAGGCTATCATGGAGCAGCTAACAAGGGAATGAGAGAATGAACAAGCGTACGTGTACCTGCGATGGGGAGTATAAATGAGTCAAATTAGCTGTGTCTCAGAACAATACTGATCCGGATTAGGCTCCTAATATACCTATTATAATACATATATATGCATATACATACACACACGCACATATATATTAGCTAGACTCACAGCCCTATTTCATTTTTATTTTGAGACAGGGTCTCACTAAGTTGCTGAAGGTCTGGCTAAGTTGCTGAGGTTGGCTGCAAGCCTGCAATCCTCCTGTCTCAGCCTCCCAAGTACTGAGATTATATGCATGAGCCACCATACTTGGCCTGATACTAATCGCTTGACATATAAAAAACATAAAGTAGGATATTTCATACTGTAGCATGTAGAATAAACTGTGTGACCAACTACCTAAATTACACACTCCATAAGATGGTGGCTTTGGGGGGACAACCAGTTTTGAGAATGCAAAAACATTCTTCCTTCCCTCCTCATATTCTTATTTTATTCACAGGACATCCTTTGCCTGTTTCTGGCACTCTCCTTATTGCAAACTGCCAGGCGTTATAAGGTTAGAAAGATCGTGGACACCACCCCAACACCTCCCTTCCCATCTGCTTCAATCTGTTGGCCACTTACAATTTGTTCCAAGGTCAAATTATTCTGCTGAAATATGAACAAATATTTTGTAAGAGTTTTCTGTTTTTACAAAACAACCAAGTATAAGATGAGATGACTGCCACAAGATACATGCTAATACATCTGTTCAAGTGCATGAATTGTACATTTTAAAAACGAGTGACTAGTTTGTAGCGAATTATCCTTAAAATTAGGGGGCAAACTGCCTTTTTTGTGGTACTGAGGATGGAACCCAGGGCACTCTACCTCCGAGCTAAACCCCTGAACCCTTTTTTTTATTCTTTATTTGGAAACAGGGTCTCACTGAGTTGCAAAGGGCCTCACTAAGTAGGCTGTCCACAAACTGCGATCCTTCTGTCTCAGCCTCCCGAATGCTGGGATTAGAAGCATGCTCCATCATGCCTGGCTGCAAATTGCCTTTTTTGTCTTCTTTCTTTAGAATAAAGAGGGATGAGAATAGAAGTGATAAGTGTCCATTTCTGTTTTTATTTCTTCTCAGGTCACAGGCATGCAGTAAAAAAGTAAAGTTTAAAGAAAGAGAAATGTTGCCGGGCGTGGTGGCGCACACTTATAATCCCGGTGCTTGGGAGGCTGAGACAGGAGGATCGCATGTGTTCGAAGCCAGCCTCAGCTACTCAGTGAGGCTTTCAGCAACTTAGTGAGACCCTGTTTTCAAATAAAATATAAAAAAGGTCTGGGAGTATAGCCTAGAGGTAGAAAGCCTCTGGGTTCCACCCCCAGTACCACCAAAAAAAAAAAAAAGAAAAAAGAAAAAGAAAGAAAGAAAAAAGAGAAATGTTATTAAGATGTGAATACTTGACAACCTTTCTCATTTTCACATAAATATAAACACTGGGTGGAGTGAACAGGCTGGGGGTGGTCGAGAGTCCATGAGAAAGACTTTTACTAGATTCTGATATCTTAGGTACAGTTACAGGACTAGATTCCCAAATCAAGAGATCCTAGTATTTTGAGCTAAATGTATGTACAATGGAAGTTTAGACATTTGTATTTTTAAATGCTAGCTGATTTATTCATGTTGCTATGTTAATGCTTTTAAAAGGAGCCTTCACGAGGCTGTTGGAAATGTGCGCTAAGAAATCATTCCACGCTGGAAATTTGTGACCAGAGAGGCCTTTTTTCAACCTGACATTAGTTTTTCAATGAATTAATTGCGAATTTCAAGAATTATGAGATATCTTAAGTTATTTGTATTAGGAAATGAACAGGAAAATGTAATTATTTTTCCCCTCAAATAACATTTGAGGTCTGAAAGGAAGCTATGAGCTATGTCATATTTCTTGTATCTTTCTGACAGTTTGTAATTACTTTTAATGTCGCTGTTCTCTAAATTATTAATGCTAATCTGTCATGACAGGGGCTGAAGAGAACCAGTGATTATGTGCCTTTTTACTAGCAAGGCAGGATTTAAATAAATGTCTTAATCACACACAAAAAAATGGAAGAATAGTTACTTTAAAGGAAATGGACTTACTTACATCTTCTTCTGGGTTTCCACCCACACCCCCTGCCCCTTAAAATAAACACACATTGATAATGTGTGTTTTAAACAGGAGGACAAACCATGCAATAATTTCTGCAAGTGACATCATTTGATGACACTCAGTGATTCACAGACTCACAGAGTTGGAAGGTGTCTTAAAAGCTCATCGACTTCAACTCGCCTGCCAATGTCTGAACCATCTCCATTAATCATGGCTCATGACTGGCTACCTGTTCTCTGTTTAGAGTTCAGAAAGACAAGGAACTCACTTCTCCCTCTAAAGGCGTTGCTTCCTTCCTTGTTTTGAGTCAGAATCTTGTTGACTCTACATTCCCCCGCTGGTTTTAGCACTGTCTTTGGTAGCCTGTAGGATAAAGAAGGTCAGCTAACCCAACACATGCTTGGCAATCTTTACTTTTGGATATAATTACAGTATCCTTTCTGGGCCTTATTTCTATATTAGTATACCAATATCCTTTAATAAGTTCTGTGGGACCAGAGACCATCTGACTTATTTACCCCCTTGTCTCTGGTACCTGGTATACCATACATACTTGATTTAAAAAAAAAAGTTGGAAGGATAAATATAAGATTTTATTCACTGATTCTAGCTTTTCATTTGTTTGGATTCCTAATGAACTTGACCACTCTTTCCTAATCCTTGGCTAATCCTATCTTCACCTTCTGTAGGATATGATCTCACCTAAATTACCTGTCTCAGTCAACATTCTCACTGCTATAACCCAAAACAACTGACCACACACCTTAGAGGAAGGAAGATTTATTTGCTCACAGTTTTTTGAAGATCATGAGTTTCAGTCCATGTTAGGCCAGGTTACATCTGCAGAGCTCAGGGAATGGGAGTGGGTAAGAGAGAAGAGAGGAGGGCAAGGGCTTTACCCTCACATCATGGAGGCCAGAAGCAAAAGAGTTAATAAGCAGAGGAATTCAAAGACAAAAGCACATTCCCTAAGCCACCCCCAGCGACCCACCTTCTCTAGCCACACCCACTTGTGTAGGTTACAGCCCAGTAAATCTATCACAGTGCATCTACACACTGATGAGATCACAGCCCTCATGACTTGATTAACTCAACTCTAAACCCGATATATGAGCTCTTCAGGAGGCATTATATATCTAACCATAACACTAACCACAGAATGGGAGACACACTCTCCAGTTTCCTGTCTCCATATTTATATCCATTCTTACTTTCCTTCAGCATCTCCTTGTCCTTCCACTCCCTGATAGGTTATGTCTCTTCTAATCTACCTTGCATCTCTTCACAGGCACTCACTCCAGTTGATTGATACGCATGGGCTGGCTTCCTAAAAACTAAACTCTCCCTCCAGTCTGCCTTCCCCTCAAAAGCTGCCACTATTTTTCATCACCATTAACATCTGTGATTATTTTCTACAGACATATTTCATGTCTCCCTTCTAAAATTATCAATATTTCATTGCTAATAAAAATACAGGCAAGAAATGGGAAGTGCCATTCAAAGATTTTAGATTCTGTGTGTGGAAAAAATGATTAGGGAGAGAGGACCAGTAATAATGAAGTGTCAATCAATTGACTGAATTCAGAGATACAGTGAAGGGCAGGACCAAGTCCTATTGATTAATAAACAAATAGTAACCATTCAGAAAAATCTTTCATTGTTCAACATAAACACGTTTATGCAAATATTAGAATAAAACTTATCCTTTCATGTGTATGCATTTATTTTTATAAAAATAATGGAACTTTGATGGTCTAAATTCTGTTGCAAAGTCAAATTAACGGTGTGCCTTTTCTTCCTGTCTAAAAATTCATTGTCAAAATTAAATAATGCCAGATCCATATCTCACTTTAATTTTCAGCTTGGGTTCATAGATCAGCAATCAGACCTTTAAGACACATCTTTTTGTTGCTCATTATTAACTTTTCTTTATGCCTCTTTGTGTTTTACAATCTTAGTTACCATTTCTTCACCATCAATTCTACAAGATCCTGATGGTTGCTTATTTACAGTTCGTATTAAGGAATCAGAACCACCACACAGAACATTTGACAACAATCAAAACTATGAGTCCTAGAATAAGTCCTGCAAAGTATACTACTGCTACCACTTTGCATATGAGAAGTCTGAGACTCACGGGGTGAGCAGCATGCCTGTGGCTGCCAAATCAGGAGCAGAGCCAGGGCTCAAATGTTGGCCCTCAAACCTGTGCTCTCTACCACAGCCGCATTCTGCTCCCAAAGGCATTGTTCAAACCCACTCCTTAAGTTCATAATCAAGACAGAGGTGAGTGACCATTCAAATCTGGGGATGCTGTGGCTAGCAAGAATGGAGAGTACCCATCAGGATACCCAACATCTGTGGGGGAAAGGTGTTTTCCAATTACCTCAGCTCCTTTCTCAGGGGCCACCTCCCCCTGGAATCCACTGCAGCTCTGACAGAAGCTGTGGTGTAGCCAGAAGTAGTCAGAGCCTAGAATTTGAAGGATGAGAGAAAGGGTAAAGAGCCCTGGCCACTCTATTTGCCCAGCTCTGTGGGATCTGCCCACCACAGTGTGAGCTCACATTAGAAAACAGAAAGAGCTGAACCAAAGCCCCTGATGCTTCAGCATTTCCCTTGAGGGTGGCTTTAAAGCAGCCTCTGTGCTCCTGTGCATGGAGAACACGGCAGGTGCAGATGGCACAGAGCCCTCTTGGTGATACAATCCAGCCAGCCCCCAGCCTGACAGGCAGACTCCTGTCCCTACCTAAAGCAAAAATTAAATTAAAATCAAAAGCCGCAAAGCCTGTACCTCTACCAAAGCCACGGAGAACTTTTGCTGAGTTATACAAGCAGAAGACATTTTGCAGAACCCATTTGCATATGAAAGTACCAACAGATCCTAAAGATGCAGTGTATGTACAGATCAGTGCAGGCGCAATTAGGACCAGAAATAACCAGCACGACTGAATTAGAGTTGATGAGGTGGTTGGTGTTCTGAGCAGCCGCTTCCTTTACGTAACAGGTCCCTTCTTGTCCTTGGGGTCTCAGCTTAGATGTTACTTTTTCCACAGTTTCCCCAGGTCCCCAAAGCTAGGCGATGTGTCCTCGGATGGGTTTCATCTTGCATCTCTCCTTCTCATGCATTTCTTACCTGGTATCAGGATTACCAGCCCACTTCTCAATCTTTCCACTGGACTATGGGCTTTGCAAGACTTAAACCATGTCCACCTTTGCATTATCGTATCACTAGTGCATCTCCAAAAGCAGGCACAGAGCATTTGTTCAATAAATGGTCGTCTCGCATGAAGAACAAACGGAAATGGAATGAGGAATGACTGCTTACAATCATTAGGTGGAAAGCCACCTAACCCATATCAGCGTCAAATGTAGAAAGTTCTATCTTGTAGTCAATGGTGGACATTAAACATTAAACTGAGTCAGAAACATAGACCCATGAGAAGGGAATAATAAGTTAGACTGTGGTGACACCACCGTAATCAGCCCTGGATATGAACTCGGCTCACACCCGTTTAGTGGAGGTTTTGCTGACTGCATAACTATGCTCTGGTATAAATCTAACTTGTACGTGCATTCTACTAAAGATGCAACTCAGGGACATTCCATCTCTGAATGGATTCCACCTCAGCCCTTTGTGTATTTTTTGTTTTGAAATATAAGGTTTTGTTAGGTTGCTGCAAGTCTTGCTACTTTGCTGAAGCTGCTCTTGAACCTCTAATCCTCCTGTCTTAGTTGCCCAGGACTGGGATAACAGGCATGTGCCACTGCATGCTGCTTCTAACTTATTATTGTATCCATCTATCCATCTATCCTACATATCTATTACCTCCCTACCTATTATCTAGCTAGCTCTATATTCCCTCACGAGCTTATTATTTATTAATTTTTGCTTACTTTATATACATCACTCTACCCATCTGTTCATCCATCCATCTGTAGCAGGAAAAATTCTTAAGATGGTCCTCAAAATTCCTATCTCCCCTTCTTATTCAAATAAATAGGCACTACTGAAAAGAGAATTTGCTGTTATAATTAAGGCTATTTATCTTGTCTTTAAAAGAGGGAGGCTGTTCTGAATTATGTGTGGGCTCCAGTAGAATCACAGATGTCATCAAAAGCAGAGGAGGAAGCAGGAGAGATGCAGCAGGTGGAAGTCACGTAAGGGAGCCCAAAGACCAGCGTGGTCCCCCTGACAGGTGGTATGAAAATGGGAACCACAGTCTTACAACCCCAAGGAACCTGATTGCCTAAAAACTTGAACAGGCTTAGAAGGGGACCCATCTCCAGAGCCTCTTGGAAGAGATGCAGCCTGGCTCACGCCTTGACATTGAGGTGATGGAACCCAGCACAGTATGGCTGAGTGGGCTCCTGACCCATGAAACCACAAGATGAAAGTGCACACTACTTAACAGCACTAAGTCTGTGGGTAATTTGTAACAGGAATCCAGTGGAAAACAATAGAAAATTAATGCACAATATGCTATCAGGTGATCATTTCGCCTCAATCCTTGCTTCTCCAAGGGAAAGAATTCAATCGGAGAGCAGAATGGAAGAGTGGGGAATAGAAGAGGTTTATGGAAGGAAGAAAAGGCACAATGTAAAGAAAGCCATCATAAAAAGAAGGAGACAGAGGTATGTTCCAGAGGAGACTAGATAGTCTAGTCTCCTAGACTAGACTGCTTTCTGGAGTAGAAAACAGCAAGGGGTCCCCCACGTCAAGCCTTATGTTACCTCTGGACACCGCCTTCCTCGTGCATGTTTTATTTGGGGTGGTCAACTGTCCCTTTGTGGGGTCACACCTTAGTGAGTATGTGTTGTCTCCACCCCTTCCCATGGTGAGGGGCTCTAAGTATGGCCCTGCAGAGGGGCTTACCCTTCTGCTATCCCTACAGCTTTCTAACCAAGCTATCTTCATGTAAAGGGCCTGTTTAACCTCTTCCATCAGGTGCTTTCATTTCTGACCCATTCTAGGCTATCCACTTGTCTCTAAATATCTACCTGACATATCTATCCATCAATATACTAGTATCACCTATTATCTCTGAGTCTAGTATCATGAATCTATGTACCACGTATCTATTACCTACCTAAATAGTATCTATCGTCCATGTTTGTTACCTACACTGGTCCAGTCCCCTTCCCAGCAGCCATCTCTCTCTGACCTCCCAATTCTGCCCCCTAACATACATGCTCTCCTCCTTGGAAAGGCGGACAGCCACCAGGAATCCTGGACAGCAAGTGCCAGTTGTGGTACCCACCCTATGCTGCACACTGCTCTGGTGGCCTGAATCTCTGTCTGTGGCCCCGAGCTGACTTCTGCCCTTGGCTTCTGCCCCCACTTGACCTCCACCTGGATGGCCTGCTGGGCTCTGGATCCTCACTCCACTTTTAGGTGCTCAACTGCAGCCACCAGTCAGTGTCCACAACTCATCCAGACTCAGTCACCCCAACCAGAGACCAGCACCCCAAGACCACAGTTTTTTGGTGGAAGGACCCCAGAAAATCATCAGGGCATAGTTCATGTACCTCTATGACCAGGATTGCTCTCGATCTCAATGGATCTTTCTTTCCCCTTCATAAAAACCTGGTTTCAAACAACTCTTCCAACTATGATGAAGAGCTGTCCAAAGCAGGAAACTCACTTCTCGTTACCACTCTGGAACTGGGAAGCATCACCCCTTAGAGAAAAGTGCCAGCGGAAGGCCGAGGGGTCTACAGGGATGTGGCATCTCCCGCAGCAGCTCTTAAGCAATATTTCTTCATAAAAGATACTGTACTATCTTCCAAAATGACATCGCAGAACCAAAACGACCACATAAATCTAACTTCATAAAAGAAGAGTCAATTTAATCTCTCAAAGCCCCTGGAAATGTGGGCCTTACCGAATGCCACTTGCCACTATATTAGATATGAGAATTTTATATAAATATATGTCTATACATGCATATATTAAAATACATATGCACTTTGAGCCTTTGCTTCATGTCTGGCGCCAGATCTACATACATTTACCTGTACTTCTTCCTCTTGTAATCCTCCCAATCTATAAAACACATCCTTACTGTTTTCTGCATGCTGTAGCTAAGAGATTAAGAAACTCACTCATGGTCACAGAACCAGAACATAACAAAATTGGGACATAAACCCAAGACTTGTTCTCTCAATGACTGCACTGCATTTGACTCATTTCATGGTGAGAGTCACTGAGCCATGGTAAAAGAAGCATCTTTGCTTCTTGCATGAATCGCGCCTCATCCCCGGCCCTCATTTGGGAAATGAGGGAGAAGGGGCATGAGTTCCCTCAGGCTCCATCTGGTCTTAATGATCCGCAGTTTCCCGGACCGGCCCCCATGTGTGGGTCTCTCTCTGACCAGGGTCCAGGAGAAAGATGCCCGCTTCACAGGCGTCGCCCCCACCTGTTCTCTTTTCTGCACTAACCTCCTGATGTCACACACGCCTTGGTCCTTCCCTTTCTCTAAAGCTCATTTAACACCTCACTTGGTTGCCCTTGATAATGCTCTTCTTTCCAAGGGTACAGTGAGGGGAGAAGCTTTCAAGGTGACTCCTCTGCTCGAGGGCTCGTCTAGGTCTGGAGAGAGCCCAGCCAGCATCCTGGTTGTGGAGTAGATGGGTACAGCCTGGTCCACATCAGCAGCAGAAAGACACCAATCTGGCAAGGCATGAACATGCTGACCAGTTCTTTGTGGAAGAAGAACCTGCCAGAAAGTACCAGGCTGTGGCTGACAATATTTGTATCCATCAACACCCTTCAGAAACCACCTACTCAGCCCTAGAACCCCGGGGTATCAGGAGAGGAAGTGCATTTCACCAAAAGCACCAACTGCAGCAGCAGCCCCTGGAGTCCTACATGAAGTACATGGGAAGGCTGTCTCAGCTTGCAGGCAAGAGCGCTGATCAACTAGTGATGTCTGCCAGGAGCAGAGGGTCAGCCAAGAGGTACCAAGCTGACTGCCTATTCACGGATTTCTTGCAAAATCAGCGAGAACCCAGGCTCTCGGTTAACTCACAGCTCAAAGCTCAGCTCTCCCACCTACTAGCTGTATGATGTTGGACAAACGGCTTGAGCTTCCTGAGCATCAGCTAAAATGGGATAGTTGTAAGAATAAAGAGCCACTAACTTGTTAGTGATTATTGTGACTTCCTTCAAATGAAAAGCAGCGCAAGGATAAGGCAGGATAGAGATGTTTGCCTTCTTGCCACGCCATAGCCCTTGGATGGGGGCAGAGAACGCAAACCGGCAGGCACAGGCCAATCTCACCTCAAGGCCTATTTTAGTTGGCTCATATTGTTAGTTTGAGGTGTCTAAATAATTCTGGAATTAGCTACCGTCTTGCTTCACATTTTTAACAAAGATCCATATATCTTACTTTTAAAAGCTTGCTCTGACAGTGTTGGTCCCGTTCCCACATGGCAACCACCCAGGGAAGCTGACTAGTGACTGCTTTCTTTACGTAGTACCCGAACCTTCTTTTTGCCTTTCTTTTTTATTGAGATATGTGTTATATATTCAGAAAAGTAGACTAAACATAGCCACAGTTTAAGAGTAATTATGAAGCCAACATCTATACAGTCGAGTCCCAGGCCAAGGGAGAGTATGTGGTTAGCTGACCCAGAAGACCATATGTCCTTCCGGTCCCAAGCTCTCCCAGCCTCTGGGAACCCCACTAGCCTGACTTTCATCATAACCATCTTCTTGCTTTTAATTCTCTTTGTACCACATAAGTAGGTATCCCTGAGCTATATCGTTTTGCCTATTTGGAGAGCTACCCATAATCGAAATTTTATCAAGTACCTTCTTCTAGGCTTAGCTGCTTTTGCTTCGCGTCGTGGGTTGAGATTCACCCAGGCTGATGGATTTCATTTATCTTCCTCGCTGTATGGGTCATACACTCTTCAGTTCCTCTCTCTGTCCCTGTCATCTCCCACCTGGCCCTGTTACAGGCATTTGAATGTACGCTTTTATATCAGGACGTACGGCTCCCTGTTCTGTTGTCAGATGGATTCCCGGCGGGCTCTACAGCCCCAGTTGAGCTTGGTGTTCTTATCCCTCCAAGGCTTGAAGCTGAGGAAACTCAGTCAACACAACTGCCCACATCCTTGGTCAATCTCCGGTGACCTTATGAGCCTTTCTGTGAAGTGACCCAGCAGCCAGGGCTGACCGCCCTGCATTCATTGGTCCCTTCTTCTCACTGAAAAATTAAGAGCCCTGGAGTTCAGGAGCACATCGGGAGGCTCATAGCAGCTCCATCCTCGCCGTTGGTCATTACTGAGCCTTCATGAGTCCTTGTCTGGCTCTCAATCTGTGCCGGCAACCCCTCCGCCAACCCAATTTGAATTAATTTGTCAAGCAAAATTTTGTGAGATAATATATCAGCTGCATTACTGAACTAAGATCTATGACTTATGCTGGGATCCTTTCATCTTCTAATTTAGCCATTCCATCAATAAAACCAATCAGGTTTTCTTGGCAAATTTTTCTTTATAAATCAGTTTTATGGGTCATGGATCTACATTCTTCTTGATGTTTATAGATTTTTTTTTTTTTGGCTCCTAATATCTGTTCCATTGTTTTGTTTTTTTTTTTCCCCTGCAATGGAAGCAAGACATCTAAGACAACGAGAATGGAGATACTTTCCAATATATTTCTGGCAAAGTCAGGCTTAGAGTTGCAGGGATCCTGCACGGGTTTATTCCACCAACTCTGCAGGTGGAAAGAAGACCAAGTCCTGGTCCCTTAGGATGTGGCTCGTGGCTCACCAAATCCAACCAGCATCCCCCATCCATCCCTCTTACACGTGAATGATATGTCAAGGCTCTGGGAAGTCATATCCTTCAGTTCTCCTTTTTCTCTCTTTGTGATATTCTTTGGATCAGCAAAGATGCCACAGGTTGTGAATGACAGAGAGACAAGGTCGAGACTTGGGGTATCATTTGATCAGCCCTCCAGCAAAGACCTCGTTTGCCTGTTTTGTTTTGTTTTGTTTTTTCTTTCTGGTACTGGAGATTAAATACAGGGACATTCTCTCTCTGGGCTACACCCCCGAACCTTTGTATTTTTTATGTTGAAACAGGGTCTTGCTAAGTTGCTGAGGCTGGTCGCCAACCTCCTGTCTCAGCCTCCCAAGTACTGAGATTACAGGGTGGACCCCCATGCCTGACTTTGCTTGCTCTTCCTCTTCTCCTCTCCTCAACCTTTCCTCTACCTCTCCCTTCTAGCTTTCCAAGTCTGAAAGATAGAAAGCCTTGATTGTAGGTCAGATGATTTTCTAAGTTCTTTACTCTTGTGTCACAGCAGAATTAGGTATCTTTGGAAGCAGTTGTCAACTGAGGGTGAATATATGTCTCCCATAGAATATTTGGCGATATCTGGAAACATTTTTGTTCATCATGACTTGAGGGCATGCACACTATTGGCGTCTAAGAGTTAGGGGCCAGGGGATGACATCCTACAATGTCCAAGGTAGCCCCTGCCACAAAGAAATATCTGGCCTCAAATATCAGAGTTGCTGGGGAGAGAAACCCTGTTTGGTGGCCTTTGTTTGTGAATTCACAATAAACATACTTTTCTCTTTCATCAGCTGCAACACAGTGATACACAAACTCCCCATTGTGTGTGTGTGTGTGTGTGTGTGTGTGTGTGTGTGTGTGTGTGTGTGTTACTGGGGCTTGAGCCCAGATGCATTGTTGTTTTTGTTTTGTTTTATTGCTGTTTTGCCCAGCCCCTACTGATATGATTACATGAGCTATTCTGGGATGTTGCATTTGTGCACAAGTGTGCTTGGCAGAGGAGTGAGTGGGGCTGACCCCAGGCCCAGTGGACCGTGGAGTGGGCCACACCCACAGATTTTCATCTAACTGAAAGAAAGGGCATCCTTCTTCAATTTTCATGATTTCTAAGAGTGGCAGAAGAGGAAGCCAGGCTCTTTCCTGCATCTCCGGTTAGGTTTTTAACTATTCAAGTTTCTAGGTAGTTTGTGCTATGCTTTTAGACTTTTTAAGAAGGACCTCAGGAACTGCCTGTTGCAGTGGTAGGCTGAGCAGGGTTCATTCCACCACCTGAAAAGTGGTATGTGTGGTTTCTTGGAAATTAGTCTCTGAGCATCATCCTCTCCTCTTATGGCAACACTCACTAGAAGCTCATCACCACCTAAGAAGGATGCCACAACTGCTATGGCAGGGAACCTTGGTGGTAGGCAGAAATCTGAGCTGGCCCTCCAATCCCTCGCCCCCTGGTGGACATGCCCTGTAGAATCCCCAGGACTAGGAACTTGATGTCACTCCCATGATTTAGTTATATGACAAAAAAAAAAGCTCTAGATATAATTATGTCCTGGATCTGTTCACCTTAATATAGAAGTATCTTTGTAGGCATGATCAAGACCTAACCATGTGGGCCTTTCAAATCTGAATCTAGATGTCAGCCACAGAGGAAGTCAGAATTTCAAAGCACAAGGATTTGACCCTCCACTGCTAACTTGAAGATGGCAGCCTCTGGAAGCTAAGATCAGGCCCCTAGATGACAGCCGGCAAGGAAATGGGAGCTTTGTGCTGCAACCACAAGGGACTGAATTCAGGAAGCCACAGTAATAAGACCCAGAGCAGACTCCTGCCTAAAGCCTCCAGGTAAAAATTTGGTCCAGCCAACACCTGGATTTCTAAGCAGAGAGCTCACCCACACTATCCCAGACTTCTGAGGCACAAACCTGTGAGCTAATAAATGGGTTTTATTTTAAGATGATAAATCTGTGGTTACTTATTACACAGCCAATGGGAAATTAATATGACCATGACTGGATCGTCACAGCAAGCACCTCAGGTTCCTTTGCTAACCCCTAAATGTCCCCCCCCATTCCCATTTTCTTCCCCTGCCACTACAGATACAGATGATTTACCTGAGATCTTGCAATCTCAGTCACAACTGAATAAATCTTTTTTAGCATAAGACCAGAGGAATTTACCTTGCACAGAGTTAAACCACAGTTTCCTTTAACACACCATCAAGCCTCAAGATTGTCCCTGACCTCAATCACCTAGTAATGCTCATTTTAAAAGCTTAAAGCATATTATTTCTGAAACAAGATGTAAATATAATATCAAGAAGAAAGCGGTCACCCTAATGCCGAGCTTTACCCGGGTGCAGCAGGATTTTGTGGCAGGCCCTCTTGATTATTTAATATTCAATTCATCTCCACCGGAGGCTGTGAGGCTGAATAGAGATGATGTCTCAGGATTGTTAAACATAACTCCGGAATTCGTGCCTGAAACACATTCTGGTTGCTAGAAGATGTAAGATAGAAGCAGCAAAGTGTTCTGTGCTGATGTAACCCTTTCTACTGAATCTCCAAGCTTAGCCACAGTAAGAATTTTAAAGTATTTTGGGCCAAATGTTCATCTACTTGCAATTTAAGGGATATTTTAAAAGTTATCCACCAAGTCCCACTATAATTTGAAAGATATATTGGAAAGTAGTATTGGGACTTGGGAGAAGACATTTTGATCATGAATTAAAATTTCATAATACCACTATAGCGTTTTTGATGGCACTCTCGTCTGCCTGGGAAGCATTTCCCTAGAGCTCGGCTGTGCCATTTGCATTTTTAATATTCAGTTGTTTCTAACACTCAGACATTTTGACCATATTGATGTTAGAATCAAAAGGAAAGTCCTGAGCCAGGCATCCTGGGGCACACCTGTAATCCCAGTACTTGGCAGGTTCAAGGACAGTGTCAGCAATGTAACAAATATGTTATTAAGGAAAAGATTAACCATAAGCTCTCCTGGGTAGTTAAAACTTAGAGATATCATGCTTGTCTATAAAATTAACACATACATACTATATCTACATGAATATATATACATTATATATACAAATATATAGAGAGATTATTGCATTCAATCTAAGCCAACATAATTATTATTAGTTAAATATCAGGTTTGTTTCTTCAGAGTTAGGAAGGCTTTCAGAGAAGTCTGTGAAAAGTTTGTTTTGTTTTCTATCTCGCAGGGGTTGTTGACTCAAAAGAATGATACTCAGGGTCACAAAACTATGCTCAACCTCACAATTGTTTCTTTGATCAATAAGTCATTGACCAGGTAATGCATGTGTGTGTACCCTGTGCATGCGTGTGTGTATTGTGCATACAAGGTGAATGTGTGTGTGTGTGTGTGTGTGTGTGTGTGTCCATGTCCATGCGCCCAGGAGAATCCAAAGTCTGATCCCTCTTCTTGGGATTTCCCTGCCTTCTCTCTCAGGCCCACTTTGCCCACCCACCTCTTTTCTCCTCTATGTCTTTGGGTCACACTAATGCAACTCTCATGGAAAAATGTAGAGAGATCAACAGGAGAGGAAGGCGAGGCGATACTGACTTGACTTGGAGATGGCGTGTGGAGGGAAGGAAGAAAAGGAAACAGGTTTGGTCCTGGCTGATTATGTGAATCTAACTATTTTCAGGCCAGCTGACTAGAGTGTTTTTTCTACCTCCTACTTCCTCTCTGCTAGAGACGGACCCAATAAAAGATCGATATGGTGGGAAATGAGATAGCCACATTAGAGAAAACGGAATGGGCTGAACAATCAAATTCTAAACATGGAACGTGGGACCAGTGCCTGCCCATCCTGCATTTTCCCCAGCCCTAAAGACTCTCGCTGGGAGTTGGACTCATGTCTTTGGGAGTGAGAGTCATTGTGGTGTGGAATGTGACAGCTGGGTGGCTAGTCTTTGGTCTCTGCCCTTAATATTTCTCTTTTTCCCTTTTCTGATCACAGAGGTAGACACCTACCTGAGATTACTGATTAGAGTTTCCTGTTGTTCTGAACACCATCACTGAACTGGGGTGGACATGTGAATAAAAAAAAAAAAACAAAGGCCATTCAGATTTCCTCATTAGAATAACATAAATATGATGAGAGAGAGAAATTCCCCTCTAGGTTGGTGTGGGTGATCTGGGACGGTCAATGACCACTGTACTCAGCCATGTGGAAAGAACTTGTCTGCTGAGTGAGGAGAACTAGAAACAAGGAGAGAGAACAGAAATGGGATGGATGGATGAGCGGATGGATGATAGATGGATCCTTCCCTGTCCTCCCCATATTTAAAGGGAGAAGTGTCAATAACTGTGTTTCAGAGCATTAAGGTGACTCTCCCCAGTAGGAAACTCCACTCATAGATCACGGAGTGGATGAATTTGGCCAAATTCACCCACTATTTAGTCTTGGTTCCCCAGTGATAGCAACTTGAATTCTTAAAGTGCTCAGGAGATTCTAGTGAACATTCTATATCGAGGTGGGGGAAAGGATCTGAGTAATAAACATTGTTCTCCACACACCTCAAACCCAGAGCCATCGCATCTCATACCCCCAGGATGTAAATGGGTGGCTCCAGCAGGTAAGTGGGGTCCACAGGTGTTGGGCCAGGTGGTAGCTAGCCTCACCCTCAGACCCTTTCTTTGGAAGAGCTCTTCCATCCCTTTGCTGTCTCTTCCCAAGGGGATCCTTAGCCTCTCAACAAGTAGACTCCCTGGTGGTCTTTACCCATTGGTACTTAAACCAGGGCCAAATTTTAGGATGAACACAGCTTAGGACCAAGCTGAGGACCTGATGATCTCTTTCTCAATTTCTACCACCTGAGCCTCTGATCTCCACTGCTAGAATCTGCCAGATAATGTACGAGCTGGGCCAGTCACTGGGCTATGGAGAGATGGTTTAATGGTATCAACCCTCTGGAATTTATGTGGGGGACTTCTGAGTCCAAACAAGACAAAGCTTACTAAGTATAAGGAATACATTAAAAATACCTTCTCAGAACATGTCTACCCCATCATATGGATTCTGATTCGAAAAAATTTATAAAAATAATTCAGTCCATAAACTGAACAATGATTGCATATTTGGTACTAGTGAGTAGACATTGCCATTTTTACCCAATAATGGTATTATGATCATGTGTTTTCTTTGAGTCATTATCTTTTTAGAGATACATACTGAAGTATGTATGAATAAAATGATATGAAGGCTGGGGTTTGCTTCTAAATAAGTTAGTGACGGTGAAAGGGATGGAGAGACATGGGTGGGGTAGAAATAAAATGCACCTATTGATAATAACTGAAGCTGGATGATGTTTACATAGGGTTTCCTTGTACTATTCTACCAATTTCTATATAGGCATAAATTTTTTATAATAAAAAGTTAAAAACTAATTTCCGGCCTCTCATTTAAAGCTCTAGAATCTCTTAACTGCAAACAAGTGGCCACATCTCCATTCGCATTTCCCAGATGCAAGAACCCTAATGCATGATGGAAACCTTTCAGCTGTCTAGTTCCCACCAAATAGATACAAGAACATCAAGCCCTATACATGACGCTAAAGCAAGCTAGATAGAAAGATGTTCTATCAAAGCACAAAGACCCAAAGGATGGCTGCTGATGTTCAACCTAAATGAAGCTTCAGGACCATCCCTGCTCTTGTCAAACACCATCTCTCCACCTTCTGGAATCAAATACGAGGATGTAGTTTTCTAATCAGAAGATGACAGATGGTCACACTGAACACATTCAGTAACAGCAGGGACCACACTAGTTACTCAATTCCTTCTCAAGTGGTCAGTTCACATCTCCATAATGAGGGCTTTCTGCATCGGCGACCACTTCTGAAACATTACTACGTCAAACACATTCACCATATCAGGAAAAAACATTCAAGGATAGTGTTCCATATAGCGTTCCAAGACAAGAGGAGGTCCCCTTTTTAAACCTGTTCAGTTATGAGTGCTTCTAATTGGCCAGATAAGCCACAAGAGTGGAGGGCTCAGGATGCCTGGCATATATCTGACTGTTCCTCGTTTATTTTTATCAAATCATTGCGAGTGTGTCACTGCTGCCCTCCCAGAAAAGGGAGTCTCCACTTGGTTTTATACATAGGCAATAAAAGAGATCTTTGGAAATTGTGGGCTGGATAACTCCGTGCACAGTCTGCCGTGCATCATTTTTATTGACTGTGAGGAAGATGTCATCCATGTGGCAGGACTGTCATCCATGCATGGCTAGATACGAAGCTTTTCTGGAATGTTTATCTGTATTCTCCTGGCTCTGAAAGAGGAGACACCTGAATATCCCCAGCTACATCCCGAGACATCAGCATCTCCTCCCCGCCTCCTGTAATCTCTGATGTTTCCAGCCCAGTCAGCTGTGGAATCTGAACCCTGGGCCCGAGGAGGGAAGCTGTGGTCCATTCCCACCATCAGCACTAAGCTAGCGTTCCCGGCAGCACAAGCCGCGGGTGTGACATTGGGATCTAAGTTTCCTCTTGCATCTCCAGTCTACTGATCGGCTCTGATGAGCTCCCCAGGCCCTTCCTCAGCCTCGCCTGCAGGGCCAGGTCGCCCTTGGCCTTCACTGTCTCATTTAAACTCCCGTCAGTGGTTCTGAATCTTACCTCAGATTCCCTGGGAGCTCCTGACAAGGCAGATTGCCTGGTCTGCCTCCACCCCCAGTCTCTGGCTCAGTAGAACTTGCATTTCTAATGACTCGCCAGGTGATGCCTGCCACAGGTCCAAGGACTACCCTTTGAGAAGCTACTCTCCAAGTCAGGAGTCTTTCCCTGAATCCCAGTCTCCCTAGTGTGTACATTCTTTCTTCCTTGGACTGGACTTTCGCCTGAACCACAGAAGATCATGACACAGAGATTAGTCTGCCTTGAGACTTTTTTTTCTCAGTACTGGTGATGAAACCCATTGACATTCAACCTCCAAGCTACACCCCAGCCCTAGTTTTTAGTCTTTTTTACTTTTGAAACAGTAAACACTGAGTTGTGAAGGGCCTCACTAAGTAGCTGAGGCTGTCTGCGAGCAACGATCTTCCGGTCTCTGCCTCCGGAATGCTGGGATTACAAGCGTGCGCCACCACGCCCGGCTTGCCTTGAGACTCTTGCTGGCTTCCTCGGACCTACTTAGACACCACCGTAGCATGGTTACCAGCCCTGCAGAGGACACAACCCATGACACACTGTGATCTGAGTCGTGGCTGCTCCCAAGGACTTGGCCTACGGTTGGGCGAATTCTCTTGCCTCCTGTCTCACCTGTTAGCAGCTATCTTTCTGCCCTGCAGTTACAATGCTACGATCCCAACTCTGCACAACCAAGCTTAAAGACAGTGTTCTGGCTCTGCATCTTTCTCTAATCCTGATATTCCTATTCTCAGGCTACCCATCTTGTTCTTATACCAGCATTGCTGATTTGTCCCGAGTTGTTGCTGCTGTTGTCGTCGTCGCCGCCATCACTATCACCACCACCACCACCACCATCATCATCATCATCATCATCATCATCATCATCATCTCTTCTAGGACAGGGAAGGCCTCTATCCAAGCTCAACTGTGTAAATGGCTAGCAGGGGTAAATTTGATCAAATGCTTTTAGTCCTCTGGGCTTCAGAGACTAAAGAAACAACCAGGAGATGTGCAGGCTCCATCTGCAGACATCCAGATTTTGTGGGGGTAGAAGACCTGGGCCTGGCTATTTGCTCAGAGTGTCCTCAGTAAATACAGTGTGCAGCCAAGGGCTAAGAGACACTCAGTCGGCCCCTCCTTTCAAAAAGAGAGCAAGACTCAGAGACAATAGTGACAAGCCAGTGCCTTACAGACAGATGCTGGCATCAGGCAAAAGGATTCTGGTCTCTGGATTCCTAGTCCAGAGATCCATAGAGAAATGAAAAGAGATACCACCTTTCCACTCCTAGGCAGGGCTGAGCACGAGCAGGAGTTATTCAGCTGAGCTGTACCACAAAATCGCTGGTGGAGCGTGTTAAAATGGAGATTTGGAGCCTCATCCAAACTTCTGACAACATGGAGCCCTCAAAGTGGAAAAGAGAGGGTGAGTGGAGCACCCTCTACAGGTGAGAGCATGCCACGAGCATGCCCCAGGCCTGGGCACAAGGCCTCTGTGACCTGTTAGTGTACTGGCTCGGGGTGGAGAGCCTCCTACAGGTGAGAATCTGCCACGAGCATCCTCCAGGACTAGGCACAAAGCCTCTGTGATCTCTCAGTGTACTGGCTCACGGTGAAGCTTCCCCAGGAGCATCCCCCATGCCTTAGCACAAGGCCTCTGTGACCTGCTGGCGTACTAGCTCAGGGTGGAGTACCCCCTACAGGTGAGAGCATGCCATGAGCATCCCCCAGGCCTCAGCGTCTGGCCTCTGTGAACTGTAAGTGTACTAGCTCAGGGTGGAGCGCCCCCCTGCAGGTAAGAGTGTGCCATGATCATCCTCCATGCCTCAATGCAAGGCCTCTATGACCTGTTGGTGTACTGGCTCAGGGTGGAGCGCCCCCTACTGGTGAGAGCGTGCCAGGAGCATCCCCCACGCCATAGCACAAGGCCTCTGTGACCTACTGGCGTACTAGCTCAGGGTGGAGTGCCCCCTAGAGGTGAGAGTGTGCCATGAGCATCCTCCATGCCTCAATGCAAGGCCTCTGTGACCTGTTGGTGTACTGGTTCAGGGTGGAGTTTCCCATACGGGTGGGAATGTAACATGAGCATTCCCTAGGCCTCAGCGCCTGGCATCTGTGACCTGTCAGTGTACTGGCTCAGGGTGGAGCACCCTCTACAGGTGAGACAGTGCCATGAGCATCCCCCAGGCCTGGGCACAAGGCCTCTGTGACCTGTCAATATCCTGGCTTCAGATTTGCCTTCCTGTCTCTGGCTGTGTTGCTCTGATATAACCTCACACCTGACTCTGACCTGGGCTCCAGTTGTGAGGTCCTAACCTGGCATCATGACTTATGACTCTAGTTTCTGCCCCTTTCCTCCCATCTTCCCTTCCTAGGGGATATATGCTTCTCTGACAAAGGGCCTGAGTCCATCGCTGCCGGGAAAACCTTCAGAGGTCTTTCCTTCCCACACAAAAACGTGGATTCTCCTCTCGGGGGCTGGAAAGCTGGACTCATTATACACACTATTAGCCATAAAGGCTTCCGGGGCTATTAGGGAGAAACAAAAGTTCCCCCAGTGGCTTCCATGGATGGTCTGAAATGTTTGTCATGTCCTCAAATAACAATATGTCACAGGGACATAGAATTCAGCTGAATCTGAGCAGGCCCCTGGCTCCTCAGTGGCTTATTTATGGCATTTATTGGTAGCTTTTAAAGAATGGTTTTTCCCGGTCCACCTTATGCACTGGTAGAAGCACACTGTCAGACTTCAAAAAATCAGAATCATATCGCTGTCTAGTAAATATGTTCCTGCTCTTTTATGGAGGTTTAAAATTGTGCTCTATTGAGAAGAGAAAAATGGTGTGTGTGTGTGTGTGTGTGTGTGTGTGTGTGTGTGTGTGTGCATGCGCACTTAAGAGAGCATAGTTCAAAATGCCCCCAAGGCTTGGAGGAGGGTTAGATGGGGTTCTGGTATCTTTCAACAAGATGTGTCAATTTATTTGTGGAAATCCTGTTATAGCTAATAGGAGTTTAAAACCCATTAAAAAAGATAAGGATGTCTAACCACTTCAAGATTATTTTGTGAAATGCACCCCACTAAGAAAAAAAAAAGAATGAATTTTGCAGAGAACAACACAAATCAACTCATACAAATTCAACTCACATAAAACAATTAAAACTAAATAAATCTGATACCAGTGCTAAATGCTTTTTTAAAATCTCTCTTTAAATACATCAAGCTTGGAAATTTCTCACTACTAGGAACACATATGCTGCACACTTAGCCATCCATGGTTACTCTCAAGGCATCCCTCCTTAAGCAAAATAATTGAGCAAACTTTACATTTGCATTGAGGAAGAGGGTACTATAACGTGTAGAAATGGACATTTTAAAAATAAAGAACCTTCCAACTGGAGTCAATTGGTGAGTGTGTCCTCTTCAGCATGTTAGGCAGCAGCTTGGGTAAAGACATAGAAAGAATGCTTTTCCAATTTACAGGGGAAACAAAACTGAGTGAAATAAGCGACCCAATGGAGAATAAAATAAAGATGCTTCACATTGATTTTGACAGCCCGGGAAAAATTGTACCCCTCACTAAAGTAATTCTGGTCCACGTCAGGAAATTGATTCTAGGATAAAAGTTCTAAGAATGTTGGGAAAGGAAATGAAAAAAGGCAAAAGAAAACTACATGCATAAGGATGTTCACTACAGTCTTATTTATAACAGGAGGAACAGTCACAGCAGGCTGATATTGGAAGAATTCTATAATACCTTTTAGTGTATTTGTGTTAGGAAATGTGCCATGATATTTATGAGATGCTATAGGGTAACAAAAATAAATTATTATTTATTATTAAGGTTAAAAATATTAAGAACATAAGACATAGTTTTTAAAAATTCCAAGATACATAAAAATATAGCTAGATAATGTTCATCCACCACAGTGGATGAGTGCTTTACTCATTCTCCCATGGTCCTCATTCTCACTTGACACATCATGTCTTCTTTTCCACCATCTAACATTTGTTAAACATCTTCTTGGCCCTTACGTAGGGGAAGACTTTACTTTCTCCTTCTGTGATTTATATTCTTTTTTAATTCACATATACGAGCCTATAATTTCCTCAGGAGGACTTAGTTACATATTTAAAGAGGACTCAGTACCCTCTCACTGAGTTTACAGACCCATCCAGGCTACCCTCTTTGTTTTTCAATGCAAATCCCCACCACCGAGCTTTTAGGAGCTCTTCCATGTACCTGGGCTTCCTTCTCTTTGTGCTTTTCTGCTCTGAGAGATACTCATACTTACTAACTGATTGCAGGAGTGATGAGCCCCAGCTGGAAGGCTTGAACCTCTGCAGACCTTCTGAGCTAGTCCTACTGCTGCTCTGAGTCCCTGCCTCAACAAACAAGAAAATAGTGGCCCCAGAACAATTCTCCAATGATAGAATTATCAGTGCCATTCTTGATAACAACCACATGGATTAACATATGTAATGAAAACAGGGTGCTTTGCGGACAACTTCAGAAATGCCCAGTAATCTCCAGACCATTGGTTTCCATGTATCTTTGGGCTTCCAGTAAAGTGATACTTTCTTAACCCAAGCCTGGGGGCCTTAAGGATGCTGTTCCCTCTCTGAGGCACATTCTCCTCCCAGACGTCCCCCGGCTTACTCCCTCGTGTACTTCTAGCTGTGCTAAGTATCCCATTTTGGGGAAGACTTCTCCAACTACATTACTTAAAATGCTTTACAATTCTTTGCTTGTGTTGTACAACCAATCAAGCCTGGGGGGGGGGGGGTTCAGATGCAACCCAGCCAGTCAGAAAAAGAAACGAGAGACCAAGGAGGGAGAGACAGACCATTTATTCCAGCCGTGGCATGCTGCAATAGGAGGCCTCCCCCTCTGCTGCTCAGAGATGGCTGTCTAAGTACAAGAGGAGATTCACATGGGGTTTTCACAAAGGATTTCTGCACAGCGGACAGTTCCTGTCCAGTTTATGTATCAAAGCAGAACAAAGGTGGCCATGTGCCAGGGCAAAGAGTTAAAAAAATAAAGGTAGCAACATGCCCTGGGAGAAAGTTATCAAAGATGGCAGCTAGCTAGGGAAATAGGGCAACTTCACAGACATATTTTTCATATAACAGTGACTTTTATCAGGAGGAGATGAGGAAAAGCTGGGCATGGTAGCACACACCTATAATCCCTTTCTTGGGAGGCTGAGACAGGAGGATCACAGCTTTGAGGGCAGCCTCAGCAAGTAGTGAGATTCTCAGCAACCTAGAGAAACCCTGTTTCCAAATAAGAAATAAAATCTGACTGGGGTGTAGCTTGAAGGTAGAATGCCTTTGGGTTCAATCCCCAGTGTCACAGAGAAACAAAAAAGGAGGGAAGAGGAAGCCTAAGAGATGCCATGTTCTGGCTGTCCCCACAGCTCACACCCCAACACCCCTGTCCCCCTTCCTTTTACTTTCCCCACTGCACTTATCTCTTTCTTACATACTATATATTTTATTGATCTCATTTATTACTTCTCACTGCAAAATTCCAGGAGGGCAGAGATAACTTTATCTTTTTTTTCCCCCTGAAGCTGTAACCCCATCCCCTAGAAGAATGCCTGGCACATTATAAGGACTTAATAATGATATTTGAAGAATTAATGACAAATGAATGATGCAAAGCCAAGAAAAAACCATAAAACATAACAACCATTTGCTTGGCACTTGCCGTTTGGGGTGAGGATATTTGTATTTCACTTCTCTTCAGAACCCTGTGGGATGAATAACATTATATTCATAAGAGATTGGGGCCGAAAGAGGAGAAATGGTTTGCCCAAGGTCACTTGGGTAGTCTATTAGTCTGCTAGAGCTGCCATAACAAAATAGGAAGTGGCTTACATCATACATTGACTTTTCTCACAACTCTGGAGGCAGAAGAGCAAGATCAAGACATCAGCAGCATGGGTTTCATCCAAGGACCCTCTGCTCGGCTTATAGATGGCGGCCATCTTTCTTTGTCTTCACAGTGTGCTGCGACTGTGTGTGCAGGTATCCTAATCTCTGCTTCCAGGACACCAGCCACACTGGATCAGAGCCAACTAATATGACCTCAGTTTAGTTTAACTAGTTTGACTTCTTTAAAGATCCTATCTCCAATATCATCACATGCTGAGTTATCAAGGGTAGGAACTTCAGTATATGAACTGGGAGACATTATTTAGCGCAAAGGAGATAGTGAGCTGGTGGTAGTTACTGGGACGGCAATCCCTTATGTTACCGGGTAGTAATACCTTTCTGGGTTCTTGCTTCTTCCAAGAGAAAGAATTTGAATAGAAAGCACAAATAGGAAAATTTAGATTTTTATGTAAGTAAGTAGGGCCAGTATAAAAAAAAAGCCTTGATAAGGAAGGGATACATTTCAGAGAAAGGGTGTCTAGAACAGCCTGCTTTCTGCAGTGGAAGAGGGCATGCTGCTCTTCATGTGGAAAGCCTTATATTCCCTTCTTCCCAATAAACAGTCCCCCCTCGTGCATATGGATTTAGATAGTTCACTGTCTCTTTGGGGTCCAGAGCTTAGTGGTCTGTGCTGTTTTCATTGTGTTGGAAACTTTCCCATGGGGGTCTAAGTGAAACCCTGTAGGCATGTAGTTCCCTGACCCATTCTTTTGCTGCAGCCAGACAGGAAATTCTGTATTTTTATTCATAAGTATATGCTTAAGGTTTCCTCAGGTCTGTCAGGTTCCATCTTGCCCACCTGCTCAGTTCTATCTAGCTACCTAACAACAGAGCTACAGTGTGAACCTGAGTCTCCAGACTCTACATCTATCCTTCTCACTCCACAGTGCTCCTTCTGTCCTATGATAGCCTCTGACCTAGACAGGATAACCACCTCCTTATGTAACCAAATTCTCTCCTCACTGGGTCCCTTCCCTCACGGTCCCACCTGAGTCGCCAAAATGACACAGGGTATCTGCTCTTACTGGTTTCTTGTCCAGTGAATTTTGACAACCAAAGCCCAAGGACTAATGAAGGGTATAGAAATATGAAAGTTTATTTTAAGTCAACACAAACAGTTACCCTTCCCCTGCACAGGGTTGGGGGGGGGGGGGGTTCTGAAACAGAGTATCCACTGAAGTTCCTGGGAGGTGAGCTTTTACACCATATTGAGGTCTGTTCTTTTAGGATTGGTTTGGACTCATCTTATCTGCTCACTTCCTCTATCCCTGTTTATACAGGTTATCCTCCAATGCAGGCCACAGAAAAGGCTGAAGCTTTGTCTTGATTCCCATAGTGCTTGCCTGGTCGTTGCTGCCCTTATGTCTTATCAACCTTCCCTGTTTTTGTTCTTTATACCAATGGCCTCTTTTAACCCTTCCTGTTCCCAGGTCCTCTACCCTGCCTCATGTAGGTGGACCATGGGCACTGCTCCTGTTTCCTTCCACAGCAGGATCTCTGTTCCCCTCCTCTAGACATGCGCCATTCCCAAGCCAGACAGCACAGTTTCCCACTTCCTGGGATGGGATGTGACCCAATTTCTCATCCAGCCTTGAATCTTATTAATCCAATTTCTTCTGTGCTTTGGATTCCATTGAGAGTCACACAGGGACCATTCTCTGTATTGTGTCATCTGCCCAGAGCATCCTTCTTCCAAACAGCTCCCAAGGCAGTGAACCAGTGCTGCAAAAATCCACAGCCCGAATGATCCCCAGAGGAGCCCACGACACCACTCAGGAAGGGCAGATGAGAATTCACCCAGTGTGGGGCCTGAAATGGCCAAGCCTTCCTCTTCTGCTGAGCCATTCTTAGCACCCTCAATCCCCAGTTATTGTGTTCCCCCTCCCAAATCTGTGATAAGTGGTCAGGGCACCTTTTGTATTTCCTTTTAGGCACATTTATTCAGCTTTCTCCTGATGTTTATTCTGTCCTGAGCCTTTGCCGTCAGTAGACACCATCATCCAAGGGCCAGACCAGGCCTCAGCAATGCCCCGTCACAGCTCTATCACCACCCAGGCCATCCCAGCTTGCTGTGTGTTATGATTAGATACAGAAGGTCCCCTGAAAAGCTCATGTTTTAATGCTCAGAGTTGATGGGATTAAGTTATGAGCATTGTGATCGCATCAGTAGATAAATCTATTGTGATAGATTTACTGGGTGTGTCGGTATTGGAAAATTGCATTGGTATTGATGGGTATTGAGCCTGAATTGATTCTTAATAAGAGCAGTATTAATGGCTAATAAGTTTTCATACTTAGGCAAAACAATACAATCCTTTTCTGTGCCTCTAAGCTGTCAGCCAAGAGCTGCAGCCAATACTGACTTTAGTCGGCTAAAAGTTAGCTGTTAGCCCAGCTAAACATAGAATGTTAAACTAAAGTTGTTAATAGAACCCTATATTGATTACCAAGTACACAAAAGCATTGTAGTCCAAGGCTTCCATGCTCTAAAGGTGACTTTACATAATAAATGACTTCTAGCAGATAGAGGTTATTAAAAAAAAATGCTAAAATTCCCCAAGGACGTGGAAGAATGGTACAGGCCTTCATCAAAGAGGACAGTTACCATGTGACCCCTGACATTGTTAACCCAGTAACACATCTTGGTCATAGCAAAGGCCAAGACCAGAGATAATTGGCACACCTACACCTGCATCAGGTCAGGGGAAGATAAAAAGATTATTGGTCAAGCAGGATAGAAGACAGTGAATCCTTATATAATCATAACAAAGTCTTGCACCAGAGATAATGGGCGGACCTACACCTTCATCAGATCAGGGGCAGGTAGAAAGACTATTGGTCAAGCAGGATGGGAGATAGTGAATAAAACCTGTTCTATGTTCAAAAACGTCAACATCTTACTTTCAAGGCACCCCACTGCATCCCTCTGACGCAGTGCTTTACTGTTCTGTCCCTTCTTTCTATCTTTGTAATAATAAAATTTGCTTAAGATTACAGCAGTATAGTTCTATTTTTTCTTTTTTTTTTTTTGAGGTACTGGGGATGGAACACAGGGCCATTCTACCTCTGAGTTACACCTTCAGCCCTATTTTTTATTCTTTATTTTGAAACAGGGTCTCACTCGGTTGCAAACTACAATCCTCCTGTCTCAGCCTCCCAAATGCTGGGATTACAAGCATGCACCACTATGCTCAGCTTTTAAACTAGCTAGGAATAAGAACCCTGATTGACATCTCACTCTGGGTGGTCACCCAGGCAGATGGCTTTGTGACTGGAGAAGGTGGGACCCTGGGGGTGTGGCTGTAGGGACTGTTCTTGTTTCTTTAAATCCCTTACTTGCTTGCTCTGCCTTGCTTCCAGCCTCCATGATGTGAGAGGGGAGCCTTTTTCCACCTTTTTCTCCCTATGTCCCCCTACTGTGCTCTGAGCTCCTGAGACCTCCCATGACATGGACTGAAACTTCAAAATTTACAAAAACTGTGAGCATATATATAAATCTTCCTTCCTCTAAACTGTGTGGTCAGTCTTTTCAGACTAGAGCAGTGAGGGTGCTGATGGAGATACTACTATAAGGATGCAATTACTGGACCACAAAGTAGTCTCTTCCCACCACCTGTATTTACAATCAGATCAGACTGACCAGGCAAATGGGCCTCATCTACCTGTCAGTGATTAATCATTATGAAAGCTTTAAAAAAAAAAACTATGGAGTGGGCATAGTGGAGCTTGGGGGACTGATACCTATGTAGACCGGCTTTTGATGGGAACATACATGAAGAGGAGACAACCCATTCATTACATATGGAGTTCCTTCAGAGTCTCAGCACTGGCTGGATCCTGGAGTCACTGCAATAAACCAGAATCCCCACAAAGTCCCCATGCTGCAGAGATAGGAGGAACATCCCAAAGAGTTCAAGATGCTGAGAAACAGGAAGTACATGCTGCAGGGCCCTGGAGAGAATGAACCCTCACCCTGTTGGAGTCAGAAAACTGACCTTGAAGAGGATATTGTGTGGTGGAGAAGGGCTGGGATGGGGATCAGCTGGCTCTAAGCCACTCACTGGGCAGTCTCAGGATGTCCTCTGGCTCCCTCCCTCAGCCTCTCCACTGGCCTCCTGTGGTTGGCTTAGGAGGTCCCTGCCATGGGACCTGGTCCAGACCATCCTGGGAAGCCAAACTTCACCTCATCTTCCCCCAAACAGTCTTCACACTCACACACACACACACACACACACACACACACACACACCCATGAACATGTGCACACACATGCCCTTATCTTTCCTTTCTACCTCACCTTCGACTTAAACCAAAGTGCACCCCAAAGATGATGGAGATACTGAAACAAAAGGAAGCCCATGTGTGGGGCCAGTTTCCCCATTTCTTTCTAAAGACAAACTCTGATTTGTGCCAGGAATCTTTCAATGCCAGCATCAGCCTGTGGTCAACACTGAGATCAGAGGAATCTTGTGAAGATGTGTGTCATACCACGTCTCTCTCTGGTTCTAACCCTGTACTGGTTTCCTGCTCAAGGCAAAATGGCCTATAGGGTCTTTTAGACCTTCCACAATTACCTCACTGGCCTCTTTGTCCACTCTGCTCCTCTGGGCTTCTGCCCTCTGGTCCCCTTCCTCAAAGCCTGCAGGCTTGCTCTCACCCAAGGGGCCACTTCTCTCAGGAACTGTTCTCCCCGCAGATATCTGCTGGGCTGACCTCCTTCACTTAATACCGTCTTTTCAGCCTCTCCTTGCTCTGCTTCCCTGTTTTCTGCTCTGCCTCCCCAGACCTTCTGTCTCCCAATCTGTCTTTGCCTTAGTTCATAGCACTGGTGCCATCTAACACAGAGTGTGGTTATCTTCGATGTGTTTGCCTACCTTAGCTCAGAGAGAAGGCAAGCCCCCAGAGGACAGGACTGATGTCAGAGTGGGCCACCAGCATTTCCCCAGCATCAGCAACATCGATCCACAAACACCCAAGAGGAGTCACAGTGTTGGGGAGTGGTCTTTCCACTGTGCAACAACTACCAGGGGCTTTATACTGTGCGGCAAGCACCATGGGCAGTGGTCTTTACACTGTGCAACAAGTACCAGTACCACGGGGGCAATCAGAGGAAGAGATGGGAGTGGGTGTATATGTATGTAAACCTTTCCATCCAGGACAGCTCATTTTGTATTCATTTTCTGTCTTTGAGCTTTCATATAAGATCACATTTAAAGAAAGATTTCCAGTGCTGTGGATTAAAAGCACCACTGTGAAAAGATCATAGAGACAAAAAGAAATAGAGAAAGATCTGGCTTTCCTGCCTATGATGGTGAGATATTTGCCATGTCACATCTGTCCTCTGAGCTTCCATTTCTGTATTTGAAAAAATGAAGATGATGCCTGTTTTCAGGGGCGTTCAAAATATTTAACCACCGGTACGTTACAGACCCTAGAGAATGAGGATGTATGTTGTCTACTTCAAAGAAGATAGATGACTGTGCCTGGCATAAGCAGAGGGTCAGTCATTAAAGAACGAGTCCCCTTGTCAATCCCAGAGTCTTCCCAGGCAGTCGGGGTGCATTTGTGATTCCTCTAGGAGACAGGAGGTGAAGGGGGATGACAGGGCACATTCAAGGTGAGTAATCAGGACCCCAGCCTTCTCACGGCCACCTTTAGAGTGCAAACACAGAATGCCCCATCCATGAAAACACCAAGCAAAAGGTCCAAGGTACCTTTTTCCCTGAAGCTATTGTCAAAGATAACAGCACACCCCAAAGCCACAGACAAGTCATAATATGCCCATATTTTATCTGGGTCATATTATGTGTGGGATAATTAATGCTTAAAAAGCATTTCTGCAATAAAACGTCTCTGTGATAGCCGGCATGTATCATGAAGATGCTGTGGCTGTGTTTAATTTGATTGCAGAAGAGATTTCTAGTTAGTAGAACGTTGCCGTCAATGGCCCCTTACTGGACACAGCTAAACACAGCCAAGTGATTGTATTTCCAATCAGAGGCAGAGCCTGGGACCGACGAGTCCCCCGTGAGTGTGTTTCCCGGCCACGAAAGCCCTTTGTTCACTGTCTGGTTCTGCAAGTGTGCTTTCTCCAATGTCTCGCGATCACTGGGCTGTTTACCAGCATCTCCAAGGAGGTGCTTTGTGTGAAAGCTATAAAAGAATTCTCAGCTGAGATTGCCTGATGACAGACCTCTGTCGAGTCCTTCTCTCAATTTGGTGAGCTGATGAAAAGCATAAATTATCTCAGAGCACTAAAGTTTGACAATTTCTTCATGAAATGAGGATTTCAGTCCCTGCATGACAGCAGAGGCAAAATGAGTTGAGTGAGTGGCAAATGGAGGGACCGGCTCTCCCTGGCACCAGGGATCTTCCTGCGCTCTTCCCTTCCCACCTCCTGGCAATCGTTAGTGGGAGGCAAGGCGGGCATGCATGGCTCACCCTTGATTTGGCAGGTGCTTGGCTGGGTCTGATAGAAATGGGGCTGATTTCTGGACCTACCTAGGAGATATGCTCCACGAGGTCTGAAGAAACCTCTCATGTGTCCCTGCCTTGGCTAAGGACAAAACGGCCAGTTGCCACATTCAGTCATGTAGTTTTAACTGCGGTATCCCTGCCCATTGCTTTCAGTCTAATTTGCAACTAATCAGAACAACAGAACAATCTACTACTAAAACTGAACTATCAAAAGCTACATATTGTTTACTCCTCTATACAGAACATATTGCATATTATTTACTCTTTCACACATAAGCTGGATCAAGTTAGATAATCATCCCTATAAAAATGGCATTTATAGTCACGTGCCAATTTGCCTTCTAAGCTGGAAGTCTTGCTTTGTGGTTAAAAACCTCGGGCCTGTGAGTCAGAATGCCAGGGTTCAACCCTTACTCCTGCCCTTTCTTCTATGTCCATAAAGCTGACCTTATCTAGTAATCAGAATTACACTTAAATTTCTGCTCTGAGCCTTGACCAGTAACTTCTTCAAGCACGTAACATAACTGAAGAGTTTTCAAACACCCTAAAGACATATGTTCTCCAGGAAACATGGCAGCCCCCTTGTGGAGAAGGAAGAGATATTCCCCCCATTTCTGAAGCCTTCGCAGTGGTGATCTCTCTAAAGTGAGTATCGCCCCTCCAGGGTTAGCGATTTGTTGTCCTTCAGATTCCAGCAACGATAATACTTGCATCAAAAAACCATCCTAAACCCAACCCCACTACTTACAGCCATAGCTGCTGTTGAACTCTTGGTTTCCTCCGCTATCACAGTCACAGAACATTAACATCATCAATTATTTATACATCTGGTTTCCCTGTGAAATGGAAGAGCAGTGAAGGCAGGAAGCCTGTGTGCCTTGCTCAGTGTTACATGCCAGGAGCCTACTTAGCACAAGGACTGATCCTTAAAGACATACACTATTTCTTTAATGTGTAAATTACTCAATTAATCATTAGCTTGACACTAGAAATTGAGGCCCAGTTATAGCAGAAAGAATTATTGTCCCCCAATATCTCTGTGTCCCCCAACATTTCCAGCTTCCTTGCATCAGAAAGACCATGTGATGAGTTCTGAACAACTGTCTTTTTTAAAAGAAGTATGTCTCTTCAGGCTTCATTTTTTTTAAAAAAAAACAAGTATGTGTGCTCTGAGCTCCTTAATCCCTGGTGCGGTGAACTGAGCGGCCACTTGTTGAGAAAAGGTGAGGCTCTAAGTTGTAATGACCTGTATTTCTGAGTCACAACTCACAAGAGAATTGCCTTGCTTTGAAAATGAGGCCTTGGATTGCAGAGAACTTTGTGTCAGTGACTATAAACCCATACAGATGAGTAGGGCTTATTTGTTACTACAGCACAGCCTGACTTAACCTAACTCGCTATCTTTCCAGGATCACACTGCACACGGGGATTCAAAACTCAGATCCTCTGAATTTAACAGCTAAAGGCTGAGCAGATCATATACCACTATCTTTAATTCCATACAGTCTAATATCTTTATTCACCCTTATCTCCAAAATGGGGGAGGGGTGTATCTCCACCTACACCAAAAATCTCTAAGGAAAATGACTAGCTATTTGCTATCATTTTTTGCATGTTTTAGGTAGATGCCTCTCAACCCATACTTCCACTCTATTTATCGGTAGAAAGAGCTGTGTGGTGGAAGGGGCACCCCGCTTTGTGAATGAGGCCACCTGTCCCTGCATTCTGATTTGACAGGTTTGAGTTACTTCTCCATGAGTAGGCGGACAGTCAGAGTTGATTTGCTGGATAGCTCCCTCAGATGTGATTACAGCACAATTACACTGATAATCAGCTCAGTGTGTGGTCAGAATGTTTTCTAACAAAAAAGTATTCCAGTACATGGAAATAAGAGTCTTCAGGGAGTAGGTAATTTATAGGCTAATGTCTCCTTACATCAAATATGATTGCAAAGAAAGGCTTTTTTTTGTTTTGCTATGAAGTTTGGCTACTGAAAGGGAGATAGAGACCGAGTGAGGAGAGATGAAGACTCTGGCTTTGAGCCGGAGCAAGAATGCAGTAACTGCCCCCTCCTTGGTTTGCCATAGGATGCTACAGCCATGCAGCTTCGTGTAAACATCTTCCCTTCCCCTCCAACCTGCGTGCTCACCTAACCCTTTAGGAAAAGCTCCACCATTTAATGAGGTTCAGGGTTATTTTTATTCATTCTCTTTTAAACCATCAGCACTTTGCAGCTATATTTTCCTGGCATATCTGGACAACCTTAGGTGAGTCACTGAAATGCTCTGATTTAACATCTCGTCCTCAGCAAGTTGGAGGGAACACTTAGAGATCTGCAAGTCTGGGAAAGAGTCAAAGATGAGGGGCATCTCTGGCTTCCCAGAAAACTGATTCTGAGACAGAGGACTGCATGCAGGAAGCTTCTTGGGGTGCACACTCTAAGGAATGGGAGAAGCTGGTTGAACAAAGAAGAGTTCTTACTGTGAGTTGCAAAATAGCCTTAGCCAGTCACATCAGGACCCCAAAGCTGGGGCCCTTCAGAGTGTCCCAAATTGAGGCAAGGAGGTGTGGTCTTTGCGCAACCCCATACACACCACAACGTACAAGTCATCAGATGTGGCTGGTCACAGATAGGGGGCCTAATCTCAGACAAGGCAATTCCTGACAGCCAGGCAATGCCAGGGAAGAGCTCAGCTGCACTCCATCAGTGGGCAACATGCCTGGGAGGCAGGGGAGAAAAGGTAAGCCCAGAAGGGGCAAGAGTGGTGCACGGCACCACGATCATTCTGCAAGAGCAAAGAGTCATGCCGCCACTGAGCTGATGGTCTGGTGCAGAGAAAGAGTAAACAAAGACTCAGTTATCATAATACAATGGTATATTTTAGATGCATATTTGCATCCATTCTGCATGGCGGTACCCATTTCTGAAACAGGCAGTGGTAACCGCGGCAGTGCCATGTTGGGTTTCCAAGTCATAGTTCATGCCACTGAACACTGCGAGCGGTCTTCACATCTTTGCTACCATCCCTTGCCTCCCACCTACAAGCTACTCCAGGACTGGTCTCAGTTATTGCTATACAGTTCTCTCAAGTTTCTACCATGATAGGAGAAGCCTTCCAACCTTCCCACGACACGTGCTGTTCTTGGCCCTCTGCTTATCTGAGCATGAACTCCAGCCACTGCCCCAGGCATGCAGGAGTCCAGTGTGGATATGCTTCCTTGGGTTCTCAGGGACAGGTCCAGCATCATTACCTACACACCTGTCCCTAGTTATAGGGGTTAGAGTTATTCCCCAAGACAAAAGGTACACAGGAGGGAGAAGAGCTTTCAAAGAGAAATGTGTGTCACCAGACATTCTTTCAGTATCCTGCTGTGGGTGCTCGCTGGTGAAGACAGCTCCCAGGGAGGACAAGCATGACCACTGGAATGTCCAGTGATGGTCTGCCCCCAGCTTTCATTGACCATAGACCAAGAGATATCACATAAAAGAGGAAAAGGATCAAGGAGAAACACACACACACACACACACACACACACACACACACACACACACACACACGCGGCAGTGAGTTTTCATGTATAAATGGTTTGTCATCTGTACCTGGTTTGAGAATACATTTCAAAGAGCATCTTAAAAGCACTGCAAAAGGGGAGCATGTTTGCACAGAATGTACAGGAATGTGGAAGAATTCCTGGCGATGCCAAGATCCAAGATTTAGCAGAGTTCAGGGATGAGATTTAGCAGAATTCAGCAGTAGAGAGAGTGCCTCAGGCCAAAGCCACCCTGCATGTGCCCAGCCTTGGAGATGCACCCTGCATGTGCCCTCGGCACACTGAGACAGCAGCTCATGTGTGTGATGAGCAGAAGCTGAGAAGGGGTGAGCAGGGAGGAGAGAAAAGGAGAAGAAAGAGAGAGGAGTTCACCCTGGGCACAAGGGGGCGGGCAAGGGTACACAGGGGGAGCGGAGGTGGAAGGCTATGACATTAGGGTTCTCACTCGGAGCTTCATCCTCAGAGCTCGGCCTTGATCGGCGCCAAGGCAGTCTCCCCTCCAATGCTATGACTCGTGGTCCTCAGGATGGTGCTTCTGTTTCTGAGAGCCATGTATGCTCCCATATGCATACGTACACACACATTCATGCACATCCTATGGACACATTTCATACACACCATCAAAGATTTTATTAGGCGGATGGGATAAAATCCAAATAAAGAATCTGGACATCTTGCAGGGTCCCAGGGAGCTGATGTAAACCAATGGCCCTACACAGCTGAACACAAACCCTTGTCTCCTGTTCATGACAGGCTCTCTTTGCACATTCTTTGATGAGAGGGGCAGCCTTCATCAGATACAAATGTGGTCTCATTCTATTCTTTAGTCCACCACTAAAAGGAAGTTTTCTGGGCTCTGTTGGCCTGATTATAAACACAACTTGGAGGAAGTAAACCCCAGGCCAGCATTCTCCTATCTCGCCACAGAACAGCAGGTGGACCGTGGACCCTACCAAGTCCCCACAATTCCAGTGGGTAGGCGGGAACTGTGTGAGTCTCATTGGGTAGGAGTCAGTAAGACACACGTAGTCCTGGCCACCGGAGCGCTCACCGCTGGCAGAGGACACCCCGGCTACCACCAGCCGTTTGAAATGTCTCCTCCTTGAAGAGATGTGATGATTGAATTGTTGACCCTACTTCTCTGCTGTCCTGAAGGGATGGATGCCATTCCCCACACCCTCAACAGAGCTTCATGAGGATACAAGGGGCTTCCCACCACTCGATTCTTGGCTTAGCCATGTGTCTGTCTTTGGCCAGTGGGATGTTCACAGTCACAGTGTGAAACAGCAGAAGTTCAAAACAGACTTGAACTGCTGTATTGAATCTTGCAGTTGTACCTTTTGGTAAGAGGGGGGGGGGAAACCTGTCTGGGGCAGTCACACTGCAAGGAGGAGGAAAAACATGGAATAAACTTAATCCAACCCATACCCTAGAGTCTCACCTGGGCCCCAACTTACCCACAGATACATGAGCCAAAAACGAACATCTGCTGACGTGCCGCTCACTGAGATGTTGTGGTTACTTGCTGTTCGACATTATTGTGACAACAGCCAGCCCTGAGATGCACGCTCGGAACCATCTCTCTGAAACAGCAACTAATAACGTGGGCCTGAGTGTGCTATACAGGATTAAAATCTAATTATGTCAGTGCCTATTTAAATTATTTCCATTTCACCCTAAATCAGGAACCAGGCAAGGATGTCATTCCTTCTCACTACTGTTATTCAACATCATACTGAAAGTCCTAGACAATACAATATAAAAAATTTAAAGGTATACATATAGGGGGAAAAGAAATAAAAGTGTCATTTATGGATGTCATGATTGTGTAAGAAAAAAATCAAAACAAAAATCAAAAACAAAACAATGAAAAACCCACAAAAAGTCCACCAGAATAAACAGATGAGATTTAGCAAGGTCACGAAATACAAAAGTCAATGCACAAAACTCTACTGTATTTCTTATACACCAGCTATAAACAATGGAAGCTAATTTTTTAAATGCATCAGTTATGATATCCAAAAACATGATATACTTAGGGGTACAGCTAACATAATCAGTATAAGATTTGTATACTGAACACTATCAAATATTCATGAAAGAAATTAAAAAGACAAACGTAAATGGAATGATGTATTGTTTAAGTATCAGAAGATTCACTGTTTTTAATTTTCCCCAAATTGATCTATCGTTAATCTAATCCCAACCAAAATCCCATCATATTTTTGTTAAAAAATTGATAAATTGGTTCAAAAAAATTATATAAAAAGAATAGAACCTAAAACAGACAAAACTATTTAAAAAAAAAACAAAGTTACATGGCTCAATCTATCTTATTTTCAGATTTACAATGGAGTTAGATATTATGACAGAGGTCAATGCCGTTTTTCTTTGTAATACCAAGTAGAAGTGTCTTAGGCTTCAAAGCCTGTATGATTTCTGTCAAGAGGGGTCTGGTGCAAAAGCAGTCAGATATGACAGGTAAATAAAACAAGCAAGCAGGCTATAGTTGTATAAAAACTTTATTTACATGAACAGGTGGCAGAGTATGTTTAGATAACCAGCCAGAGTTTGCCAATCTGTGCTGGGGAAAGTAAAGGCATATAAACTAATGTAATATAATGGGATTCCCAGAAATAGACCCAAATATATGTGGTGAATTGATTTTTTAAATGAAGGTGAAGTGTAATAATCTTGACCCAGATCACATTTCAAAGTTACATCAAAGATGTAAATGTAAGTGGATTGTAGACCTAAACATAAAACCAAGAACTATAAAAATGCCTTCAAGAATGTCTTCGCAACCTTGGGTTAGGCAAAGGTTTCTTACATAAAACACAAAAACCATGAACTATAAAAGGAAAAATGATAAATTTGACTTTATAAAATTTAAAACTTCTGCTCTTTGTAAGAGAATAAAAAGACAAGCTACGGACTGGGAGGAAAAAAAAAAAAAAAAAACCCTGCAAAACATAACCGGTAGGTGCTGTGGCTCATACTTGTAATCCAGTTGCAGTTTTGAGAACAGCCTCAGTAACTTTGTGAGAATGTCGGCAACCTAGTGAGACCCTGTTCCAAGACAAAAAGATAAAAAGGGCTGGAAGGTAGCCTGGAGGTAGAATCTCTCTGGATTCAAACCCAGTACCACACACACACACACACACACACACACATGCACGCACACACACAAAAATATAGACATATACATACGATTAAAGACTTGTGACCAGAACCTATAAAGAAATCTCGAAACTCAATGAGAATAAGCTAAATCAATTTTTTAAAAAATTATTAAAAGACAGCCGGGCGTGGTGGCGCACGCTTGTAATCCCCGCGCTTGGGAGGCAGAGACAGGAGGATCGCGCAGGTTCGAAGCCAGCCGCGTGCGCTGGCTTAGGAGACCCTGTTTCCAAATAAAAATGTAATAAATGGGTCAATTTTTCTGAAAACTGAGAACGCCACGTGCTTGTAAGGATGTGAAACAACAGGATCTTTCACACAGTCCTGGTACGAAGTCAGAGTGGCACAGCAGATTTAAAGACAGTCTGACTGTTCCTTAAACATGCCCTTACCATATGGCACAATAATTCCACTGTTAGGTATTTGCACAAGAGACATTAAAAACATGTGTCTACGCAAATACTTGTATGGGCATGCTTATATCAGATTTATTTGCCATCTCCAAAGACTAAATAGCTCATCTGTCCATCAACTATGAGGAATAAACATGGACTGCCCCTTCTATTTAACATAACTGATCATTTAAAAATGATAACCTGCCAACATATGTAATACCATGAATTGGTCACAAGAGCACTATTCTAAGCAGGAAAAAAGAAAAGACACAAAGGCCTCATACTGTATGATTCCATTTTACGACATTTAGGAAAGGACAAACTTTAGTAAAAAGCAGAGCAGCGTTTTCTGGGGCTGGGACAGTGGAGGGGCTTGAGTATAAAATGGCACTGAGGGCCTGGGGGCGGGGGAGCAGAAGTGGTCTCCGCATCAACTGCGATGGGCTAGTGCGATGCTTTATGCTTTGCTAAGACCCAGAGAACCTCCCAATGTGAATCTGATTATGTATAAATTACAACGAAACCTTCAGTAGCTCCTCTGTCCTTCCTAGATTAACATAAAGACACACATCTTGAACATGGCTCAGCTCTGCTGCCGGCGCTATCTATCTTCCAAGACCCCACCACACCAGCGCCAGATTCTTGTTAATCAGCTGAAAGTTCTCACCCAAACCTTTTGGGCCAGGATACCTGGAGGCTGGAATGGAATCTGCATCATTCAACAGCTCCTCCCAGCAACTCTGATGCCCAGGAAAGTCTGTGGATCCCTCTGCCAGAATCTCTGCCCAATTCTGATGCCCTTCCCTCCCCCTCTCATTCTGTGCCTTTCCGCCCCTCGTGCCTGCACTCAGGCTGCATAGCCTACTGCCCGCCCCCTCCACCAGGGCTGTCACCAAGCTCCCTGAAGCCCAGCACAAATGCCACATCCGAGGGTCACCTGGGACACGCCCTGCGAGGGATAGGGCAGCCTGAATGCAGCCCCACTCCAGCCTGCACTTCTCAGGAGGGTGGATGGATGGTGAACTAGCAACAAGCCTGTCACTGCCCTCGCTCAGGGAGTTACCATGCCATCAGGGAGGATCGCGCTGGTCTTATCCTCCGTTCCTATGATCGCTTCCCCGGAATGTGCCTGACCTGTATGTTATTAACACAACAGCAATAACCCGTGCTCACCAGGTACCTGGAAAGACTCTCGCTATATGGCACATTATTAACTGAATCCTCATGGCAACCCTCTGAGACGGATCCTTTTATTGTCCCCATTTTCTAAATGAGGAAACTGAGCCAAGGGGGCGGGGGGCCTAAATAACTTGTCAGAGGACTTGGAGTGTCTAAATGGCAAACTAGGATACAAACACAGGAAGAATAGCCCCAGAAAACATACTAGGAACTGCTGTGCTTGGAGTTCAAGATAAATCTGTTAGATGGCCAAAGATCATAAATAGGAAAAATCCAGGGCACCAAAACCACAACCCTGTTAGTAATAAGCTGAGGCCAAGGATAAGCCATGGTCCCCACTCTTCAGCACCATCATCCCATCCCAGACACTACAGCTACCACGTACACACAGCCCGCCTCTTCACGGGGCACGGAACAGACAACTCCAGCATTCCTCAGACAGGAACTTGGAGGTGTCAAGTCTCCAGAAATCTTGTGTCCTGGGGATGGAGAAGAGGAACAAGGAGAAGTATTTTCTGGCAGCCGGCAGAGTTTCCAACAACCAACTCCCACTGCTCCGCCACGTGTGTGCTTGAAGAGGATAATCAAGTCCATTTATCAGACATTTGAAAGAGCAGGGATGCTTTCTCTAGACAGATAAGCAAGGCAAAAACAAACTAATTTGTGCTTCCTTTCGTGATATTTGGATTTCTCCAACTGAAGCAGTCAGCAAACTCTCGGGGAGGCTTTGGGGAACCAGGAGAGATAGGAACAGTTGCAGCGATGGTGTGTGGTACCTAGTGGGACTTCAGAAAGAAAAGGAAGGAATTGAGGGAGGGAGGGAGGGAGGGAGGGAGGGAGGGAGGGAGGGAAATGAGGTCAGGCCAAAGACATTGGTACCAAGCAAACAGGGGAAGGGGTACAGAAGTGGAAGACAATCTGTCCTCTTAGTAGACGGTCTTCTCTAGACATGTGCCATGTCTTTTCAGATCACCTTGAGCCCCAGAGGCATCCACTGCCTTAAAAAGGCTGGTGCCCAGGTCAGACCCTACCGCATTCTTCCAGAAACACAGTCCCACAAAATAGCACTTCTCCATCCTTCCAGTGCACATTACCAATGGGAGAGGGGTGCGCAGATCCTGTTGTCTGAGGTGGGAAGGCGTCGACAGGTTCCCAGACACCTCCAAGCAACCACCCTTTGATTGTAAAGGTTGCAAATGTCCATTGACTACTGAGGGGAGAGTCAACAAGTTTCTATAGATGATGAACAATATAAAACCAAATAGCAGAGCCCAGCATATTCTTTTCCTCTGGCTTTACAGACGCATGAATTTCCCCACTCAGACAATCTATCAACAGGTGCTTACCAGAGCAATGGGAGACTAGTTTAAAAATCAATCAGCTACTATGATTTTAATGGCCCAGTGCGATGTGTGTGGAAAACACACAGCTCAAGAGAACCAGACTCAGAAAAATAACAATAGAACTTATCTGCGGAGCAGTTTCCATCTCAGCTCTGAATCTCTGCAGAGAATTGTCCATCCACTGGGCCTCCTTGGTAGAAAGACCGAAGACAGCCAGTGGTCAAGGAAAAATACAACTTAAAAAATGTTTCTATTGCTAGTGAACAATAATTTGGAGAAAGATTGGGCAAGAGAGATCAAATGCTCTTCTGAGATTTCATTAAGTCACACAGGAGATAGGGAAGAAGAGGGAGAAGAGGAGGGAACGTTGAATTCCTGCCATCTTTCTTGCGAGTGATTTCACACTGGCTGTCCTTTAGGAGACTCAAAGTCACTCTGAAGGTGGGCCCTCATCTCATCCCATTCCCTAAACGAGGAGATAATCTCTAGTGATTGTTCCTTGTCATTCTAAGCACAGGCAGCCTTCTCCAGCATCCTGTCTTGGAAAGGTGCCTATGAGCAAATAGGAGCCGTGGCATGCACAGGAAGTTCACCTCTTAATTCCTCATGATTTTCCAAGAACCCCCCATATACACTGCCTTGTTTAAGATAGATATGAGAAAATGGTGGGGGGCATTGGTCCCTGCCTATAATCCCAGCTATGCAGGAGGCTGAGGCAGGAAGATCGCAAGTTCCAAGCTAGTCTGGGCAATTTAATAAAACCTGTCTCAAATGAAAAAATGGCTAAGGGTATAGCTCATATACTCAGTAGTAGAGACCCCTGGGATCAATTCTAGGTACAGAGACAGAGACAGACAGAGAGAGAGACAGGGGAGAGAGAGGGGAGAGAGGGGAGAGGGAGAGGGAGAGGGAGAGGGAGAGGGAGGGAGGGAGGGAGGGAGGGAGGGAGGGAGGGGGAGAGAGAGAGAGAGAGAGAGAGAGAGAGAGGGAGGGCGAGAGCGCGAGCGAGCGCACAAGCAGAATAAATCAGAAGTTGCCGGGCGTAGTGGCACACGCTTGTAATCCCCGCGCTTGGGAGGCTGAGACAGGAGGATCGCACGGGTTCAAAGCCTGCCTCAACTACTTAGTGAGGCTTTCAGCAACCTAATGAGACCCTGTTTCCAAATAAAATATAAAAAGGTCTGGGAGTATAGCCCAGAGGTAGAAAGCCTCTGGGTTCCACCCCCAGTACCACCAAAAAAAAAAAAAAAGAATAAATCAGTTCATTTCTTGAAGTATCACCTGTCATAATTTTGGACACACAACCAGTGAAGACAGATACAGTGTAGGATTCAGTGTAGGATACAGTGTAGGATTCAGTGTAGGATACAGTGTAGGATTCAGATCTGAAGGTACAGAGCAAAAGGAGATGTAGCATCACATAGTCACAGGAGGACAATGGATGTCACTGACAATCAGTAGTGGCATTAGTTAGAACTAATAGAAACTAAATGCATCTCAGCTGACTGAATGCTAAGAAGCTAAGGACCGGGTCAAAGGCTTTACTGTCAACATCCCAGCTCATCCCCAGAACAACTCAAGGCTCGGCAGAGCTTGGTGTCCAATATAACATGGAGATAAAACTCAAACCTAGGTCTCTGGAGCTCACAGCTGGGGCTCTGACCCACCACTGCAGGTGAAGCCGAGGCTCTGGGGAATGACTCATTGGCTCACGCCTGTCCAGGACACGCTGTTCTCTGGCACCTGATGGATGCTCTAAGTTAGGTCCTTGATGTGGAGGTTCATGTATGAGATCAGTGTGTTGAGAAGCCACTAGAGAAAACCACCACTATCTACCATGGTGAACTGATAGGACAGGTCAGATGGGGCAGAAAGTCTTAGAAGGAAATAGGAGATCCCATGAGAAATGAAGCCTGTCTGAGAACCTTTTGACTTAAACCCATGATGCATTAGATGTTCTGCCCCAGGCTTTGTGTTATACCTTCTAGTTGCTTAAGGTTTCCAACCACTTATATATCCAGTGCAACAACAGTACCTGGCAGGCACTGCACTAAGTACCTTATCTAGGGCAACAGATAAGACCAAATCTACATCTGAAATTTACATGTGGCACGGGAGATGGGATGACACAAAGGAAGTAAAGTAAGACGATGCCAGGAAGTGATGGGGGTTGTGGAAATAAAGCAAAGTAAAAGGTAAAGTGAGACAGAAGTGAGCATCTACTTTCAACTTTTCAGTAAAGCATACACAGGCAGAACTGCACAAGTCAAAGTGTACAGCTGACTAAATCTTAATACACAGAGCACACAAATATTACAAGTACCCAGATTGAAAAAAGAAGACTTACTTCAGAAACCCCCTCCTGCCCCCTTTCTGTCACAAGTCTGCATGGTAAAGAGAGTGGCATTAGAGCAGAGACCCAAACGAAAGAAGAGACAGTGAGCCATGTGGGTATTGAGAAAAGAGTGTTCCAGGCAAAGGCAACAGCAAGAGGGATGAGGAGTGAACTTAAGCAGACCTTTATAAATTGCAGGAGAACAATTGATGGAGTCAGAGTAGGGGGTGCATTTGTGGATAGATGGATGAAGGTTGGATGGATGGATGGATGGATGATGGGTAGATGGAAGGATGACAGATGGATAGGTGAATAGATAGATGATGGATAGATGATAAGATGTATGGATGATGATCAGATGGGTGGTTAAACGGATGATGGATAGATAATGGATGGATGGATGGATGGATGGATGGATGGATGATTGAATGGATGGATGGATACATAGAAGAACAGACGGATGGACAAGTAAAGCTAGAGGTAGGAGAGGATAGCAAGCAAGAAGCATGCACCATATCAGATAGGGCTTTAAAATAAGGAGCTGAGACTTGATTCTAATAGCACTAGGAAACCACTGCATGGTTCTCATCAGGAATGGTGTGATCTCATTAGCATTTTTAGAGCTCAAGGAAGGATTTCTGGAGTGGAGTGGAAGAATCACACACCACACTCCCCAGAACTTTTCTACAAGGTATCTCAGGCAGAGGGGGCCAGAGGTGGTGCTGTGACGTGAAACTTTCCAGAAAGGCCTTGCAGACTTGCGGGACCTCAAAGGTAGCCCAGGGACATGGGCTCAGCCAAGATTCTCAAGTGATCAAGCTGGACAAGGCTTGATGCCTTTAAAAGCTGGAATCTGCAGCCCACAAGCATTCATTTAAAAAAAAACTAAGAAATTTAGAGTTCGTGTGTGTGTGTGTGTGTGTGTGTGTGTGTGTGTGTGTGTGTGTTTGAGAGAAAGAGACTGGAGATTGAACCCAGGGTCATTCTATCACTGAATTACACACACATCCCTTTTTATTTTTCATTTAGAAACATGGTCTCCCTAAATTACTGCACACTGGACTTGAACCCACACTCCTCCTATCTCAGCCTCCCAAGTGCTGAGATTACATGTGTGTGTCACCACGCCCTGTGTGAAGCTTTATCTTCTCTGACTCCAGGCATCTTCCCTTTGGGTCTCTTCTCCACCCAGCATTGTTCCCAACTTCTCAGACGCTCAGTGTTGCTCTACTCTCTAGCCCCCACCTTGACCTGAACTCGAGGATCTAGTGTGGCAATCGTCCTGGAGCCTGGAACTCCTCACATTGGTGTGCAGACAACCTTCATGTTGGCAGCTCAAGCCTCAGCTCCCTTCGTATGCAATAAAATACCGGTTTCCTGTTGGAAATTCCAGGCCAAGAGAAAGAGAAAATGAAGATCGAGGGAGGATGTCAGGGCCATTCTTTTTGCCTCTAGACACTGCATTCCTGACTGGCCCAGATAGTAGATGTCCTGGCAAAGACAGGCATCCCTGGTGTCTTCTGCAGAGTTCCCAGCTGGTGGCGCAGGCTCTTCCCTTCCACTCCAGCTTTTCCTCCCCTACCTTTGGTCTCAAGACACCTCTCAGTCCTGAACAGCACCAGGATCACTAGCTGCCTCTCCCGGCAGCCTCCTCTGCTTCACTTGACACCCACGGCAGAAAGGAGACCCGCTAGGATTCCAGCAATACAAAATCAATGGGTTCTGGTGAAATGTGCACCAAAAACAGTGCTCCCATTCTCAACCTCTATCACCTACGGGGAGAAAAGGACCCCAGATGTGGAGTGAGATCCAGGATCTGTGTTTCAGAGCCGGGGAGGCAGTAACATCAGTGCTAATTAGCCAGACAGAAGCAGCACCAAGGTACCAGTAGAAAAACTTGAGGCATCTGCATAATCAATGCTAATCACAATCTTTTATGGGAATTGTTTCCCACTTTATTCCTAATTACTACTCACTACAACAATGATAAAGCATATCTCTAAATATAATCTCAAATTAACATTGTCGTAAGTTCTCTTTGATTAAAACAGTCAATTCTGGACGTGTCCAAGGAGTGATTACAAATTGCTAAGTGGTCCCAAAATGAACGCCTCCAAGCCTGCCCTTTCCTGGGGCCTGGCCTCTGCTGGACCGGGCCTGGGCTCTCGTCTCTCCGCGCTGTGATCCTGTGTCTTGGATCTTCTCAGAAGTTCCCCCATTTTAGAACGGCCTGTTTTCCTCATGGTCATCTGCATATTGTGGGCCACACTGCAACTTCTGACTCAGATTTATGATCACCCAACTCAGATGAGATGGAATGATGTCCCGTTTCAGGAAGTATGGGAAGAGGCATGCCAGAGTGGCCCGAGCATCACTGGAACCCTTGTCAGCCCCCAGCCAGCTCACAAGTGCTTCCTGTCATTGCAGAAGAAACAGACACATTCATCCCTTCTCCTGCCTTAAGGGACCGACTCTTCGCTGAGGTTGGAGCATGCAGACCTGGATACTTCATCTCTGCAAAATATGAGGGAGCTCATTCCTTTCTCCCCGGGAGGCATGCATGCATTCCCTGGGGGCCACAGTGTGAGATTCCTGGTCCTACTGAAGAAAAGGCTTGTGAGGTAAGACCATCACCTGGAATCTTGCTGGATGTCCAGAGGGAGAGGATGCCCTGCTGCCAAGGCAGAAATAATTGGAGTCTGATGCCATACGGCCTGGGGTGTTTTGTAGCCAACAGGGGTTGCTACTCCAGAACTGCTAGGTGAACAGGTCTGTGCCTTAAATGGCAGCCTTCAGGAAGAAAGCCACACAGCCCAGCACGCAGGTCCCACCCGGGCCTCAGCAGCTGCCCCCAACCACAGCCAGCTCCTTCCCCACCCCCACCAGGCTCCTGGCCCTTCACGAAGAAGACTCTCTTGATTTATGGGCAGATAAAACTGGATAGGAAGCATTTTTTATGCTCTCAAGGGATAGATGCAATATTATACCATGATACAATGGCCAGCATCTACCAAGGCTCATCTAGGGCCTCTAATGGGCCTGGGAAGGGTGGCCCATTTGGCCCAGGCCCCACCTCTTCAATAGCACAAGTGTTAGATGTTTGAGGCCACCCTTCTATTTCATTCCAGCATGCTAGTTAAAAGCATTCATCTGTCAAAAATAAATATTTAAAACAAACAAATTTTAAGCCGGGTGTGATGGTGCACGCTCGTAATCCCAGCATTAGGGAGGCTGAGAGAGGAAGATGGCCTCTCATAGCCAGCCCCAGATACTTAGTGAGGTCCTCTGCAGTTCAGTGAGACCCTGCTTCAAAATGAATTTAAAAATAAGGATGGGGTGTAGCTCAGAGGTAGAATGCTCCCGGGTTTCATTTCCAGTATCACCAAAAAAAATAAAAAATTTAAAAAATTAAATAAGCAACTCTTAACCCAATTCGGGATTTTTTTTTTCTTTTTTAAAAATATACCTGGAGACTCAAAACTGTGAATTAGCTCAAGCCTGTAGAAAACGAAGAGTTCCCGTGCCTATTGTATATGAAGTAGACTGCCCGGGCGATGCGCTGGGTAGCATTTGGGTAGATTATTTCTAATTCTCACAACCACATTACAAGGTGGGCATCATTATTCCTATTACACACAGCTGATGTTGAGAGGCAGGCATCATGGTGTCTGCTCTACAAATGAGGTGGGGAGGTAAACATTATTATTTCTATTACACAGCTGAGGTTGCAAGATGGATATGATTTCTATTATGTAGATGAGCTTGGAAGGTGAATATTATTTCTATTATACTGATGAAGCTTCAAGAAGGGTACTATTATTCCCCTACACATGCATTTAGATAGTAGTATTATTTTATACAGATGAGGAAACAGAAAGTTAAAAAGTCTTAGGAGCTTGTCTAAGGCCTCACAGTTTGCACAGGTGAGCTAACAGGTCTGCAGAGGTCGGCCCAGATGGAGTTAAGAAGCTCAGTGAGAAGGAAGCTGTTTTTGCAGGTAGGGTCATATGGTCTTATATAAGATGTCCTTGAAGGAGGGGGAGGAGGAGGAGGAGGAGGAGGAGGATGAGGAGGAGGAGGAGGAGGAGGAGGAGGAGGAGGAGGAGGGGAAGATGACCTCCTACAACCCTCCATAGGGACTTGCATCCGCTCGTCTGTCTTTTCACAACCACCCCCTCAGGAATAAGCTCTGCACGGGGACTTCACTGCCACCTCTGACACCGCGACACCTGTCACAGAGGAGTTCCACTAATGGATGGGATGGGCCCTGGCTTTCAAAGCAATTTTGCAAAATGAATCTGAAATGGTCCATGTCAAGGTTGCAGACAGGGAAGCTTCAATGAAAAGCATCGATAATGACACGACAGTACCGCTGCGTGGCTGGACTGGAATGCTCAGGAAGCTCCCTCCCACTGCTGGGGATGCCGTGGTCAGTTCCCACTGGCATGGCCTGCCCCTGCCCCCGAGAGCCATGCACCACGCATCAGCAGTTAGGGAGAGCGGCCCCCATCATATCTATAGCAGGGCAGTGGCTGCCTTTCCAGGCTGCCTGTCATGAGAAGAGGCACACTCCTGGCAGGGTGCAGCTCCAGGGCTCCTTCAAGTCCCAGGCATGACGCTGACCTCGCGCGCCCTCACTGCCTTGACTCGTGTGCCCGCCACCTGCCGCGGGAGCTGCCTTGCTGTCTGCTGTGTCAGAGGGTCAGGGAGCAGAGCTGGAGGTGGAGGCTTTTATTTGCCTTTGACCTACTGCCCGATTTCCAGCTGGCTCAGAGTTACCCAGGTGAGCCAAGAGTGCCTTTGTTTTCTGTTTTTAACTCTTCTCTCCACATCCTGTGGGAAGTGACAGCCATTCCTACAGTGTTCCTGACAACTGTTTTCAACTGCATTCTAAGTAAGCCTCGGTTTCCCCCAACGATGCCCCAGAGTCCCATGGGAAGGAGAAGAAAAGAAAAGTCAAGGAGCCAACATTCCAGGGTGAGCACACCAGATTTGACCTGAGCAAACTCACTTTGATCTGCATTTTACCTTGGGGTTTGCATAAGGTATTCTTTGCAAAAAAAAAAAAAAAATAGTTTCATTGCTATTTTTGAAAGAAAGAAGTAAAAGGCAGAATAAAGGAAACTCACTTAAAGGCCATCCAGGTCTGCTTCATCTGAAGAGATCCCTTCTTAGAGAGATGGACATGTTCATCAGAGTAGAGAGAATGAAAAAGTCTTCCCAATAGGGTATCAGAACTTACAGTTGAAACAACCTTCTCCTAAGAACCAGAAACTTTGTTCTCTCCCATTGGACAGTCCTTAGCAGGGCAGAGATCCAGGGCTCAATCTCAGGTGCCAGCAGGAGCCAGACAGGAAATGCCCAGAGAGAAGAGGCCTGCGGGGGCCTTTGGGGTTTCCCTGACACTGGGCATTTTGCACTGAAAGTGGCTCCTCCTCTCCCTCTGGGGGTTGTCTTAAGCAGTCCAGAGCCAGTAGTGCCAAGCCTGAGCTACTGATTTGCAAGAAAAGTTGAAGTTGGAACTCCAAAGCTGTATGTGGCTTTTCCAAGGTTTAAATGGTAGCAAATCCCCCCCCCAAAAAAAAATCAAAACACTTCGTAGGCCAAACTGCTCATGTCTGGGGCCTGTGCTGCCAAGTTGGAGCACTGGAATAGACAGACGGGGATCTCTTGGGGGCCTGGAAAGAAGGCTGTACTCTCTCCACGCCTTCCTTACTCAGGAACAGCAAGGCTGTACTCAAAGATGCTGGCACCTGGGAAAACACATTTGGTCTGGGGCTCAACAAGCTCTTCCTCTAAAGGCCCAGACAGTAAATATTTTAGGCCTAGTGGGCCATAGGACCTGTCACAATTGCTCAGCTCAGACCAGCGATGCGCCAGGCAAGTCTCCTCTGCACGCAGCCTCTGCACGGGCTTTGCCCTTCACCCCCACTCAGCCCAGCTCCCTCCATCCTGCCCGCCTGCACTTAGCCACTCCTTCTCTTTTGGTTCCCAGTTCTGCAGAGAAGCCCTTCCTGGGCCTCTTCCCCCTCCCCGAAGCTAGCGTTGAGCCCCCTAACAGCTGATCTCCCATAGCTAGACGTCCCCTGTGCTGTTCTTCCCCTGTGATAAACTCTCATAGTTGGGTGATTTTTTAATTACATCTATGTTAATCAACTTCCCATTGCTGTGACAAAATGTCTGGGAGAAACCAAAGAGTAAAGATTTATCTTATTTTATGGGTTCAGAGGGGCCAGTCCATGGTGGGCTGGCTTCACGGCTCTCGGCCTGTGGTGAGGAGAACATCATGGTGGGAGGGTGTGGAGGAGGGAAGTTGCTCAGCTCATGGTGGCCAGAAAGCAGAGAGAGGGAGGGAGGGAGGGAGGGAGGGAGGGAGGGAGGGAGAGACAGAGGGAGAGAGAAAAAGAGAGAGAGACAGAGAGGGAGAGAGAGAAAGAGAGGGGAGAGGAGAGAAGGGAGATGAGAGAAAGGAGGAGAGAGGAGGAAAGACAAGAATGAGAGGGGAGAAGAGAGAGACAAAGGAGAGAGAAGAGAGAGAGGAGAGAAGGGGGAAAGAGGAGGGAGATAGGTGAGAGGAGAGAGAGAAAGGAGAGAAAAGGGAGAGAGAGGGAGGAGAGAGAGAAGAGAGAGTGGAGGAGCTGGGGATGAAAAATACCTTCTGAGGATGCACTGCAATGACCTAGTCCCTCCAATTAGGCCTCACCTTCTATAGTTTCCACCATTTCCCATAATGCTATGGAATTATAAATCCATCAATAAATTGATGAGCTCTGAGCCCGCATGATGCAATCACTCTCCCAAAGCCCCGCCTCTGGACACTGCTGCATGGGGACCAAGCCTTCAACACAGGAGCCTGGGGGAGAAGTTCTGAATCCAAACTATGTCATCTTGCCTCTTCCTCTGCACTGTGAACTTCAGGAGAGCAAAGCTGTGCTGCCCCCTTTCCACTGTGAATTCCCAGCACTGAGAGGGCACCGGACCCACCAGAGGCACACACACACATGTGGATGTGCTAATCCAGAGCTCTGTGCGCCACTGGCCACTGGCCAGCGAACTTGGACCCGCACAAGTTCTGCTTCCCACCACACCTAAGATTTCCTTGTGGATCCAGGCCCATGTCTCTGCCTGGTGGAACTTAGTGTTGCTCCCAGTTTGGTTTGGTGCCTGATCCTAGACCTTCACTCACTTTCTATCCCTGAGTCTTGGGCTCTGGAATCACAACCTTTATCTTCCCCCTCTGGACCTGACTTGATCCTGATCAACAGTAGCACTAACCTCTGTTGTGGTTCCTCTTGACCTAGTGATGCTGAGCCCCGCACTCCTGTCCAAAGCCCAGCACCATGCCCTGGTGCTTGTCTTCAACAGCTGCGGGGACCCGGTGAGGAAGGGAGGAGTTGCTGGCCTCACTTTACAGACAAGGACATTGCGTTCCCAAAGTTAGAACAGGCTCAGTGTTGAAACTCTGAATCAAAGGCCACTTCCATTTCTCCTGGGCTCAGTGTTAGAGACTATGAGTAAAATATCACCTGTGATATCAAGGGAGCTTAAAAGCACAACACCAGTGATCTGCAGGTTGTTTTATAGTCGGGATATACTATGCTTGTGTATTTCATATCATTGCCCCTGCATCCTGGTCCATCCTATTAACCCTCTTGCCTGCCATGACTTATTCAGATGCACAAAGTTAAAAAATAACTGGGCTTCAGATGAGTCTGATAACTCATCAGGACCTAGCACATTTCTATTGCCTAACAATAGCGGGCCAGTCCATGGTGGGCTGGCTCCACAGCTTGGCCCCAGCACAGTAGCAAGCAAGGTAGCTAACGTTTCTCTGGAGCTTTCCATGTGCCAACAGACATTCTAATCTCCTTCCTTGTGGTTCATTCAATAGTGTTCCTAAACATTCATGTCCACCTGGAAACTTAGAATGTGACTTTATTTGGGAAAAGGGTCTTCGTAGCTATAACTAAGGATCTTGAGATGAAATCAAGGTGGACCGACTGGTGTCCTTATAAGAGGAAGAAAAGACAGAGGTAAAAAGACCATGTGAGGACAGGAGCAGAAGATGGAATTTTGCTGCCATAGCCAAAGAAAGCCAAGGTTTTCTGGGAGCAACATGTAACCAGAAGCCAGGAACCATCCTCCTTGCTGGCCTTCAGAGGGTGCACGGCCCTGCCAACACATAATTTCAGATGTGTGACCTCCTGAACAGTGAGAGAATCAAGTTCTGTTGTGTGAAACCATGCAGTTTGTAGCCATTTGTTATAGCACCGCTAGCAAACTAGTGCACTTGCATTCTGTCATGAGAACCACAGGAGGTAGGCATTGTTATTTTTCTGTTTTACAACTGAGGACATTATGTTCAAGATGACTAGAGACTTGTGTGAGCCCATAACCTGTGGATTGCTGAATCAGCTTAGAATACGGTGTTTGCTCCTTGTACCCATGTCCATGGGTGGCCACTGACAGCCCTCCCGAGCCTCCCCCAGATGAAAGCAGAGACCCTCTGACATACACGCACACGCTCTCATCGCCAGTCTCTGAACTATTCTGTTCCCGCAATCGGTGCAATTTACCATCTTATAATTAGGCTCATGGTATGGTATTAACCATACCATCTTATATTTGGGCTCTTCTCCCTTCCCCAGCTTATGCCACAGAGATTTACCATGTTAAGTTGTGAGCTGGCTGGATGCTGTTCCTTCCTTCTCCAGAGAGAACAGATCCATCACAACATGGCGGTCCGCCCAGCTCCTCCAGAACTAACAGCAGGGGGCGCTGCACATCACGGAGCCTCCTCCTTCTCCTGCTACCTTTTCTCCTCCTCTGGCCACCAAAAGCCCCTCTGGGGTACAAGGAAGAGCAAGATATCAAGCAGAAAGCTCCAGCGCCCGCTCTGACAGTCCCAGCTCAGAATATCAGACACCACGGAAACAGGCTTTCCTCCAGCTTCCAGCCCGGGGTCAGGAGGGGCAAAGTGAACATGGTAATTTTTCTGAGTGTCTTATTAAATCTCTGTCAAGTGGCTAAACATCTGTTCTCTTTTCTGCTTGTGTTTTGAGGAACGGATCTAGCCCAGAATCATAGGGCTTCAAGGGACCCGGGTTCATGTGTAATCATACGGGAGCTTTCTCTCAGGCCCCTGCCAAAGCAATTAGCAAAGCTGCTTTTAACCAATTAGGCCCATCTTTTCAGCTCCCCGAGGCAGAGGCTGCCTCCTCCCTCCCCACCGCTTGGCCTCCTAAGAGTCCATTTCAAAAGGCACAATTTGAACCAATTATGCCTGTCTTGTTATTATAATCATTAATCTTCATCATTCTAATGACAACTAATAGGCTACTTCAAATCTCTTTCTGAAACATGATGGGGGCCTACATAAATAAATAAATAAATATTTTGCACAGTGCTTCCAAGTTTTGCCTGGCCCTTTCAAATCCATGATCTTGGTGGATCTTGGCTGCTAAGAGGTGGGTCATGAATGTGCACAGAGAGACTTCTGCTGGGGGGGGGGGGTCGGGCCACAGCCAATTACTGAGTCTGGAATGGCACTGGTTTATGAAAAAAAAAAATTTTTTTTAAAGAAGCCTACAGTGTGGTGTGGTAGGCAAAGAAAGAAAACTCAGGAGGTCTCTGTCTGTGTCGTGATTCTCCTGAAGCGCAGTCTTCCCACCTGGGGAGGAGGGTGGCGGGACCCTACTGTAGTTGTGAAGCCCCAACAACTCGGCTCTTGGAAAGCACCCAGTGTGGTGCTTGTCAGAGAACCACAGTGAAGATAAGGAATGCACTGTGAGCTTGTGCAGCGCCGGGTCTTAGGCCCCTAATTGTCATATGCTTTTATTGGTGCATTGTAATTATGTATCTTAATGAAGTTTGGGGTGACTGGACAGACATGCCCACAACACTTCTGTTTCTCTCCAGATCCCACCCTGTGCCTCCCTCCCCATACATGTCACTGAAATGGGCATGACGATTCTGTCATGTACATAGCACTATTTTAACTCTTTACTCCATCAAGTCTCCCTCTACCGTCTCCCTCCTTTAACCCCCCTCCTACCATTTTACTGGAATCTCTGCTTCATCTGAAGTCCCAGTGTCTCCCAGTTTCTCTCTAGCATCCACATCTGAGAAAAACATACGGCCCTTGACTTTCTGAGCCTAGCTGATCTCATGATCTCACTTACCATAATATTCTCTACGTCCACCCATTTTCCTGCAAAAGACATAATTCTTTCTTCCGTATAGCTGAATAAAATTCTATCACATCTATATACCATAGTTTTATAATCCAGTCATCTGTTGACAAACATTGAGGCTGGTTCCACAATTCACAGTAGAATTCACAATTCTACTGTGAATTGAGCTACTATGAACACAGACATGCATGTATCGGTACAATATTCTGACTTTAGCTCCTTTGGAAAGACACCCAGAAGCGGTATAGCTGGGCCATACAGTGGTTCCTTCCCCAGCCTTCTCAGGAACCTCTACATTATCGCCATGACAGCTGCGCGGCTTTGCAATCCCATCCACAGTGCAGAAGCATCCCCACACCCTCTCAGCACTCATCATTGTATTCTTGATGAGTGCCAAATTTTCGCCCTTGCAGCCATTGTTCTACTTCTCTAAAAATGAAAGAAAATGATGCAGTGCCTGCCCCAAACCACCCGGCCTGCGAGGACAAGAGGAGCCCAGGCAGTCTGGGTCCCAGACAATAACTAAAGCACTCAATAAATGGTGCCTGTGAACACCTAGGGAAACAAATCTTAGCTGGGAAAGGCAGATGGCAGAGACGCGAGCTCACACTGAATGTGCTCGCCTGACGCGAAGTCAGGAAGGGCGGAGGAAGTGTGTGAGCCCAGGTGTTTTGGTCACCATGCAAGGTGACTTTCTCTGCCACCCCCTTGTAATTATCACGACAGTCCTTGAGTTTATGTTACCCCCTCAGTGTTGGAGGGGAGGATTCTGGGGCACAGAGGCATGCCAAGCCAGTGGGGTGGATGAGCACTGCCTCCTATCTGTTCTTTCCATGGCTTATAATCTCTGCAGTATCTGATACTCTTATCAGTACTGCACCTGGGTCTCCAGTCCAAAGACTTCTCTCTGCTGCAAAGTCTCACTTTTTGGGCTACATGCAAATGAGCTTGTGGATTTGCCCTGGTTTCCATAGAACGTCCTTCCACCAGGACAGTGGCCAATGGGAGGACTGGTCACCATTACCCCATCTCAGCATGAGACGCTCAACACTCAGGCAAGGCAGAAGTCACAGCAGCACGGCCAACTGCTCCCTTATTATCAAATAAAAAATAAGTAGCAGAAAGGCAGTAGTTTAACTCAAACATTCATTTTCCTTTGGTTGGGGGTCTTGCTCAGTTTTTCTGTCTCTTGTTCTATTAACTATTCATCTGTTACACTTAACTGACACTAATATTGCTTTCACATGCTGAAGAGAGACTTCAATTTTAAAATATCCAAACTTCTCAGAAGTCTCCTTTGCTATTGAAAAAAAGACACCTCATTCTTTTATAAGTCAGATCAAAGTAAAGAGCAAACCTTTGCTCGAAAAACCAGCAGCAACCTCTTGCAGTGGGCCGTGTACATCTCTGCAGAGCGGGGAAGCAAGCTCACAGGGGGCCCTATGTGAGAGGAGGCAGAGCCAGGGACCCGCCTGGGCCCCGGATGTTGAGCGTGGATGCGCTGCTGATCAACACTGCGGGCACTTGGGAGCCTCTCCTGCTCATCCCGAACCCACGTCTAACCTGCTGCTTCCCCTCCCCAAGGTGCCGTGGCTCCCCATGGCCACATCTATGGCTCTGAGCCTCCTTGCTGCTGGACTGCCTACAGTTGGCTTTATTGGCTTCTCCAATAATCCCCCATGCCCTATGACAAAGGAAAACCTGCACCTCAGCCATGAGCTGTGCAAAAATCAGTGGGAAGAAAGAAAGAGAGAGAGAGAGAGAGAGAGAGAGAGAGAGAGAGAGAGAGAAGAAAGGGAAGAAAGAAAGAGAAAGAAAAGGAAGAAAGGAAGGAAGAAAGGAAGAAAGAAAGAAAGAAAGAAAGAAAGAAAGGGAAGAAAGGAAGGAAGGAAGGAAGAAAGAGAAAGAAAAGGAAGAAAGGAAGAAAGGGAAGAAAGGAAGGAAGGAAGGAAGGAAGGAAGGAAGGAAAGAAAGAAAGAAAGAGAAGAAAGAAAGAAGAAGAAAGGAAGAAAGAAAGAAAGGAAGGAAGAAAGAAAAGGAAGGAAGAAAGAAAGAAAAGGAAGGAAGGAAGGAAGGAAAAGAAGAAAGGGAAGGAAGGAAGGAAGGAAGGAAAGAAAGAAAGAAAGAAAGAAAGAATGAATGAATGAATGAATGAATGAAAGAATGAAAGAAAAACTCAGAGTAACCTGTGGAAAATGCTTCGGCCTTAACCTGACCTAGACGGAGATGCCTCCCGAGAGACCATCGCCAGGAAAGGAACGCAAGTGCACCGCGCTCAGAAACAAATCTGGCCAGCAAAAGGTTTGGGCAGAGACGGAGTGCTGACCTTCAGGCTTCTCTAAGTTGGAAATGGCTCAAGACTGCTCCAACTCCAGCATGCTTATCTCCTGGAAACCTTGAGAAATGCTGATTCCTTCAGAGATCCCAATGCAGAGCTCCCAGGACCCTCTGGAGACCCATTCCCCACCAGCCTGGATTTCTAGCCACCTGATGTCTTTTCATTGCAACTACATACATATTGCTCCATTAAAAAAAAAAAAAAAAAAAACATTTATGCCAGGGGTAGTGGCACACACTTGTAATCCCAGCATTTGGGAGGCGGAGACCAGAGGATCGAGGTTCGCAGACAGCCTCAGTTACCTAGTGAGGCACTTTGCAACTCAGTGAGACCCTGTTTCAAAAATAAAAGGACTAAAAAACAGGGCTGGGCGTGTATCTTGGAGGTAGAATGCCCCTGGGTTCCATCCCCAGTACCAAAACAAAAACAAAAACAAAAATATTTATCAAGCCAGGCATGGTTGTGCAGGCTTGTAATCCCAGCATTCGGGAGGCTGAGACAGGAGGATCACAGTTCACAGCCAGCCTCAGCTACTTAATGAGGCCCTTTGCAACTCAGTGAGACCCTGTTTCAAAATAAAAAATAAAAATAGGGTTGGGGGTGTAGCTTGGAGGTAGGATTTCCCTTGGTTCAATCCCCAGTACCACAAAATAAAGAAGAAAAAAAGACATTTATCAAGCACCTTCTACATTAAATAAGCACCTCCCAATATCAAACACAATTAGTTTCATATTCATATACACATATGATATACACTAAATATTGATTTCATGGAGTTTAAATTCTACTGTGATAAGCCAAACAAACAATATATCTTTATAGCAGCATTATTCATAATAGCCAAATGTTTATCCATGAGGAGCAGATAAATAAAATGTAGCATATTCGTAAAATAGAATATCACTGCCAGGCGTGGTGGTGCACGCTTGTAATCCCAGCGCTTGGGAGGCAGAGACAGGAGGATTGCACAGTTTCAAAGCCAGCCTCGGCTATTGAGTGAGGCTCTCAGCAACTTAGTGAGACCCTGTTTCCAAATAAAATATAAAATGGGTCTGGGAGTATAGCCCGGAGGTAGAAAGTGTCTGGGTTCTACCCCCAGTACCACACACACACACACACACACACACACACACACACACAAATAGGATATTACTCAACAGTCAAAAGAACAAAGGCCTCATACATGTTACAACATGGATGGACCTTAAAAACATTATCATTATTATGCCGAGAGGAATAGCCAGTTCAAAAAAAAAAAACACAAACAACCCACATATTGTATGATTCCACTTATAAGAAAGTCCAGGAAGAGGAAAGTCTATACTCTACCCAGACAGAAAGCTGACCAGTCATTGCCCCGGGCTGGGGATCCGGGAGGAATGGAGTAAGGCACACAGGCACGAGGGAGCCCCTTGGGGGATCGAGCTGATCTAGCACTAGACGGTGGTGATGTCTGCAGAGCCAGACGCTCAGGCCTGGGTGTTAGCAGTGAACATCACTGCCATCAGAGGTTATGCTCCTCAGCCCTCTGTGTCTGCACCTCAGGAGCAGGTACAGGGCTCAAGAGCATGGTTAGAAGCGGGGAAAGTTGAGTGCAGTGTTGGAAGGAGATCAGTGGCCTCAGGAAGGGCTCGTGCCATCAGCCACGCTTCACAGAGATAAAACCAGGGGACTATCAAAGGGCCAAGAAGTCCGGTGCCTAAACCATTCCACATGTTCACCTTCTTCTGAGACAACGTAACGATAAGAAAATAATTAAGAGTCGTACAGTGGTGAGCATGTAACACACCCAGCCTCTGTGCCAGGAGCCATCTTGAGCTATAGACATGAATTCACTGAATCGCCACAGCCACATTAGCAGACTGATACTGCTGTAAGAAATTTCTATGTAAATCGGGTCCTGGCAGGATGCAGGTGACCCAGTCAAACGACGCAGGTTATAAAAGCTTAAGAAAAACAAGCAAGCACTTACACGTTGTAGGCAACGTCCAGGAAGCCAGGAAGCACTCGAGGCCAGCAGCAGCTAGAAGCCATTGCTCCTTGGGTCTGATGGACCTTGTTACCAGGGGCTGGGCACCCGCACCTGTAGGGAGTAAGGGCATGGAATCAGTTCTCAGTGTTTTCGAGAGAAGGGAGCCAGGGAAGGCCTACTCTGACCTCAGTCCCTTCCCTCTCTCTAGTTTCCTTCTGAAACCTCACTGCACAAGCCCTTTCGGACACCTCGGGACAGGGAAGCTTGCAGAGGCTGCCCGGGTAAGTCAGCCTCTCTCTCAGGCACAGAGAAACTTGAAGAAAGCAAGCCAAGGGTCATATGTTATCTCATATGAGGAAGACAGAACAAAAATAGGAAACTAAAAAACCTTCAGTGAAATAAGGAGAGAAAGTAGTAGACCCCTGGAAAATGATGAATGAAAGAGAAGGAAGGGAAAACGGGGGGAAACGGGGGTAGAGGGAGAGAACAGTTGAAATAAGGCTCCATCCATCCAGGGCTGCTCTACTGACCTCACCAACACGCGAGGGGAGAGAGGGAGGGTAAAGGGGCGGGTACACAGAAAGAAATATACCAAATGCTGTGTGCACGTATGTATGAACAGTTCAGATAAGGCTCCATCCATCCAGGGCTGCACTACTGACCTCACCCACACGCGAGGGGAGAGAGGGAAGGAAACACACCTTATGTGTGCATGGTGAATCTCACCATGGTGTATAATTACAGTGCACCAAAAAAAGTGTGAAAAAGAAAATGAAAAAAGAATTAATCTGGAAAAAGAAATGGGAAATATCCGGTGTAGTATCATTATAATTCATTGTCATGTCTATCTGTAATCTAGTACTGAGGATAGTACCCAGGGGCATTCTACCTCTGGGCTATCCTCCCAGCCCTTTTTATCTTCTGTTTGGAAACCGGTCTCTCTAGGTTGCTGAGAATCTCACTGTATTGCTGAGGCTGGTTTCAAACCTGTGATCCTCCGGTCTCCGTCTCTCAAGTGCTGGGATTATAGTGGTGTGCCACCAAGCCCAGCTATCACTCACTCTTGACAGATAACGAAACTAGGATCTGAACAGGCCCAGAGACATGGCCAAGGGTAAACATCTGGAAGTCCAGAGCTGATGTAGGTCTCCATACCACCCCGGGCTGCAAGCATTCTCCCGAATGCAAATGATCACTGAACCCCCCAAAAATAGTGATCTGCCCTCCCTAGGCTCCCAGGATTAGGGGGAACGCAGAGCCACGGCTAGGTCCCCTGACTGCCCAGGCCCTCAAACCCTCAGATGTTTTAATCACGTTACTCATCAAGTATCAACTCTTTGGCTAGGTCGTTGAATGTGTCTCAAGCGCCTATCATCAGGCGGGAGGCTTGTGGTGGGAAATGTTTTAGATCCCTCCAAGTAGGCACTGCTTCTCTGCTGCCTACGAGCCGCCATGTCTCCAAACCATGGGGGAAGAAAGGCTTCTGAGATTCTTGCTTCCAACTCTGCCTTAGAGAAAGCACCACCTGGGGAGATGCATCCATTGGTACGGTCAAGATCTCTACAGCCCTTAAAGAAAACAGCACTTCTCCCTGTTTGAGCTCAGTGCTTTGCAGGATGGGAGCACAAAGGGGTAGTAATGGGGTCCCTGAGTCCCCACCTGATTAGGCGGCCTTTCCACTTGGCCTCTGAGGTCACACCAGCTGCGGCTGCATGTCCCCAAGCTGCTCTGAGAAGTTCCTGGGAAGGGATTCCATCCAGCGGTCACCTGGCTGGTGACTGCTGCCCCTTGAGGCCCCTGAGGCCCCCCGGGAGAAGCAGGTGAGGCGGGCCTGCTGACATGGCAGGACAAGCCTGTGTGCCACCCGCACCTCTGTGACAGAACAGTCCCTGCAGAGTCGCGCACAGCCAGGGCTGCAGCAGACAGCCTGCCACCAGCCGAGGTGCGGGAGGCTCCCAAACCACCTGTTTCATCCTGGAGTTGCAGTTCCGTCATTCTGCACGGGGAATGGATGGCGCTCCCCACAGCCATCTCCTCTGCCTCTGCACCGTGAACCGCGATGGTCTCTGCCCGCGGCAGGTCACAGAATGGAGCTGGTTTTACCATCACTTCTTCTCTCTCTTCCCAGCCTGTATATCTTTCTGTCCCAAATAAATCAAGGTTACTATTTCTCCTTTCCCTCCTCGCTCTCGGCGTGCCGCTGCTCAGGTCTGATCTGGAGCCAGTGGGTGCGGGACTCAAGACCAGGCCCCATTTCGGAGCCTCTGTGAAGAGGGCCGATCCCAGCCTTGTGACAATAAAAAGTCCTGGGATGGGCGGGCCAGAGAGAGCAGGTGTAAACCTGTGCTTCCCCCAGAGTCGCCCAAGTCATCAAATGGGTTTGCTGGCGGGTCCCCAGGGGTTTAATCTTCATGTCAAATGACTTCCAAACAACTGCCACTTGAGACAGCGAAGGGAGAGCTCTAGACGCCATTCAGCCCGACAGTTTCCAAAGGGGAGACTTCATTTAGTAAACAAACAAACTTTTTTTTTTTTTAGTGGTACTGACTGGGGTTCCTGGAAGCCCTTCTACCTCCGGGCTACACTCCCAGACCTATTTTATATTTTTTTTGAAACAGGGTCTCTTAAGCCAGCGCGGCTGGCTTCGAACCTGCGCGATCCTCCTGTCTCCGCCTCCCAAGCGCGGGGATTACAAGCGTGCGCCACCATGCCCGGCAACAAACAAACTTTTATAGAGAAACCTAATATAGAAAAGAGATCGGCAGAGCACCGGGCCTGGTAGATGTTGGAAAAAGTGCACGGGTCCGTTCCACACTCTCTCTCCCAGTCAGACCCTCGTGGGCTCCCCGGGCATCTCTTGGAAACCCAGAGTTCTGCCAGATGTGGCTTGGAAACCACACGTCGGCCCTCTGTGGGGCTGAAATCGCCTCCTCTTCAGCATCGCCGGTGTGTCCCTGGCCCAGCCATCCGTGGCCCTCCCACATTCGTGTGCACTAGTCTGTCCCTCGCCCACCCGCTGTCCTCCGGAGGGTCCACCTCAGCTGCTTCCTGCTCCTCGGGAAGGACCAGGCTGCTCCAGGCCGCGCCCCAGCCTGGTGCTCCCAGGTGGCCGGCCTGACCTCGAAAGCCCACCAAGGCTGCCTGACCCAAAAAGTGGGTCACTTCCATTGCCCTCTGACCTTTGCCCTCTCGACACTGCCCGGCTTCAAATCCCGAGTCTGGCCCTTCTCAGCTCCTTCACCAGCTTGGTGACCTTTAGCAAGTTTCTTGAGTTTGCTGCAAATCAGTATCCTCAGGACAGAGAATCCTCTAACTCCACAGCCCTGGGGAGGAGTCTGGGACAATATATCACCGTTCTTTGTCTTGAGGACCAGGTAAACGCCCGGTGGTGCTGCTGCTCCATCTCACTGCCGCCACCTCTTGAGCTCACCAGCCCCCGACCAGGCACTCACCACCAGCCAGAGCTGGCCACCAGCGGGTGCTTCCTCCTGGCCCTGGGCACAGGCTTCAAACCACACTGCCACCTGCTGGCAGCCTGAGCATGCGCCAGGGCACCAGCCAAGATGAAACTTCAGTCCTATGTTTATTCTATAAAAATCCATTTGACAAATATTGATTGAGCACCCATGCAATCCCAGGAACTTGGTGACCTAATAGGAATGCAACAAAGAATACAGGAGGTGATGTCTTTACGCCTCGAAGCTTGCATTTCAAGGGCTTTCTTTTGTAATTTTGCCCCCAAAGGAACCCAGAGGCAAGCAAGGGCTACTCTGAGAGCTGGCCAGAGAGGCAAGAAATGATGAGAGATGGACTGTGGAATTCTGCCCAGCCATAAAGAAGAGCAAACTTATGTCACTGGCAGAGAAATGGGTGGAACTGGAGAGTATTATGCTAAGTGGGATTAGTCAGTCACAGTAGGTGAAAGGTCAGATGGTCTCCCAGTTACCAGGAGAGACTTCAGACAAAGGAGGAGTGGAGGAGGTGGAGTGGAAGAGGGGACCTCACTGAGGGAGGAAGACTTGAAGAGGGAAGGGCCTCCCTGGACATGCACAAGCTTCTCAAAGCCAACCACTGTGCTGAGCCGGGGAAGGTGGGGAGGGAGAGGGAGCAGAATGGGAAGGGCTCAAGTACCATGTCCACGTTTGCCCCATCACCTGAACTGTATCAAGATGTGTGATTACAATGCACCAATAAAAATTCATACCCACATTAAGTGCTTGTATTTGCGGGGGGAGTGTCAGCTCCCCCATCCTGTGCTGCACAGGTGCTTAGTGGAGGCCTGAGGCTCAGAACAGAATGGCATCTGGACGCCATTGGCCAGAGCCTGGAAGAGGAACCATCTATTGGCAATGCTTGCCCTGAAGCTCCGTCACCAATGGGGCCCCTGTTTCCTCTGCTCATGGGCTCACTGCCTTTCTGGCATCAGGAGTGGCCACAGGGCTGAGTACTGACCCATAGAATATGGGCAGAAAAGACTTGAGTGGCTTCTAAGCCTGGCCCAGGGAGCCTTTGCACATGGGACACTGGTCCTGCCTGTTTCTGGCCAGAAAAGAGTGCAGCCTTGGGGATTCTCGGGGTAGAGAGAGCAGAATAGCAAGACAGAAGGAGCCCTCTCCCTGGAATTGTGGCTGAGAGTGAAATCGCAACCAGGAAATCACTCTGGAGTTTGACAAGATAAATTAACTGAAGTTTGTGCGTTATGCTTTGCCGTGGACGACATGGCATTGATGTAGAGACGTGATAAGACGTGGTGGGGAGGAAAAGAAAACCAATGAGAATGAGATGTGTGATGCTGGCGACGGGAATACAACCGGATTCTGTTGTTCTTGTCACTTGTGGTTTCTTAACATGAAGAAGTAAATGCGGTTTATTGTCCCCCTGAGCTCAGTAATGGAACATGAGTGACAAAAGGGGATTTTATGCCCAGTGGTTTTTAAAAGATAAGAAAAGAATTTTCATTTGACATAATTTCTTTCACCGAAGGAGAGAGGGGAAGAAAAGAAGGAAATGTTCAAAGGGAACTCTCAAGGTGGTTGGAGACTTCAGAGGTAGTCTCGGGCACAGAAAAAGAGAGATCCCAGGAGATCTGGGGGACGGAGGACCAGTTTAAGAGCTGAGAATCTTCTCAGACTCGGGGACAGGGCTGATGAAAACACCTCATCACAGATGGGTTAGCAGAAGACAAAAGCTGCATCTTCTCGGCGCATGATCAGGCTTAGGGAAGAATTCCAGCAGCAAAACTGGTTACACGGAAGAAATAAGAAGAGAGGAGGGGCGCCGGAACTCTCCAGGGGTGCTGAAACTACCCTGAACAGTGCTCCCTCAGACAGCGCCCAAATCATCTGGAATCATCAGGAATGCTGGCAAAAACAAATTCCTAGTTATTCAAAGGAAGAGTCAAAAGCTGAGACAACCCAGCAGGTAAACAGATAAACAACATGGAATACTATTCAGCACTAAAAAAAGATACATACCATGTGTATGAATCTCAGACATGATAGTGAGCTAAAGAATCAAATTATAAAAGTAGCTGGGCACAGTGGTGCGTGCCTGTAATCCAAGTACTTGGGAGGCTGGAGACAGAAGGGTCACAGGTTCGAGGGCAGTCTCAGCAATGTAGAAAGATTCTCAGCAATCTAATGAGCCCCTGTTTCAAACCAAAAAATAAACGGGGCTGGAGATGTAGCTCAGAGGCAGAATGCCCCAGGGTTCCATCTTCAGTACCACTTGCACGCACGCACACGCGCGCACACACACACACACACACACACACACACACACACACACACAGATAAAAGTACCTAGTGTTAATGCCGGGCGTGGTGGCGCACGCTTGTAATCCCCGTGCTTGGGAGGCAGAGACAGGACGATCGCGCAGGTTCGAAGCTAGCCCCGCGCGCTGGCTTAGGAGACCCTGTTTCCAAACAAAAATGTAAAAGTAGGTCTGGGAGTGTAGCCCGGAGGTAGAAGGGCTTCCAGGAACCCCAGTACCACAAAAAAAAAAAGTACCTAGTGTATGTTTCTATTGATGTGAAACTCTAGGAGAGATGGAATTAACCCACAGTGTTGGCATGTTAGCAGTTTTCTCGGGCAGTGGGCAGGTATGTAGAGGAGGGTGTGAGAAGGTTCTCTAGTCTGACAATAATGGTGGCAACATGGGTTTGCAAACCTGTCAAAATTCCCCAAGATGGGTGCATTGGGGTCTTAAAGTGGGTGCATTGTATTGTATGTAAAGTATGCCTCATTAGACTTGATTTAAACATTCAGTTTTACAAGTACATTCAGGCTAGAAGCAAGAATGCCCTACTAGCAGTGGGCGCACTCAGCAGCCAGGTTGATCCTCCAAGACAAGGGGCCAGGGTTACTTAGGGAGGTGACTGCTTCTAGAGCACAGCCAGGAAGTACGCACAATGAGTCTGGAAATTGCAGAATTTGGGAAATAGACACAATGGAACTCTACTCAGCTATAAAGAAGAACAAAATCATGCCATTCGCAAAAAGATAGAAAGATCTGGAGAACATTATGTTGAGTGAGATCAGCCAAGCCCAGAAAGAGAAGGGACATGTGTTTTCTCTAATATGCCCCAACTGGGGACTATTAGGAATAGCAGAGGGACTCCAGACAATGGAGGTGAAACCTCAGCAAAGCTGAAATGGAAGGGTAGGAGAGGAAGAAGGCTGAGGTTGATTAATGGAGGAGCTACATCAGAATATGTATAAAAGTATGAATGTGACATGGTCAACCTGGACACTCACTGATGGGAGGGGGAAGGGGACGTAGGGATGGGAGAGGGCACCGAGCACAGTCTGAATGCATGCCATTTTCAATATGATACACACACACACACACCACAAAAGCATGTCAGAGACTCCTAGAGTCAACTCCAATTTCTCCCATGGGCCATGACCTGCTTGAGAAACAAAATAAACAAAGTAGTGTTAGATATAACCCAAGGGTATAATGATATAAATAGCCTTGAGTCTATATCAGTATAAATAAAGAATTAAATAAATAAACAGGCAAGAAGAGACAAACTTTTCACACAGGAGAGTTCTAAATAATTTATATAGAAACTCCATCCTCTAGGAGGTGGAACATAACTCCCAACTCTTTAAGTATTGACTATGTATGATAAACTCCCTTCATAGCATATAGGCAAAGAGGTTAAAGGAATAGCTGCCCATCTGGGTGTGGGGGCACACACCCATAAAACCAGCCACTTGAAAGGCTGAGGCAAATGGATCACAAGTTAGAAGCCAGCCTAGGTAACTTAGCAAAAATTTTCAAAACTTTAAAAAACAATAAAAAGGGTTGGGGATGTAGAGAGTGGTAAAGCTCCCTTAGGTATAGACACACACACACACACACACACACACACACACACACACTAACTTCACAACAAAGAAAACTGACAACCACCACCTCAGCCAGGTGACCCAAGTCAACGCCAACAGTAACGTCACGTTGGTCGCCTGTGCTCGTGACATGATAGGATAGGGTGGTGGTTCATCTCTGTTTTCCTCCTCAAATCCCCAGGCTCACCATGAGAAAACACACCAGATATGTCTCCATTTGAGACATTCTTCACAATTCCTCGTTAGCACTCCTCAAAACCGTGAATGTCATTAAAATGGTCTGGCAAATGGTCACAGCTAAGGAAACATGACTACCCCGTCCATCCCCTGTGACCCCGCAGGCACTGACCCATGAGCCTCAGCTTCTCCATGATTTGGGGGATCACCCACCAGGCTCTTCCCGGCTGGACTCCCCCTTCCCTCTTCTTCCTGAATCCTCCTCATCCTTCAAACCCTATTTCAAATGCCACCTCCTCTCTAAAACCTTCCCAATCACCCCCAGAACACAACCATGTTCTTCTCTTGTCTTGCTGCTAAGCCTCCAGACGGTCTTGTCACCCATGTGATAAGAGTGCTTCTCCCCATTGCACAGGGTGTGCGCCTTGAGGATGAGAATGTGTCACAGCCATGCACGCCCCCCTTCCTCTCAGAGCAGAGCCTCAATATCCCACGGAAGAAAGGAGGGAGGGACTGAGGCAGCGCACTGTTCAGAAAGCTCATCCTGGAGGTTCCTGCCTCCTGTTAAGGGGAAACACGATCCACCAGCTAGGAGAAGACCTCCCCGTCACATGGCCTGTCTATTTTTGTTTGTTTGCTCTATAGGTAACATTCGGGATGTCTCCTTAATGTCTTTGTTAAGAACTGTGATACCAGCATAATGAGTAGGCTCTGGGGTACAGAAGCAGGTCAGGCTACCCGCGTGTTGCCAGGGAAGAGCAGAGGCACCCAGGCATCCTGGCCTTACGCCCTGGCCCCGAGTGGCGAAGTGGGAGCAGGAGGCTATGTGTGGTCAAGGGCACATTCAGTTCTGCTCTGGGCTCGACCCCATGACCACTTGGAAAGCATGCAAGGTAACTGTATTGTTTTATTGGAAGAGAAAAAAGCTCAAAAAAGTTGAGAAATGAGTCACCACGAAGGAGAACTTGACTTGCAGTCTCTTCATGCACCTTTGTAAGAGCATCAGAGAAGCAGTCACTCAGTTCCGTCCACTTAACCATGCGCATGGTGTGTGGGTGTGGGGGGTTGTGAAGGATTGAACCAAGAGGCATTCTACCTCCGATCTATACCCCCAGATCATTGTTGACTCAGTTCCGTCCATTTAACCATATGCATGGTGTGTGTGTGTGTGTGTGTGTGTGTGTGTGTGTGTATGTGATAGAGAATTAAACCAAGAGGCATTCTACCTCTGATCTACAACCCCAGATCTTTGTTGACTTTTTTTGTTTGACACAGGATTTCCCTAGGTTTCTATGAATATCACTAAGCTGTTGAGGTTAGCCTTGAACCTGTGATCTACTCAACTCAGCCTCCCATGTGCTGGGATTGCAGGTGTGCACCACCACACCTGGTTCACATGCTTTGTCTTAAGAAGTAGCAAGTGAGTTCCCCCAAGCTCCCTTGAAGAGCATCTTCTTATGAGGGTACAAAGGTTCAGGGTGTGGTATAAAGACAAGGATCTAAGACCATAAGCCATTTGAGGATCTGATAAGAGTTATGGACCTTCTTGCTAAAAAAAAAGAAGCTTACACTCACTGTTTTGCATAAAATCTAGTCTAAACTTGCTACTACTGAAATATGCAAGGACCATCCTATCCCAGGGATCTGATATAAGGACCCTTGAGCTAGAGGGTAGTGAGGTCCCTCCAAATCTTGACATCCTCTCATTTCTCTCTCCTTTTTTATTTTTTTCTTAAATAAAAGTGCTTAGTACAGACTGAGATATTAACGACTCAATAAATGAAAGCTGTTTACACTGGTGTGGTGATAAATGTGGAATCAATCTCCTTCATTTGCAGGGGATAAACTCAACTCACAGTAGCTTAAAGGAAAGAGGGATTCCTGGGAGCACTGTGCTGAGAAAAAATCACCTAGAATCCCTAGAATCTGGATTTCCACTTCTCCCTCATCTTTCTTGGATCTTGGATCGGTTCCCAGCCAGACTCTCCTTTTTGAGGTAGATGGTCCATAGCTATTCCAAATTCACACCCCATTATCCCCGTAACACCCAAAGAAAAAGTGAGCCCATTTTCTAATCGTTTCAGCCAAAGTTCAGGATGGTCCTATTTACATCACTGTGAGTCACCTGCCATTTCTTCAACAAATTTCTAAGCCTGTTGACAGGCCTGGCTTTAATCTCAAGCCCACAATGAAAGCTAAGGTGATGAGCATGGGAAGTGGAGGAGAGGTGGCTCCCCCAAAAAACCCAATAAGATGGGAGGGTGGTTTTGCATAGGCAGAAGACCTTAACCCACTATAAAAATAGTGACTGGCAGTAGTATCTAGAGAGTAGTATCTACTCTCTAGAGTAGGCCCAGCATGCTGATACTTATTCAACGCTGCTCCATGTCTCAGACAATATTATCACTATTATCTTAGACCACACAGTATTATCTAAAAAAAACTGACCACACAACTTGGAAGAAGGAAGATCTATTTGTTCACAGATTTTGGAGATTTCAGGTTCAATCCATGGGAAGCTGAGGTCTGTGGGTCTCAGGGCGGCAGGAAGAAGAGAGCAAGGCTCTGCTCTGGCATCACAGAGTCCAGAACAAGAGAGTCAGCAAGCAAGGGTGTCCAAGGACAAAAGCAGATCCCTAAGGCCATGCCCCAGGGGCCCACCTGCCTAGGTCACCAACCAGTAGATCCATTACAGCAGATTTACCTGACAATAAAATTACAACTTTCATGACTTAATTACATCAACTCTGAGTACTAATCCATGAGCTCTTCAGAGGATACTCTACACCTAACCATAACACTTCAAGTGACTTAGAAGGAATATCCTGGTACCAAGAGAGATGGTATGAATGGGTTTGAAGGCATAAGAAGCCCACTGACTCCTTCATCCCAGTAATAGCCTTGCTTGCTTGTCTCAACTCTCACCTCCTTTCCAGAGAGAAACCCTCCTGTCTTCTGTAGTCTTGTCTCTGCCATTCAACGCCACCTTTAAAGGAAGATGAGAAAAATCTCATATCACCTTGACAGGCCTCCTGCTCAGGTATATTTCTGTTCCTTTACCCAACCCTGAAGGCTATCTTTATTTTCTACCCTACTGAGTGATTTGCTGACTGCCTGCTTTAATCATTTTAGAGATTTAGAAACTTGCTGGGAGGGAAATAAAACTTGCGATCCTTACAGAACAGTGATACCTGAAGTGCCTTTTCTATTAATGACCCCAGCCCTGAAAAGGAGTCTGAACACCAGTGATATATTGCCACCCTCTGGGTCCTGGGAACAGAGACGTGTCTCTCTGCCCCCTTGTCCTTCATCAGCCGCTGGCCTGGGGGCATCATTGGTCTGGATTATAACTAAAGTGCTTTTAACTCTGTTTCTGGGCCACAGCCAGCTCAGGTAAGTGCCCTGCTCTTGCTGCCACTCAGAAAGTCACCTGGAAGTCCAGGAAAGAGATGGTCTGCCTGCAGCCCTGGTTGTCATGTTTTGTCTGAGGGCAGCTCAGTTCTTTTTAGGACAGACAGGGAACTCAGCTTTGGACAGGAGGGAAGAATATTTAGCATAATAGAAATTAAAAGGCCAGAAGACAAAGAACGTCCATCTAGGCAGCCAAGTTTGAATTCTTCTTTGCTAGCTAGGAGCAAGAAGGAGTGTTTGCTGGAAATCTCCTCGACATTTAACTGTCTGCCCCTGCTCAAAGCCTTCTCTGGCTCCTCCCTGCCTTCAGGATAAAGTCAGCCTCTGACTACGCCTGCCAGGATCCCTAGGCCTGACCCCTGCTTGCATCTCCGGCCCCTTTCTCTCTGCATACCCCCTCCACTTTGCTCCCATGCGTCTTCAGGATCTGACCCTCCTGTCTCTTGCAAACACAGAGATAGTCTTCTCTTCCTAAGTGTGTTTCTCTGTGGTTGTTCCTAGCTACTCTCACCTTCTTTTGACTACTCTAATACAGTAGCACACACTTACTACTCTGGAGGTCAGAAGCCCCCAAATGGTTTCCCTGGGCTTAATCCAAGGTATGAGAGGGACTTCCCCCCTCGGAAGCCCTGGGGGCATCCATTCTCCTGCCTTTTATAGATCGTACAGCAGCATCCTTGGCATTCCTTGGCTCCCGATTCCCCTCTTTCACTACACAACAGAATAGCACTCTGTTTCAGTGGTCACGGGCCTCCTTCTACCCCACATTTCCCTGTGACTTCTTTCTAGAGGGACACCCATAGTTACCTAATCATGACATCTTCCCCATTCCCTGGTACTTAGCTTAGGCACACCGGCAAGCCAGTCTTTCTATATAAGATTACACTCACAGATAGGTTGGAGCGGGTGGGACCTGCATATCTTTGGGGGGCCCATTATCAGCCTACCACGCATGGTGCTCATGGGACCGGGGTCATGTTGGGTGTCATTTGCTCCAGGAGGCCCTCGGCATCCTACTTCTCTTCTCAGCTGAGCGCCCCGTGCTGCTTATCACCCCTGTTTCCCTCCACACCGAGCATGCGACAGCATATGACACTCAGAACTCACACGCTGTTGACAAGGGACAGGCTTAATGCACGGAAAAGGCGTGTCACTTAGGAAGGAGTATGCAAAACAACACGTGGGAGACTAAATCTATGGGGCCGTGGGCATGACCTGTGCTCTGGGGTCTGGGGAGATGCAGCTCAACTCCGAGCCCAGATTACTTCCGGAGTGAGTCACAGTTGGGTGGGTCGGGGATGCCGTACGTCTTCTCCACTCCCAGTCACTGCTGCGTCTATCAGGAGAATGTGTTCTTGAATTTCTTGCATATAAAATATTTTTTGAGAAGTATGTTTGAGATTCTGTGATGGTCCCCAGCTTTCTATTTTAAACAAACAGTTATTTTACGGACATCTGCAGTGTCCAGGGGACACCAGCCTGAAGATTTTTTACAGAAAGACCACTTTTCACTATCCAGAGGCCTCTGCCAAGGTTCTGAGTCCTAATACATTTTCTTCTGAAAGGACCCACTTGGGGTCAAGCAGGCTGATGAAATGGCTCCAGTTAGCCAGCATCTGCTAGGACCTGTGGATGCCCCCAGCCCCAGAGCAGCGAAGCGGATCTGTGGCCATCACTTTCAGTGTAAAATGCTACCCACCAGCCAGCAATCGGCAGATGTCAGCAGATGGACTGAAGCCAATCGCTGATTAAAATATTACTGACTGCACAAACACTCCGCCAGCACTTGTTTTTGACACATGGTCGACAGAAACAAGGCAGCCCAAAGACACTCATGTGTGGACACGGAACCATCTGGAAGCAGTTGTGGGAAGACGGAGCTGAAGATGTCCAGGGCAATGACCACACCACTTGCAAGAAGGTTTTGAGAAAGCAGTTGAGGGGGGGAGACAGGCATGGAGCGAGTGTTTGCCACGCATATGGCAAAGGCTTTCTAGCCAGATGTGGTGGCCCAGGCTTGTAATCCCAGTACTTGGGAGATTGAGACAGGAGGAACTCGGGTTGGAGGAAGGCCTCAGCAACTGAGTGAGGCCCTATTTCAAAGTAAAATTAAAATAGGGCTGAGGATGTGGCTCAGAGGTAGAATGCCTCTTAGTTTCAATCCCGAGTAAGAAACACACACACACACACACACACACACACACACACACACACACACACACACACACACACTGGTTTCCTGTCTAAAAATGCATATTTTTAAGTATGCCTCAGATTAATAAGAAAAAGGCAAACAGCCCAAAAGAAAAGTGAGAAGAAACGAACAAGATGTTCACAGAAAAGGGCACTCAAATGGCCTATCAGTCTATTTTTTTAAACATGTTCAACTTCACTATATGATTAGGAAAATAATGATGCTGTTCTTTTATTCTATTTATAGGAAGGCAAACTGTGAAAGTAGTTTTGTGAAGAATTTGAGATGCATATAAGAAACTTTGAACAGAGCATATCCTTCCACCTTGCTGGGACAAAACCTAGGGAAAAATCCACATAACTATGAGGAAAAAGTGAGGAAAAATATTTTCATTGCAATACATTAGCATTAAAATCTAGAAATAACCCAATGATTCAATTATACATGCATTGTTAGGTAAAGTACAAGCCCTCAATAGTAAGAATACTAGGAAACAGTGTTAAAAATAGGTCTACCATTCATTATATACTGATATAAAACAATCTCTAAGATATTATATAAAGTTTTAAAGGATTGTAAAGAATTCTACTTATAAATTATTCCTAATATCTATATAGTTAATGTTTACTATATATAATTTAGTTTCTAATATCTTTATGTTCTAATGTCTATATATTTAAATATGCATTTAAATCTATTTAAATATATAGATATTAGTCAGAAAAAAATAGAATCCAAATTATTAGTAGCAATGACAAGATTGTTTCTCTTCAAACCGTTTTCCCCCAAAATAACTGGTGCAAATGTAGTCTAGCAGAGAATAGAGGAAGAGAAATTAGAAGTATTAGCTGATCATATAACCTTACAATCAATATCTTGTTATCATGAAAGCTAGAGTAACTTACATCATATTAACACAATTGGTCCTTGAAATTTTTAATGCTAGTAGCTGACAACCTTTGAGAATATCCTGATTTGCAAACTCCATTCCTCTTCATTCTGAAATATTTTTATTACTGCATTTGTGAAGCTTATTTATTCTGTTTTTCTTCCTATTAACTGCTGAGGGAACAGTGATAACCTAGCCCGGTATGATTCTGGAATTTACTTCTTATCACTTTTCTACACCCCCTTTGGCTTCACACGGCTTGAAGCTCATCCGCTGATCAGATCAGCTCAGACTCAAATTAGATCTTTCCTGATTATTTTTGTGGAAATGGATACTTTTTTGTACTCCAGTGTATGCCCCTTTCGTGTTGTACTTTCCCAGCACACCGACATTAAACTGAAATGCATTTTTTTACCTCTGGTGAGACTTTCCTCTTTCGAGGTCTATTCTGTCTGCTATTTATGTGGCCACGTCAGCTTTTGAGAGCTTACTCTTAACCTGGCCTATCTCCTTCTGTCCTTTCACCTTCCCTTTGTGTCTTTCAATATAAAATGTCATTCTCATGGGTGGCATACGGTTAGTCCCGTGTGTGTGTGTGTGTGTGTGTGTGTGTGTGTGTGTGAAAGAGAGTGTGTGTGTGAAAGAGAAAGTGTGTGTATGTGAGAGAGTGTGTGTGTGTGTGCGTGAAAGAGAGAGTGTGTGTGTGTGTGAGAGAGAGAGAGAGAGAGAGAGTGTGTGTGTGTGTGTGTGTGTGTGTGTGTCTAGGAAATTTAACCCAAAGGCGTTCTACCACTGAGCTACACTCCCAGCCCTTTTTCTTTGCTTTTTATTTTGAAACAGACTCACTAAATTTCTGTGCTCTGGCCTCGAATTGCCATTCTCCTTCCTCAGCCAGGTCTCATGGTTTTATTTAGTCAGATAAGAATGAGTGTTTTGTCCATTTATATTTAGTGCAATTCTTGGTGAAGTCACGTGTAAGTCTGTTATTTTTCTGTTTGCTTTCCATTTGCTTCATTTGTCCCAGGTGTTTCTTTGTTCCTTTTTTCCTGATCATTTTTGGCAAAAATGGATACATTTTAGTGCTCCAATTTATTTCTTTTACTTGACTTTTTAGTTATAAAACATTCTTGGTCTTTGTCCTATATTGTAAGTAGTTTTGCTACAGCAGTGGTATGTAATAAAAACGTAATGTGAGCCACATGTGCATTTTTATAAAATACCTAAATTCTCTAGTTATAGTAACAAAATTAAAAGAAATAGATGAGGAGGTGTGGTGTCACATACTGCAAACCCAGCACTTGGGAGGCTGAGAAAGAAGGATAATAAGTTCAAGGCCAGCCTAAGCAACTTAGCAAGACACTGTCTCATAATAAAAAAAGCAAGATGAGGGTGTAGTTCTGTGGTAGAGTATTTCTGGATTCAGTCCCCAGTGCAAAAGAGAAGGAAGGAAGGAAGGAAGGAAGGAAGGAAGGAAGGAAGGAAGGAAGGGAGGGAGGGAGGGGAAGGGAGACATTAACTTAATTATATATTTTACTTTACCCAACATACTCAAAATATTGTCATTTCTACCTGTAACAGATTAAAATATTACTGAGATATTTTTGCATTCTAAAGCGCATTCATACTAAGTCTTTGAAATTTGATGTAAATTTTACACCTCTGGCACATCACGACGGCTAAAGTGAAACATGGTCCTACTAGAGCAATAACATGGTGTTTCATAGAAAAACATTTATACCATTTCTTTTACCATTTGAACTTCCATTAAATAAAAGGACAAATTCAGTCCCTCTATTTCGCTGGGTACATTTCCAGCTAACTAGCCACATGCGGCCACTGGCTATTGCATTGAAAAGTACAGCTCTGGAGTTTATAACTTGTAAGTTTACCTTCTCACAGTCTAGCTTAAAATACGACCATGCAAGCCAGGCATGATAGGGAATGCCTGTAATTCCAGGACTTGGAAGGTTGAGACAGGAGGATCACTGGTTCACAGCCAGCCTCAGCAACTTAGCAAGGCCCTCTGTAACTTAGTTAGACCCTATTTCAAAGAAAAAACTAAAATAGGGTGTGGGGGTGGAACTCAGAGGTAGAATGCCCCTGGATCCAATCCTCAGTACCACAAAAAGTAAATAGGAAATAATTCTATTATGTTACTTCATTCAAAATAAGTTCCATTTATTCCTTCCCATCCTTTGTGCTATTTTTACATTCTGTTTTCTTCCACTTATATTAAAGATCCACAACATATGGTTATTGGTTTGGCTTTAAACATCAATAGGCTCTTAAAGTTTATATTTTTAGTATGTTTGCCTACATATATACCCCTTCTCAGGCTCTTCAGTCTATATTGTAGACCTGAGTTCCCATCTGGTATCAATTCTCTTTAGCTTGAAAACTTCTTTTAACATTTCCTGCTGCACAAATCTGCTGGCAGCAAATTCTTTCAGCTTTCCTCTCTTAAAACTGCCTTTAGGTTGACTTTATTTTTAAGTGTTTTATGATGGGCATAAAATTGTATATTGAGCATTTTTTGTTTCTATTTTGACCCTTTAAAGATGGCATTCCATTGTCTCTGGCATCCATTGTTTCTGCTGAGAAGTCAACTCTCATTCTTATATTGTTCCCCTGTATCTAACACGTATTTATTTTCTCAGGCTGGCTTTCAGATTTTCTCTTTAGCTATTACTTTTGTCAGCTTAACTATAATATTGTCAATGGATTTCTTTTTATTTTATTTTATTTTTTTTTATCTTACTGGGGTTCTCTGAGCTTTTCTTGTAGCAATAAATTGTATTTTTGATCCTGTGTTGAAAATTTCACTCCAAAATCTAACACTGCCAAATAAGGAGCAGCAGCAAGGGGAGGCCATTTCACGATTTCACACTGCCTTACAGGTCATTGCACGTCTGTTAAGTTTCCCTCCACCCCCTTTCCCTTTCCTTCTTCCTCCTTCTTTGTGTAATTCTCCTTTGCTTCTACTTACATGACTTCTGAGGACCCGTCTTTAAATTTAATATGCCTTTCTTCCTTTGTCATAGCGTGAATACTGAGTGACCTCCAAAGACTCATGTGTTGAAGACTCTGTCCCCAATGCAACCAAGGAAGTGACTGAATCAGGAGGGCTCTGACGTTGTCGGTGGAGTCACCCTTTGAGGGAATTCTAGCTGAGTGGACTCTTGGGAGGTGGGAACTGTAGGAGACGGGAACTTGTTGAAGGGAGTGGGTTCTTATGGAAGCACCCTGGGGGACTGTATCTTGGCCCAGGCCCTTCCTTTCTCTCTGCTTTCTGGATGCCAGGATGTAAAGTTTTCCTTTTTCATGCCCCTCTGTCATGAGTTCTGCCTTATCACGGGCCCAAAGCAAAAGAGCTGGCAAGCTATGGACTGAATCCTCTAACCCTCAAACCAAAATAAATCTTTCTTCCTTTAAGCTGTTTTTCTTAAGTATTTGTCACAGCAACAGAGATTGACTAACACATCCATGTTGTCCTTTATGCTGCAAACATATCCAGAGACATTTAGTGACTTGTTTTTAATCTTAGAATTTTTTTAAAGAGGTCCTAGATTCCTTCTGAAACTCCCCAAATGTTTACTCATTGAATAACTCATTTTCTATGACTTGAAAGTATTTTACTCATTATTTTAAGATTTTTATCTGAACATTATTGCACCTGAGTTCCCTCTGGGTCTGATCCAATTAACTCACATTTTTCTATTCTTTGTAAGTATTCTAATTTTTACTGCATGCCAAATACTATGTCTGGGAACAATTCCTCCCTCTGAAGTTAGGTGCTTTCAGGTGCTTTTGTGTCTATAGCTCTTTGAGAGCTTTAAAAAAAAGACATGATTTTGTTGTTGTTTTTTACCTAGTGGTTTGTGATGATATCGTTAGGGATGGAGGTCCTTCACATCGTCCTATTTCTAGACAGAAATAGAACACTTCATTAAGCTTTTATTGCATCATTAACATTCCCCAAACCTCCTAGCTTAAACAACAATTATTGTTTAGCTCACATTTCTATGGGTTGACAATTTGGCCCAAGTTCAACTGGTAGTTCTCTGAGCTCAGTTGGGGTTCTTCATGCAACTGTAGCCAAGTTATGGTCATATTAGATGAACTGCTTCTGAGTCTTGGCTGGGTGGCAGCTGGCACATTGGGGGACCTGAGTGACCTACACCTCACCCTCCTGCTGACAAGCTTCAGTGTGTTCCTGAGCCAACCAGGCAGTACAATTAGCCGAAACATAAAGTTGTTTCATTTTTTGTTGTTTTGTTTTGTTGAGGCGTACGTTCAAAAACTCTCACGTTGTCATCTCTGTCACATCCTATTCTCCAAACAAGTCACAAGGCCAGCCTAGACTCACCCTTTGAGGGGAGGAGCAAGGGCACAGGTCATAGAAGAGTCGAGGATTGTGGCTAATTCTGCAATCAAGTAGTATAAAATCGGGGGCTTTTTAAGATTGTTTTTATTTTGGGTTCGTCATTCCAATTAACTTTTCCAAGAGAATAACAAGATCTATATTTTTTATGTTTCTTGGGGAAAATAGTGAATCATAGGCCATAATCATTCAACACTGAAAATGTTCAATCCATAAATACCAACAACATAGGGTGACTGTGTGTGACTTCAGGGGAAAAGAGGTTTCCTTCTACAGTCGTCTCAAGAATCTGCACTTGGAGGGGTGTTTTAGCGGGAGGGGAGAAGAGATATCATCAGGATAACATTGTCAAATGGGATGTTTGGGGAAGAAAGAAATCTGTTTAGATCAGAAATAATGTTCATATTATAAGAAAGATGGCCCCAAGGGCCAGGTGTGGTGGCACATGCCTTTAATCCCTATACCTATGAGGCTAAGGAAGCAGGATTTCAGGTGAGAGGCCAGTCTCAGCAACTTAGGAAACTCTGTTTCAAAGTAAGAAATAAAATAAAATAGGGCTGGGATATAGCTCAGAAGTAAAATGCCCCTAGGTTCAGTCCCTAGTATTACAAAAAAGAAAGACAAGAGGAGGAGGGAAGGAGGAAGGAAAGAAGGCAGGCAGGCAGGCAGGCTGTTTAAGACTCACCCATGCTGTGATGTGCATCAGTATTTTACTCCTTTTATGGCTAAATAATACTTCATTGTGTGGATGCATTTTCTAATGTATTTGTAAGATGATAGACATCTGGGTTGTTTCTACTTTAGGACTACTATGAATAATGCTGCCATGAACCTTGTGCTTAAGTTTTTGTGCAAACGTAAGTTTTCTATTTTCTTGCATAGATAGCTAGAAATGGGATTGTTGGGTCTGATCATTTTTTTTTTTTGTACTGGGTATTGAAACCAGGAGAATTGTACATCTTTGCTGAGCCTCCAACCCTATTTTATTTTGAAATAGGATCTCACTAAGTTGCTGAGGCTGGCCTTGAACCTATGATTCTCCTGTTTCTGCCTCCCAAGTACTGGGATTACAGGCATGCACCACCAACCACGCCCGGCTTAGTATGCTCAATAAGGCAATCCCAGAGCCACGAGCAAAGAGTTTTCTGCCACTAGAAACTATATTCACAGCAGAATGATCTTTGTTAAGATCTAATGAGCTGTCCACTCCTAGAGTGGTGAATGGGGATACCAGATGAGAGTCTTGGCAGAGAAAAGGTGTTAGACTGGCAAGAGGCAAGAATAGAAGGGTTCAGGGCAAATGTTCTGGAGCTAAATTGCTTGAGTTCAGATTTAGCTTCTGCTACTTGCCCCCGAGAAACACTAGCCAAACCATTTAATCTGGCTTAGTTTCTGATTTTCCTCATCTTTCAAATAAAAGCAACTTTTTCACTAGTATTAAATAGTACATGTGGAGCCCCTTGGCAGAGGCTGGATATGAAGTAAATGCTCAAACAATAAAAGCCAGAGAACTGGAAACTTTTAAAACACAGATTGGGTATCACCTTATCATTTCATGCTTCTACTAACAGCCTTTCTGTTCCTCACTTCCTCAATCATTTTCTTTCCAAATATAGTTGTGACAGACATAAATGGAGAAAGAAAGAAGAGAGAAAGAAGGAAAGAAAGAGAGAACTAGAGAAAAGGAAAGAAAAAAGAAAGAAGGCTAGGGAGAGAAAGTAGGGAGACAGAGAAGGAGGTAGGAAAAGAAGGAAGGAAGGAAAGAAAAAAAATGCCTGGAAAATAACTCAGACTCTCTGTCTTTTCTTAGAGAATTGATCTGATTTTAGATTCAAAGAAATGAATTCCAAAATGGCTCTGGGATTGCCTTAACGAGTACACCAAGCCGAGTCCAACTCCTTCAGGGCACTCCAGTCTCTCTTAGATCAGCAAGATAGTTCCCGGACCAGATGACCTTGCGATCATCCCTTTCAGCTTTCCAAAGGACCCCATAGCCTAGAAGTACAACCTGCAACTATGGACTTCTAGGGACCCTCCTTTACGTCCTCCTTGGAAGTTCTGGAACGAAAGCTCCCCACATTGTTTAAAAAATTAGTAAGAACTGTAGGACGTGTCTTCAGAACTCTTGGATATACACAGGCAGGAAGTTTTGTCCAATAAGCATTCCCATCCCTGAGTGCCCAGGGGAACCTAGCCTTTAGAACAAAGGATTAGAAGGCCGGGGTTAGGACAACGGGGCTGGGTTCCTGTGGGTTTGGTTTGTTTCCTAAACTATACCATTCAAAGTTCAGTGCCATGGCAGAGACATCGCCCAGGAGCTTGGTTAGAAATACCATCGCAGGCTCTGCCCCGAACTCACCACATCAGACTCTGTTTTATTAAGATCTCCAAGGGAGATGTATGATGAAATTTGAGAAGCTTGTTTCAGGCTACTTGAACTGCAGCTCTGCTTCCTAAGAATTATTATCCAATGCTCTGCACTTACACACTTTGTGTACGATAGGGAATTAGACCTCAAGACTCTCAAGGCCTGGAGCTGGTTCTTTTCATTCTTTGTTTTGGGCTATGGCTGTGTCCAAGAGAGAACTGGCTTTCAAATGACAAAGGAATAAGGAGTGATCCCTGACATGACCCAGCCTCAGGAGGCACCTCTCAAGGGGAAGGGAGAGGGTAAACATTCGGTGCGTGTCCGACACTAACAGTCCAGAAGTAAAATACTGAAGTCCCGTTGACAGCTGAGCAAAATCAACTCAGCGGGGTCAACCAGTAGGCCCAAGGTCAAAGAACTCATTAGCAGTGAATCCAGGATCAAACTCAAAGTTACATAGGTAAGAAAGCAAGGCAAAGCAGGGACTTCAGAATCTAGCTCCACCCAAGGCCAGAGGCCTGTGTATGAGTGTGTGTGCCACCCTTTGAGTGGGTAAAGAATGTAACCAAAATAATTTCAATTTTTCTAAATGTAACAACTATATAATTTATACACACACACATACACAAATCCTCTATATCTGTGAGTTCTGTGTCTTCGGGTTCCACACCCATAGACCCAATCAACTGTAGCTGAAAGATATTCCTCCAAATCATGTCTGTACTAAACAGGTATAGACATTTTTCTTAGCATCATTCTCTTTAAAAAAAAAGTGCCGTATAAGAACTATTTACATAGCATTTACCTTATATTAGGTATTATGAGTAATCTAGAGATGATTTCAAGTACACAGAAAAATATGCCTAAGTTATATACAAATACCATGCTACTTTACAGAAAGGACTTGAGCATATATGTGGTATCTGCAGTGCATCCTGGAACCATTCTCCAGTGGATATGGAGGATAATTTGGTACGTGTGCATGTGTGTGTGCGTGTATGTGTGTGTGTGTGTGTGTGTGTGCGTGTATGGGTGTATAAATTGAGGGAATACTCAACATTTACCAGGCACTGATTCTGAGCACTTTACATGTGTTAATTTGTGTAAATTTCATACCAGTCCTATGAGACAGTTCTCTTATTATATCCATTTTATAAGTGGGCAACTGGCAACAGAGAAAGATTCACACCTGCCCCAGGTGACCCAGGTGGCACGCAGCAGAGCCAGGATTGCCGTAGTGGCACTGAAAGCCACGCTTTTGCACACTAAACTGTGCTGGTACCAGCATAAAGAGAACACAGTTGACTGCAGGCCACTTTGCCTACCTATCAAGTGTCTATTTCCCCCAAGGTACTCCCCATCCCCATGCCAGGTAGAAACTCTCCTTTGGTCAGAAAAGAAGTCCTACATCCTAGTCGTCTCTGAAATAGACCAAGACCCAAGCAGAAAGTTGCAGGGGATTCCAATACACAGGAGTACAGAAAGCATACTTCTTTTGCAAGGAGCTCAGGGCTACTCCTTCTGTCCAGGTGCCTCCGCCGCCCTTGTTCTTAGCTGGCACTCCTGCTTTGCCCTGCTCCTCCTCCCTCCCCTTCTTGCGAGTAGCTCATCCTAGCAGACTGCTTCTGTCCTCAACCAACTGCCACGAGCTCGCTCTTCCTGCCTGGAGTCCAGCTGCTCTTCACCAGTGCTTTGCCTCCAACCACAAGCTAGAAAGTCCTGGTCCCCACGGTTCTGTGCCTGCCTGACATCTGGGGCCACATCTGCTCATCCCTGTCCTCCTCTGACCCTGATGGAGGTATCACCTTTGGCTTTGTCCTCCAGGAGTCCTGCAAACCAGTCAGGGTCCTCCCTCGGGTGGGCAGTGGGCGTCAGGATTGTCTCAGTAAAGCCTTTGTCTGTCAGTGACCACAATTCCATTAGCCTCCACCTGGTGCAGAAACATTCCACTGCGCTCCTCTTAAAGCAAACTAAATGACATCTTTAAAGAAAGCATTTGAAATTGCCTGCATTCAGCATCGCTAATTTATTTCTAAACATTTCAAAAGCCATGCTTGCGCTAGAAAGATACTTTCCTTTCAAATGACTGGGTTGGCTCGTACCCAGCCCCTTTTCATGGCTAAAGAGGGTGATGCTACATGCTTTAAATTATTTTAGAACCATAGATCGTTCTCAACATTTACTGTATGTAAGATAAGTGTCGGGAACACACGCAAAAAAAGAATTTGCTTTTCAAGTTCCTAGTTTCCTTCCCTTGGGTCTGATGTCAGCAGATTTAGGGTGAGACAACTAGGAATGTGTATTTTTGAAAACCCTTCATCAGTACCCCTACCTCTCATCCCCAGGGCACTGAGTACTTTGATAAAGACTGCCATGTTGTAAAGGAATCTGCAGGGGAAAAATTTCAAAGCTCATTTTCAATATCTTCTAAATGAATTCATCAGTCCTTTCAGTAATGAACATACACAACAAACTGTGGTTGTACTCTCAGTGACTGTGAACTTGTCACCAGTACAAATCACAGGTATTTTTGTATCACACAGATTTTGCAGCTGTCTCAAAATATCTCTTCCACTCATTAGTCCTTCAAAATTATAGTTGTTATGATATCTTGTCAATATGTAAATTTAAAAAGCACTTCATAAATTCTGCTTTATTTGATATCCTGATAATTGCAATTCAATAAAATTGGCTGCTTTCATAGCTTAGAATACATTTATTTTGCCCTAAAAGATGCTGTTCTGAGAAGAGATCTACAAGCTTAGTCAGACTGCTAGAGTGCTTCCCTGTATGTAAAAAGAATAATGCTCAGGAGCCTCTGTTCTTGGACGTCGCCCTTTCCCACCACTCATCCCTCCTGTGATTACAAGACGAGTTGGGTGGTGATGGTTGCCTGACCCAACGGAAACCTAAGGATCGTATGGGTAGTGCCGTTTTCACCAGCATCCTCGCTGCTGTGGCCCCAAATACCTGACGACCACGACTTAGAGGAAGAAAGATTGATATGTTTCATGGTGTTTCAAATCTGCAGAGCTCAGAGTATGGTGGCAGAAAGCAGAAAGAGATGGAGGGGTGGGAACAAGGGAGGTTATAAATATTCCCCAAAGGCACACCTCTAGTGACCACCTCCTCTAGCCACAACCTACCTGCCTATCAATCTTAGTACCAATACATCTACTAATTCACCAGTGGACTTACTCACTGATAAGATTAGCGCCTCCGTCATTGCATCGTTTCCACTCTGATACTATTTGCACTGTGAATACACAAGCTCTTCCAAGGGCCACTCTATATCCCAACCATAACAGGCACTGGTCAGATTCTTTCCCTTGTCGTGAGTTTGGATTGTGGGATGCTTTGGGGTCAAGAGGTCCGTAGAATCAGGACTGTGGTCGATCCCACCACAAGCCAGTGGCGCAGGTGGCCAACTGAAGAAACTGGGAGCTGGCCTGTGGGGAGAATCAAGCCAGGACGGAAAAATTAGCAGAAATCAGCCCTGTGGGCTCAGATCTAAGAGGAGCGAAGGAGAAAAGCAAGTCCAGCTGCCCTGAAGCTGAGCAACATTGCCTCCACCGGCTCTGCGAAGTGGAGCATCCTCTCCTTACGCTCTGTCTCCTCTTGCTTTCCTAGCTTGAGTTTCCGCCCGGGCCTGGACCACAATCACATCCATGCCCCTCATGACTCACTGCAGTGTCTATTTGTGTGCATCACCCCTCAATCACACTTGACACGGGGTGTGGATTTTCAGGACAGACGTTCTGAGTCCATCCTCTGCCTCGTCCTGGTTATAAGAAGGTGGGCGAGTTACCTAAGCTTTCTCTGCCCCATTGCCTATTGAGAAAGTGAGGACAACAGCAGTGGTGACCTAAAGTGAACCTCAAGTGGATTAAGATACACAATACACACCTGGAACACAGTGGATACCCGTGCAGATACGATGCTCATTGTCCCCCAGACACAGGCCTTGGGCTCTCTGTGATCTGGACCTGCTCACCTCCATTTTGAGTACATTTCTAACCAAAGCTGAGCATGATACAACTTACAGATTGGCATCCTTCTTTGGCAATCTTGGACTTGTTTCTTTGAAAAGCTTTCCTTAGCAGGATTGTGAAGATTCTCTCTTAGAGTCCTGTTCAATTATCAGGATGGATTTATTTATTTGCAAGACAATGTTTTCTTTCATGCTAAAGTTTCTCCATTTGTCTGATCCAAAACACGGTTCATATGACATCTCCACTTAACCACTTTGCGAATGGCTCAGAGCCATCCCGAGTTAGGAACCCTCAGCATGTGGAATGTGCTGGAAAGAGGCGCAGAGATGCATACACTCAAAGTGGGGGTTCACACAGTTACAAGTGCTGCTCTAAACTGAATGCAATAGCTCTAAAGGAAGGGTGGCCAGCTCCTTAGGCTAAGCAGCTGGCCTCATTGCTGTCTTCCGTGAGGCAACCCTGGAAAATCCCTCTCCTCACCGTGCAGTACCAGCCTCTGCGGGCAAACACACAGTGCAGATGCGCGCTCCTCAGATGTGCGCCTACTCCTGGGGCTGTCAAAGATGTGGATGCAGAGAGCTTGTTCCAAGGGTCCAATTTCAGATCTCAAATCTATTTGGCTTAACCTCTGCCCTTCCATCATTGATGTACCCATCAGGGGAGTCACCTTGGGTCGATGTGGAATGCTAGAAAAGCTTGTCTGAGATTTTTTTTCCCCTGAACATCGGGCAGTTTCATGGCTGCATCAGGGTTTATATTTTTTAAAGAAAATAAAGATTGATGGGAAAATAAAAACTTCTGAAGTTCAATTAAACCAAGCTCCTCCATACAAAGAAGATGAAAAAATATAATCAATCACAACAAAAGCTGGTTTAATTCTTAAAGTACTGTGTACACAAAGATTGCAAAATCTCTTATTCACTTACTGCACCCTCAAATCATGCTAACATTGAGAAAGTTATTAGAAGAGCAACATTTGTAATTCTAATAAGAGTGAGCATTTATTTCATTTTTATTTTTTATTTTTATTTTATTTATTTATTTATTGGTGGTACTGGGGTTCCTAGAAACCCTTCTACCTCCGCGCTCCCAGACCTATTTTATATTTTTATTTGGAAACAGGGTCTCTTAAGCCAGCAAGGCTGGCTTTGAACCTGCGCGATCCTCCTGTCTCCGCCTCCCAAGCGCGGGGATTACAAGCGTGCGCCACCACGCCCGGCAAGAGTGAGCATTTAATATGTGCCAGGTACTTCTCTAAATACATTTCATATTTTAGGTCATTTAATTTTCACAAAAATAAAGTTAAGCAGGGACTATTATTGTCTAATTGATAGGTAGGCACAGAGAGAATGTTAAGTGACTTACTTGCCCTGGGTCACGCTGTTGGACATTAACACTGTATTGCTAGTGCTAGGAACTGAGCCCATCTTCTTAGGTCTCTGTAGAGAGGCAGGACAAAGTCAATTCCACCACAGAATTTCTGTGCAACATGCCCAAGTTTTTCTCTAAGACTTTCTCCAGTCTATAAAGCCAAAGTGCTAGACCTGGCGACCGCCAGTATTCTTGTCTGGTCTACTCTTGGGTTTTTAGAATAAGGAAGGAAATTTTGTCACAGCATAATGGATGACCATTGAGTGAGGGCTACTTGTGGCATGCAGGGCTTAACAACCATGATTTCACCATTGTCTGAGCTAGCAGATGACCAGAGCAGTGAGTTCCCCAGCTCTGGAGACAGCTGTCCTAAGATGAAGTGAACAGAAAGCTCTCCTGCTGGGATGGTCCCCCGGTCACTGCTTCCCTGGTTGGTTCCAGGGTCTCCAGAAAACTTCCAAAAGAAGGTCTCACCGATGACCACATATCACTTTGAGATTTGTTGACATGTCCAGAGCTCAGCTCAGCCTTCTGCATCAGGATCCCTGGAAGCGGCACCAGGAATCTGCATTTTCGGTAAGACCTCTGGGTGATTTAGCAAACACCGGAAACCATGACAGCAGATGCTCTAGCTCTAGACAGGTGATTCATCCCTTATTCTTACTCAAGAGTCAGATGGTTACAGGGGCCAGCCTGGGAGAATAAGTAAAAGTTAGACATCGTTTATCTGTTTACCTCTTGGACTTTATTGTGGGGAATTAAGGGTAATCATGAGCACCTCCAGGTTTCTAAACTCAAAAGTTTTACTAATACATGTCCCTTCTGTGTGTCTTCCATCCTCCATCATATTTCACAGATGCTAATGTGCACCTTGCGTGTGAAATGTCACATCGCCCAGCTCCCTTCTTGGATCCCAGAAAGGGAGTTCCTTGATTGGATGCCTTGCTACAAGTATCTTCTTGCCTAACCATGAGTGTTACCAACACAAGCGCACTGACCTAGATTGTCATGGCCTAAGCTTCGTGCCACGAGAGAAGCCACTAGAATTCCTTGGGTCATTTTTGGGCTGGAGAGCAGTGAGATAATGTCCAGCCATCTGTTGTGACCTTATCTTTCAGGAAAGGAGCCTTCAGGTGTGTACCAGGGCCACTGAGAGTCTCCATACCTCTAACTACATGCATGATGCGAGCTTGGGCTAATGACACTAGGAGGAGTGAAGTGTGCCACTTTCAGATCCAAGGAATGGTTCACTATTTTTATTTTCTCCCTGCAATGGCGAGATATAATGTCCCATCAACACAGGTTAAAGACAGGAAGTATAAAGCAGAGACCCAGCTAGCCCACTGTGGACATGTAACAAGAATAAAAAAATTATATTTCATTTTTTAAGTCAGTAAATTCCTGGGACTATTTGTTACTGAGGCAGAATGTAGCTTAGGCTGACTGATGCAGAGCATGACTTAGATCAGTGGTTTTCTACAGTGGTTGTACAATAAAAGCACCTATAAAACTTTAAACAAGTGCCTAGATCTGCCCTAGATCGATTAAGATTTAACCACTCTATTAGACTGTGAAAAAAAATTTACCATAAATACATAAGCTGAGGCAAACTGGATGTTTTTAAACCAGCTTTCAGGAGGAGAGAGAAATGGCAGTAAGTGTTGAATATATAGATTAACTTAATATCTTTAATGATAAATTTAAAAGCCACAATAGCTTATGGGTATCTCTAAGTGAAGGACTTAATGGGGTGTTTATTAAACAACAACAAAGGAGCATCTGAGGTGCCCACGTTGGCTGTGATTATGCTGAGAAATGTGACAGCATTTCCAATCTACCAGGAGATACTCCTATCCCAGCCAGTTTAATTAACTTTTGTCATGTGGTTCACTGAGTCTAGAAATGCAAAATTATCTGACTGTGTCCAGAGATTTGTCAAACATAACCTGAAAAAAACTACTTTTCATTTACTGTAAGGAGAGAAAGGGAGGAGAAAGGAAGAATCTAGCAACAACATAAACATATCGCTGCGATCCCATTTTCCTAAAACCACCCTTTGTTTTGAAAACAAAGAGAAATTAGTTGGACATGTGACAAACAGACAAAAAGTCAAAATAATGAAAACTTGCTCTGGGAAGAAAAACCCTATTATTAGTATGCCTGGAGAGATGGCATCTCTGAAGCAGCAGGGCTCAGCTAGTCTCCAAAGATAAGCTGAGAGAGGAAGGAAGAAAGGACTGTTACAGAGATGGCACTGCTGATACCCAGAAGAAAGCCACCCTCTTGATAATCGGCTAAGATTTTAATATTAAAATGTTGCTTATTTGGCTGACCCAGAATTACAGAATTACAAATGCAGGGAAATTTCCCTTTACTGGGAATGAAGTCTCTGAGCAGGAAATCTAGGCTCCAGATAACTCTTTTGCAGCTGAGTAAAAATGTGCTGAGCTGTTCCTAAGGTATCTTTTATTTCTAGACCAATAACTTCACCCTGATGGCACCAATGGCAGAGGGCAGCTGCCTTGGGTGACCAGTTTGGTACTGAATACTGTCCAGAGAGGAAGCCAGAGACTCATAGTCCTTTCTCAAGAAGCTCTATGAGAAGCCATGAAAAACCAGAGAGCCAAGGACCCCACTCACAAAGGGACCATTAATTTTCCATAACACCTCTGCCTATGAAATATGGAAGCATAGTTTTAAGAACTAGGATCAAAAGCAGTCCTAGGGAAGCAGAACCACCTAGAAAGTAAAGCCTAAGATTTAATCATTTTTCTATATAAAAAGAAATAAAATTTTCCTATTAACATACTACTCCAACGCACGTGCACACACACACACACACACACACACCCCTCTGGTGTACATTGTTAATCAATCACGCTGTCATTCTCCACTAAGCCCAGATGTGTCCAGAATCCTCAACATATAATTCCAGGTAATCACGAGCAGTCGCTTCAAGTTAGCATGCATGATAAGCATTATACTCTCCACCTCTGCATTTGAGATTAGCTGGAGCTTCCAGTACAGAGCAGAAAGTCCAAGTTTATGCCAAGATCTACTTGAGGTGGACCCTGTTGGCTTCCCACCCATGGCCATTCATCCTTTCCAGCCAATACATTTGCTCAGATAGCTAATCCCTCTTTCCTAAAGCCATGCGCCTCAGGGAAACAGACCCCAGTTGTCTTCCCAAGAGGTAAATTACATGTGGTCTAAGCCAACCACACTGAGCTGTTTCCTCTGCCCAGGATTGCTTAGGCTTGGGATACCAGGGCCTGTGGGGAGCACAGAGAACTGGAGAAAGGGGAGTCAGCTTGAAGAGAAGATGTGGGAAGTATCTGGGGAAGGCTTTCTTCTCCAAGGAAGGAAGCAAGAGAGAGGGAGGAATAAAGGGAGAAAGGCTTCTCATCTGCTGGATGCTCATATTTAGATATGGCTCAGGGACCATCTTGTGACCAAGAGAAAAGCAAGGCTAAGAGATAAGCCACTGTACAAAGATTATCAAAGTAAAATAAGAAGTAAGTGGGTTTTCATCCACTTCAGGACTTATGAAAGATAAGAAATCCTGTGTACTATTTAAATGAGCTGCGTTAGCACTTTTTTTATTCTTATCACTAAAAAAAAAAAAATCCCAATTAACACATAGAAGCGGCTCTGGGCAGATGGGCAGAGGGAAGAGAATGCCAGAGATGAGACCAACAGGTAGAAAAAGCAGCACCACACGTTTCTGATGTCAGCAGAGACGAGCCTGCACAGAAGCTGAGTTTGAGTTCCAGACCAGGCAAGGCAGGATGCCACTCTAGATAAGACCCAACTAAGGCCAGAGCCAGACTGTGGCCCAAGAGGTGGAAGACAGGTCCCCAAGCTCCAAAACTAGAGGAAGAGAAAGGGGCCAGCATGCTCCAAACAGTCACAGAAGGAGCGCTCTGTTCATGTCCCACGTCTTACAACCTTACAAGGTAGGTTGATTAGCCCCGTCTTGGAGATGAGGAAGCTGAGGAGACAGACAGAGGCCACCCAGAGGTCAACAGTAGAGGTTTGATCCTGGGTCTGGCTCTGAGGGTCAACCTCTTTCTACTGTTTTATACTTCCTCTTCAAAACTACAAGGAAGAAAGTAGAAAATAACATTGAGTTCCACCTGATTCTAAGGGCTGAACTTGAACTTTTGTACACCCTGACTTGTTATGGGATTGGCCAAGTTTAGGACTTAGGCTGCTAGTGAGGGCTGAGGCCTCCAGGGAGGGAAGGGGAGGGACTGGGAACCAGCAGGCAGACCTGTCACATCAATAGTGAGAGCAGGACCCAGGCCCCTTAGTGGGCTTGGCCACCCAACCAAGAAACACTGACCCCTCAGACCATGGCTTGCGATGATGAAGGGGCAGCCTGCGATGGCCCCCGCCTGCAATCTGTATGTCAGCGTGGAACAGACACACCGGGGCTGTGCGTTTACTGAGAAGAGGACCAAGGTTCAATAGAAAGATCAGAGTGAACCGACAGATCTGCAGTCAGGAAGCTGAGACCTGGATTGGCTTCCTGTTGTTGCTCTAACAAATGACCACAGACTTAATGGCCTAAGAATACAAACTTGTTCTCTTACAGTACCGGGGGTCAGAAGTCCAAAATGGATTTCACTGGGCTGAAGCCGTGGTTTTAGTGCTGCCTCCGCCTCTCAGAAGCTCCACAGAATCCATTCCTTCTTCTTTTCCTGCCTCCTAGAGCTCATGCCCTGCGTTCTTTGACCCACAGCCTCTCCCTTTATCTTCACACCTGCTGTGTGGCAGCTTCCAGTCTCGCTGCTCCTGTTACTGGATCACCTTTTCTCTCCACTGTAGTCAAATCTCTGCCTTATAAGCACTCGGAACCACATCTAAGGGTCATCCATATAAACCAGGATCATCTCTCCCATCTGAAGATCCTCAGTCATAGCTGCAAATTCCTTTGCACATAGACCTTCACTTCCCAGGTCCCCGGATCAGTACCTAGAAATCTTTGGGGCCGTCATTCCACCTAACACAGGGAATGACCTTAAATCTGCCACTCATTAGCTGTGCACCTCGGACGGGCTACTAAATCCCTCTGAGTCTCTGTTCCTTTATCTGTAAAATAGGATATGACTAATTTCATCTGTATCCTAGAGGTACTGTAAAGATGCAGAAAGCAAGCATGTCAAGTCTTAGCGCACATTGCTTGGCACGTGGATATCACTGTTAGTGGAAGGAATGGAGAGTCTGAACCCAGGGCATGCTGGGTCCTGCTCTCCCATACATAGGTCAGCTGTGTGACCCTGGAAAGTCACTTTCCCTCTCTGACCCATTATTCATTTGTAGAATGGGCTAGTGTCCCATTCTGGCTCTCTGAAAGCACTTTTGAAAAGAGAAATGCTGTTGCATGTAACAAGCTTAACACATAGTTGGAATCACTAAATATTTTGGTTGAACACGCAATCAGAGTGGCGAGAATGGAAATAAAATCTATTAAGCACTTACTACTTGTGGTTCTTTCTAAGTTCCAAGTTCTCCACCTGGGTTTCCTGATACCATCTTCACAGCTGTCACAAAGAGAAACAGTGCTATTACTATCATCCCAGCTTGCAGATGAAGAAAAAGGAATAGAAATGCAAGTTACTTGCCCAAGTTCATGCAGCTAAAAAAATAGTATTTTGATTAGATTCCTGTGGCTGCTGTAACAGATTACCACAAACTGGGTAGCTTAAAACATCAGAAATAAAGCCTTTCACCAGTTTGGAGGCCAGAAGTCTAAAATCAAGTCATCAACAAAGCCATACTCCTTCTGAGGGTCCCAGGGGAAGATAGTTCCTTGCCTTCTCCAATTTCTAGGGTTCCTGGCTGCCCTTAGCATTCCTTGGGTTGTAGACACAGCACTCCAGTCTCTGCTCCCATCATGTCATAGAGGGAAGTCTCCTGAGATGAGGTGAGCATATCCCCTTTTCTCCAGGCTCAGAGCATCCCCAGATGCAAGACTAGTTGGTGCATGCATGGGTATGATCATAGACGGTCCCAGATCTCAGAACCTTGCAAACCATCCCACATACGTACACAGTCTCTGTTAGCTCATGTTTAACTCAAAACTGATTTTACTTCAAACTAAGGCTGAGCCCCCATTATCATTACTTAATGTCATTGTAACAGCAATGTGATACCCGGGCTCCCTCACCATATATCATCCCCGCAGACTCAGATGCTAGCAGGACACAGCAGAAATACAGCCTCCCGACTTCCCAATGTGCTCTCAGCCATCAATATTGATGGTACGCCATCAATCAAGCCCGGCAGGCTTTTACGTGCGCCCACTTTTAACCAAGCCTCACTGTGCATCACAATGGAATATTTAAAACCGTGTACACATTTTATCAAGCCTTCATGACCACTAAATGCTCTCCGGTTTGCAGCACCAAATATTATTCATTATATCTAGAAAGGCGGCATGCAAAAGGAAAGAAACCACGCAGGAACTGGGAGTGATTAAAGACAGGGAGGGAGGAAGACCACCAAAATCCTCTGCCTGATCCAGGCTCCAGACCAGGATGTCAAGTGTGAATTCACACCCCTCCCTCCTCCTTCCTTTTCAGCCACTGGTCTTGGAGTCAAGCTGCCTGGTTCAAATCCCAACCTTCGTAGGTGAATTTGGGAGAGCAACTTGGCCGCCACCAGCCTTGCTGCTCTTGTCTGCAAAATGGGGGCAATTCTTCCCACCTTGGGAATTTCTGGAGACTTCAATCCAGTCTTACAATTAGCTAGGCTTTTATTCAAAAATCATCTTTGTAGTGAAGCCTTCTCTATTTTTCCCAAATTTTTAATTAATTGCCAAGTCACCTCCATCCTAGGCAATGAAATCCTCCATGTTTCACAAAACTTATCACCTACCCCCTGACTCTAGGACTTAAGTCTGACAAAGGTGGAGGATGTCTCTCTTGTTCACTATTTTACATCGAGGACCCGGCACAGTGGTTGTCCCGTGCTAGATCCTCTGAATAACTGGCCGTTGAGTAGACGGAGAGCGTGCATAGCAGGCCCTTCCAAATGTTTCACACTGGATGGGTAGGAATGGACTGAGTCTCACGGGAAAGCACCAACGGCGTGAGAGTGCACTCAGCACTTAGGTCATGAGAAATTTCACAGTGAGTCGCGTGCATTGTCTCTAGCAGTCCTAAGAGGAAGCCGGTGGTCTCTACTCCACTGATAAGAACTCCTTGCGTTCTTGTTCTGAATGCACAATCACAGCATGCCGAGAGCAAGTCACTGACCCCCAGGCCTGTCTCCTCTTTGGCCCCTTCCTGTGTATTCCCACAGGACTCAGTCCTTGCCCCTTTATCAGCAATACCACACTCTGTCACAGATTCCCCCTCCCAAACCACTTGACCTCCATGCAGCCAGGGACCATGACCACGACCTACCCATCTCTGTGTCTCCGTCACCTCATAGCTGCCCCGTGAATTCACAAAGGTAAAATCAAGATCTCAGACTAGAATCAGGCACAGCAAGTAGTGGCCTGCACGTTGAAATCCCTTCCAACCCTGCAGCGTAAAACAAACTCTTGGCTTTTATTTCCAAGCATGGACTCAGCCGCCAAGTCATCCTTGCAGGTACTTGAGGCAGGCCTTCCCAATCCACTGGAATTAAAACTCCTCATCCGTTCCTGATGTAGCAATGGTTGTCAGGTGACCAGACCCACGCCCTCCTCCTCTCTGCGGGTATGCAGTCTGCAGCTCCTATTCTTGCAGGTAATCGCCGTGCTAGCAGAGTCCTGTCACCCTCAGATATGGGGGCAATGAACATCTGGCCTGGAGCTAGCCCACCTCCCCTCCCGTGTGGGATCTCTCAGGTTGCTTTCTCCCTGCTATAGATGGATGCTGATAAATACCACCATCCTAGGGGCTTCAGGTTGCCAAGAGTGGAGCCACAATACCCAAGGATCCTAGAGCCCACATCACTGCTGAGTCACCTGCCAGCCAGGGAGATTCATTCTCAAGAAAGAGAATTAAACAATGATGCCATATTTGGTGCTGTACGATTTCAGGTAGTATGATACAGACACCAGCTTTACCTTAACTGATACGCTTCAGCTACTTTTCTCAGTTTTTCAAAATCTCTCTTCTTGCTCCAGATTCCTATCATTTATAAATGTTTCGCTTGCTACACGAGCGGCCAACAGGCACTTTCCAATAGCTGAGGGAGGCATGCGCGAGTCAGGCTGCGTCGAGATCACGTTATAGGTCACTGCGTGCTCAGCAAGCGTGACTTTTAGCTCCGGGAGGGACTCAAAGAATTGCAAGATGCAATTTCTACCTTTCTACATGAATCATCTACTTGGGAAAATAAGATGTATGCGTACAGGTGGCTATCCCAAAACCCTCTGATAAAATTTACGTGCTCAATAAGAAGAAATACAGCGGCCTCCTTACCCATGTGCCTTGGGAGGGTTACTTAACTCCACCTACCCCCGGCACCTCCTCCTCAACACGGACACAACAAGTGCACCACCTTGCTGGCCAGAGGGCTCTGAAGGTAAATACAGGTGATGTGTGCACAGCGGTCACTGGTGTAAAGCAAATGTTCAATAGATGTTAGCTCCCGTTTTTTATAGAAAGGATAAGCCGCTCTGGGCTAGAATGGCAGCAAGTGAGTTGTGGTTAAGGAAGGATGTCCCGGGAGGAGGAAGCAGGGGCAGGAAGGCCTGTACTGTGTCCACGGCAGCAGCAAGGACATCAGCCAGGACAGGTGGCAGCGATCTCACAGCCAGGTACCATTCAGACGAAGACTAGGTTGTCCTGGCCCATCAGTCCTAGAATGAGAAATCAGTACATTAACCACCTCAGTCTTAGAAAAGTATGATAATGGAAGGAGAAATAGATAAAGAAATAGATGGAAGAAGGAAAAGAAGAGAGGAGTGGGCAAGAAGAAAGATTAGATTAGATTGCTCACTTGGGAACTGATGGAGTGATAGAAAGAAGGCATGTTAGAAAGAGAAGGACCTAGCCAGGCCTGGTGGTGCATGCCTGTAATCATTATTTGGGAGGCTGAGAAAGGAGGATTGCGTTCAGCTCAGGATAGCCTTAGCAACTTAGAGACAATCTCAGCAACCTAGTGAGGCCCTGTTTTAAAATTTTAAAGTTTCCAAAAAAGGGCGAGGGGTATAGCTCAGAAGTAGAACGTCCCTGGGTTCAAACACCAGTACTACTACCAAAAAGAAGAAGAAGGAGAAGGAGAAGAAGGAGAAGGAGAAGGAGAAGGAGAAGGAGAAGAAGAAGAAGAAGAAGAAGAAGAAGAAGAAGAAGAAGAAGAAGAAGAAGAAAGAGAGAGAGAGAGAGAGAGAGAGAGAGAGAAAGAGAAATGTCAGTGTTGGGTAGAAATGTCAACACTGCTTCCTTATTATAATACAATTTTGAATTAATTGTCTTCTCTCAGTAAGCCTCAGTTTCCTACTGTCAAATGAAGGTCACAATCCACATATCACATCGCCGCTTAATGAGAATTAAATGGGAGAAACTCCATGATGCCTGGCAGTGTCTGACCTCAGGGTAAGCCCAGTTAGTCAGCTGCCCATCCAGCACTGCGCGGCACTCAGAGGCCCTGCCGTTGGGATGAAGTTGTGATCAGCAAATATTAGCCTACCCCTCCTTGTGCTATTTAGTTAGTAAAAGCGATGCTTGCTGCTACAACAGCAATGAAAGTGTGGTTCCCAGCCTGGCTCTGGCTAGGACCCAAACTGGCGGCCAAGAGAGAGAACCAAAGCCCAGAAAACGACACTGTTTCATAGGTCTGAGCAACATTTCAAGCCTCCTCACGTCTCTATTAGTTTGGAGGCCTGGCTGGCAGGCAGTTATGGCAGGAGCTCCCTCTCTCTGCCTAACAGAAACCACTGGTCTGGGAAAGCTTCTCCCCAGACACACTTCCCTAAACCTGGCACTCTCTCTACCTGTCGTCTTCTGCCACTGAAGAGCAAACTACTCCTTGCAATTTCTCAATCACACCGCAATTTCTGCCCTGGACTCTCTGCCTTTAAAGGGGTGGGGAGGGAAGACGCTGCCTTGCAGAGCATGGAATGATAGTTACAGAAGTGTATTGTGAACAGCTCGGGAGGGCCGTGCATGGTGTCCTCATCCAACAATTGGCGTGGCTCGGAACAATGGTCCTCTTTGCAGAGGGCGAGATGGAGTTGGCCAGCCGGGAGGCAGCCAGCGTGGCCCTACAAAGGAAGAGGTTCCTCAGACAAAGCTGCTGGGGCCACTTCCCCTCCAACATAGCAGAAAACTGCATCCCGCTGGGCGAGCAGAGGCGGCCCCAGCTGGTGGTACAGTGGAGGTAACTCACAGCGGGCGCCTGGAGGCCGGGCGCTCCTATTTTCTTGATGGATTTGTTTGTATCCTTGAAGTGTTGGGGAAAAAACAACCTTGGGGGAGGAGGAGACAGGAGGGGGTAAAAGCAGAACGTTTTTTAAAATACTCAGAAAAACAATAGTCTGAGCAAGGAAAGAAAACACAAAGAAGCCCTGCTTCCCCCAGAAGTGGAGCCAGAGGCCCGAAAATTGTCACCACCAAACAGACCAGGTGACCTACTTTGAGAGCTCCCTGTGTTCTGCCCAACACTTGGCAAAGCCGCCCACGTAATGTGAAGGCTACTGTGCATGTGAGACGGAATGGGGGAGGTTTCCTGGTTCAAAAAGCAAAAAGCCATGCTGCGAACGGTCCTAACACGTGCAGCTTCTTTCTTTCTTCCCCGGTCTTCTTTCCAATCATGCCTTTTCTATTTGCTACGAAGCAGCAGCGTTCTAAGTAACGGAAAGTTAGCATTTTCGATTATTAGCCCAAATTTTACCATTCGTCTTTGGATTTGCGCAGTGACGGTTTGAAAGGGAAACACGGGAGCAGGAAACTCGTATGCAGAAACTGCAGGAATCGCACAATTGCTCTTCTGTAGCTGGCACGCGCACGTGGATTCCATGTTCACCAGGACACAGGAGCAGCTGAGCCCGGCTCTCTCTACGGCTCTGTGTCCACTTCCTGCGACTTGAACATGCCGCCCTCTCTCTCTGCCTTCGTGTCTCTGCTGCGGGGAAGGACCAAGAGGAAAAGGAACCATGGAGGCCTACTCATTCCCCTCCCTTCCACATCCTCGTTTTCAGGAAGTAGGATGAGCAGCTGAGGGCGCACAGGGCTCCTTGTCGCCCGTGTTTCTGAGAACGCCATCTCTTCCGCCCCGGCAGAGCAGGCTCTGAACGGAGGTGCTGGCTCTCGGGCCTGCCTGCACTCCGCCTGCTCAGTCCAGCCGTGGACCTCGCACACTTACCTGCTCTTTGGCTCTGCGTCTCGCACACGGGGAGGCTTCACTACGGACCCACGAGAAACTGTGTTCAAGGAGCATTGGAAATGTTGGGGGCACACGGAGTGGTAAGGACTGATGTAGGATAGAAGGAAATAAATAGGCAGGAAGGAGACAGACAGGGAGGAAAGGTAGAATATGCTTCAATATAAGAACCCAGTGCTTAAGTGCTCAGCCTTTACATCCCAAATCAGTTCTCTCTCTCAGGCCTGTCTCCCCCAAATTGCTGGGAAATCTGTAGGCCCTAGAGTTAACGGAAAGAAACTATAATCACCTGTTCATTGTTAAGGAAGCAGAAACCTAAAAATGTAGGACACTGTCCAGCTTATTACTATTAATAAGCTTTATTATCTGTTAATCAGATAATGAAGACCTCAATCAGCCTGAAGACCCTAAGGATGAACAGACCACAGAAACCACCGCAGGACCACGGGACTGAGGTCATCCTCACCTACCTCCTCTAGCCCACCCCTCACGAAAGTCCCCTGTAAGAAGAGTCCGGCACTCCCAACTGCCTCTCACCCCTTGAGATGGCTCGCATTCCCCCTTGAATGTGTATTTCCTACGTTCCTAAACAAGCCTCTGCCTGTCTCTGACTGGTGCGTGCTGAAATTTTTTTTTTATCACGTTAGCCAAGGACCCTGCCAATCCCGGGTGCCCGAATTGAGGAGTGGCCCAGCACCCCCAACAGGCTCGCGACACGCACGTATCATACTGTGTGTGTATCCATGTGCACACACATGCTCCACGCCTCGTCAGACTTGGCTTACGGAGCACACAGAGAAGAGAAGAATTCCAAGACGGTGGCAGCAAAGCTGTAACAACACAACGTGGCCCCTGTGACCGCTGGCCCAGGAGGACCCAGTCACCCCAGCAGCCCCAGGCTCCTTTCGGATGACTGAATGCAGTATCCCGTAGGCCCCAGGGCATTCTCACTCAACTCAGGGTCTCTGCTTACTATAATGAGTAGTATTCTTCGAAGTAGGCATGTCCAGGTTCTAGACCCCAGTTACCATCTTATTTGGAAATAAGAACACCATCTTCTTTGGAAATAGAATCTTTGAAGATTAGCTAAGGAGCTCTGATATCACCCTGGATTTAGAGGAGGCTTTAAATCCAATGACCAGTGTCTGTAAGAGAAAGGAGAGGGAGATCTGAGACCCTAGATATAGGGGAGAGACACAGGGAGATAGAACATGTGGAGACAGAGGTAGACATTAGGGTCATGCAGCCATAAATCAGGGACCATCACGACCCCCTACAAGCTGGGATGGGCAAGAAGACTTCTCCCCCAGAGTGTGGGACGAAATGAGGCTGTTGTTTTAAGTCACTGAATTTGTGGCAGCTTATTCAAGCAGCCCAAGGAAATGAATACACTGGCAACTTTCCTTGTGTCTGGGCTGCCTTCCCCACCAGCCAACCCCATTGTATTCATCCCGCTGTTGTATTAAAAGCACCTTAACAGAGAGTATGACACACACTTATTCAGTCAACAATAGCTAAAACATCATCTCTGGAAGCACAGAACCTGGCCTGTCATGACTTCTTTATATCCTTAATCCTAGCGTGCAGAAGGGGCTCGATATATAGCTTTCAGATAAGCAAATGATTGACAAAAGGTGTTTTCTGGAAGATTCAACATAGGTTTGACCTTCAGCCAACAAGCTCTCCCAGTGCTCTGTGAACAAATTAAACATGTTTCTGCGTATCACCAATGGTGTTGCTGGGGTTTATTCACTCAGCCATCTGATGGGTGTCCAAGGGCTGTCAGAGTCCCGGCCCCCTTCGAGGTTTCGAGGTTGTAGCTGCAGCGACACAGAACACAGATGACACCCGGCTCTCGTGGGGCGGTGTTCAATTCGGGAGACAGACAATATACGAGGAAACAGAATCATGTAATGAGGCTTTGATGAGGTCAGGCATGATGGAGCCTACAATTCCAGTTCTTGCAAGGCTAAGACAGGAGGGCCACAGGTTCAAGGACAGTCTAGACAACAGTAAGACGCTAAGCAAGCTGTTCCAAAATAAATAATAAAATATGGCTGGGGCATAGCTCGGAGGTAGAGCACCCCTGGGCTAAATCCTCAGGGCTGAAGCAGGAACCACAGTGGAAAGACCATGGGAACACAGCATACATCCAAGGTCTTTTGGATGCAGTGGGTCAGAAAAGGGTCTCTGGAGAGATGACACTTTGGCTGAGACCTGTATGAAGTAAGTGTATAGGTGCATGCCTCACTAAAGGCAGAGGGAGAAACCACCCCAAAGAGCAGAGCCAGTGCAGAGGCGCTGAGGTCTGAAGATGAACCAAGAATGCCTGAGGTTACAGCACAGGGGCTGAAGGGAAACTGATAAAATATGATCAAGAGGAAGGGTCGAGTTCTACTCGTGGAAGGTATTACAAGCAATCACAAGGGTTTTATCTTTTCTTCTAAGAAAAGCCACGGCAGGGTTTGAGCAGGCAGCGACTTTAAAGTCTAGCACAACATGGAGAACAGACCAAAGGGCGTGTGGGGAGAAAACAGGATCAGAGGAACCCACCTGCTGAGCAGCTTTTGCAACTCTCCAGTCAAGGGGGTACAACAGTATGGACGAGGCCTCCGTTGAATGAACTTTAGAGGGAGCAGCTCTGCAAGCGGGTATTTCCCGCAGAACCAAAGCCCTAAACCAAATTGTGCTTACTTAGCCTGCCTAGGCCATACGCCTGGTGGATAGGAGATAGACAGGAAATGGATGGATAGGAGAGCCTGATACCCTGTTCACTAGCGGCGAGGCGGGCTCAAGGCTTGCCAAATCCTGGCTCTCCTAGCTGTATCAAACCTCAGAATACATGAGGGCACAGCTTAAGCTAATCTTCTCTTCATCTCCCCTCTGGTAGATAGTGAAATAAAGATGGCAGCTGAGCCCCTAGGAGTGTCCGCCCTATTATTCACCTAGTGGGCAACCTAAGTTATTTTGGCCTGGCTATTGCCAACCACAGATGTCAGAAAGGATGAGTGCCATAAAAGCATCTGGTACGCAGTACGCTGAAGATACTGGATTCTCCTTCTGGGTTGTGATACCACCTACCAGGGGCTCAGCAAGAAATGGGGTGCTGGTTCCACGGTGCCATGCGACCTGCCACGTATGTCCCTGGAACTGGTTCAGAGTTGGGCGACTGAAGACATATCTTATACTGGGCTTGATATTCACAATGCTTAGCAAGCAGGCTTGACTTTCCCTAATGCTTTCTCTTTAACAAGTCAATTGATTGATGAGACTCACAGAAGCCTCTTTCTATAGGGATATGGGAAGTCCATGAGCTGGCGCCTCCCCCTCTCATGTTTATGGGAGGTCTTTTCCAAAGTTTGCACCACAACCTTCAGGCAAGTGAGGGACCCACTCAGGACTGGGCATCAATTTATCCTGACACCTTGTCTTAGTGGGCGGGTCATTCTGTAAGAGCTGGACCCAATTTAACAGCCTAAGGAAAAAACACAGGGTTTATAGACACACACATCCAGCACCCTGGCTACAGTAGTAACTTGATGATGAAGGTCTGAATGGATGCATGGATGAATGGATGGACAAATCCATCAGGTCATAGCCTCTCACACCAACAGTGCAGCCTGGGGTCCTCCTTGCTGCCTATGTTTCCAGCGTCTGAAGACCTGCACTGTAGGTGGACGATTGAAACAGTGGCCAGATCGTGGGATTAACAAAAGCTCATCTATGACTTGGATTCTCATATAGCCTCAGGAAATCAAAGACTGGAATTGAGCAAATAGTTCATGAGAATAAGCACATGTCATAATGTATCTCCATTCCCCGCTCCGAGGTCAGGTGGTCATGTTTACAGCACAAGGCCCTGTCCCCTTTGGCCACCGCTGAAGATGCCACGGATCCGAGGACAAACCCACGTAGACTGGAATAAGCCAATGAGTCCCTCTCTTGAGAATTGGATCAGAAAGACAGAGTCTGTTATTAGCTGGCAGCAGATGCTTGAGGTCATGATGTGGAACAGAGGTTAGGAAGCTTGGCCCGTGGGCCAAATCAAGTCTGCCTCCTGTCTCTGTTAATAAGATGTCACTGGAATCCAGCCATGGCCATTTGTTTACATGTTGTCTCCGGTGACTCCTATGCTACAATGACAGAGATGAGCCATTACAACACAGACCGGATGGTTCTCAAAGTCAAAAATACTGTGGTGCACGCCTGCGATCTCAGCACTCGGGAGTCCGTGACAGGAGGGTCACAGCTTTCAGACCAGTCTCGGCAACTTAATGAGACCCTTAGCAACTTAGAAAGACCTGTTTCAAAATTAAAAAATAAAACAGGGCTGGGAGGCCAGGTGTCGTCACGCATGCTTGTAATCCCCGCGCTTGGGAGGTGGAGACAGGAGGATGGCGCAGGTTCAAAGCCAGCCTCACTGGCTTAAGAGACACTGTTTCCAAATAAAAATATGAAAATAGGTCTGGAGTGTAGCCCGGGGGTAGAAGGGTTTCTAGGAACCCCAGTACCACCAAAACAAAAAACAAAAAAACAAAAAAAAAACATTCCAAATTTGCTAATTCTATTCTCGTGAGTTCTGACTATATTTTGTTTTGGTAAACAGGACACACATTCTTATAGCAAGCCTTTTTGTCCTTGAGCTAGGTTGGGCGGGGGTCTGTTTCTTGCAGCTAGGGACCTGGATGTTAGAAAGACAATGCTGGGCAAGGAGAGGACAGAAGGGATCAGGGGAGCAGAATTTCCTTTAAAATCACAAGGTAAACAACCACCTGAGTGGCTGAAAACACCAGTGTTTTCTCTCTTTCCTGAGAAGTAAGGCAGGAGATGAGAAAATTGTCATAGCCAATGGAGTGAAAACCCATGGAGTGGTTCCCTGCCCGGAGAGAAGAGCCCACAAATTCTTCCTCCCCTGAAAAGAGTGCATATGTGTGTTGGGGGTGGGGATTGACCAGAGGAAGGAAGGCATGGTAGGGGGCAGAGTTAGGTAGACATCTTTGCCAAAAAGGCTTTCCAGAAGCAGCCCCTAACCCAGTTAGGAGCAGAAGGCCCACAGAGATGGCTTCCAGTAGAAAACACTAGGGATAAAGACCAAGTACCAGATTCATTGAGAGTGTGTGTGTGGGGAGAAAGAGAGAGAGAGAGAGAGAGAGAGAGAGAGAGAGAGAGAGAGAGAGAGAGAGATTGGACCATCAGAAGCACACTGGAATCTAATCATTACACATCATATACATGTATTACAATATCACACCATACCCCATAAATAGGTATAAGTAATATGTGTCCATTTTAATAAAAGGTGTGTATAGGTAACAGGTGTCAACTACAATGTGTATCTTTTGCACCCCAGGACTACTCCTAGAACAGCTGCCTCAGCACCATCTCGCTGGACATGCGGTTGTTCAGCCCTGGCCTAGACCGGCAGAATCTGACATTCTTAGAGCGGAGCCCCACCCCTCTGTGCTTTAACAATCTCAAGGGGGACTTCTGAAAGCTCTAGTTAGAGAATCGCTGCCCGGGGGAATTGCAGATATTTTACCTTCAAAGCCTGTGCAGGTTTTGCCTGAACTCCTGGGTCCCCCTCCGTCTATCAGAACCCCTGCTGCTCATCTTCCTGCTGGCACTTCAAGAGGAGGTTCTGTTTTTTTGTTTTGTTTTTGTTTTTTTTTTTTTTACAGTCTCCCAGTGTTCATCGTAAAATCAATATTGTCATCATCCCCACTTTCCAGATGAGGAAATCGAGGCCCAGAGGGGTCAGGTAACTTTCCCAAGTTCACACAACTAGTGAGTGCAGAGCCAGGGTTTAAGCCCAGGCTAAGCAATTTCTCCACCAATTTCTTTCGGGTGCTGGGGAGCCTAATTCGGGGTTGTTCTGAATCTTTTCCACGCCTTCTAATCACCACGTATGGAACACACTTGCTATGGCACTCATCACACGGTGCTGAAATTGCCTACCCATCTGTCTCCACGTTAGACTGTGAGCCACCATGTTCACCTCTGCATCTACCTGGCACAGGAAGCTGCTCCAAAACACTGAAAAGGGCGGGCGAGATTTGGTTCACTTGTAAACAGCCCGACTGCACCCCTGCCGACAGGCTCAGCGGGTTCCGTTCAGGATCTTTGTCACTTAGCTGGAGAAAAGCCTCAGTCTCTAATCATAGCTGGGAAGTCCCAGCTTCCCGTGAGTTGGTGTCATCTCTAGGAAGTCTCTGGCCTTTCAAGATGCTGACTCTGAATGACCAGAGAAAAGGACTCGGCGTTTGAGTGTGAAGCCAGGACCCTACGGACCAAACACATGCAAGGATGCTCCTTGTCGATTTCAGAAGATGGGCCCACAGGTGTCTCATTTCAAGAGATGTCAGCTCTTCGTCATTGGTTCTAATTTTCTGTCCTCAGCCTAGAGATGAACGGCAAGGTGCTGCCTGTGGCCTTCAAGGGTCCGGGTTCACGGGCACAGGAGGACATCCAGGCTCACCATGGCCGGGAGGCTATCGTGCCAGGAGGGAACATGGCTTTCAATACACTTCAGGGAATGCTGCTTTCTTAGTGTCAAGGTGAAACTGCTCGACACCGTGGTCACAGAGCTGGTCTCCGTGACCTAGTGGAACTCCGGGGAATTACAGGCCTCATTAGGTTTCTGCTATTTCTATTTCTCTAGTTCTCATCTGTAAGCTCCTGGAGGGTCAGGCATCTTCTGTGCTCACAGCTCTATCCCCAGAGTCTGATAGACACTCAGATATTTGTTGATGGTCTAACTCTGCAATGCCCACATGACTGGAAGAAGCGCTGCCAACTGAGACAGTATGAGTTGACTGTTGCTGTACAAGCAGCCGCTCCGAAACCTAGTGCTGAAATCTGCAAGCTCCTGAATCTCGGGGCACACGACTCTCTGGGCCGGTGTGGCGGCTCTGATGATCCAGGCTAGGCCTGACTGAGCTCAGCAGGGCTGGCTCATGTGTTTTCGAGTCTTTGGCAGGTTGGCTGGGTGGTCTAGGATGGTCTCATTTATACATCTCATGTTTGGTCAGCTATCACTGATTTCAAGGGCAGCTGAGTTACAGGTTTCTTATCACCCACCCGAGGTAGTGGCAAAGCTCCACGTATGCAAAACCCAGTTTCAAAATTAGTGCACCATTATTTCTGCGATGGAAGTCAGAAGCTATTCCTGATTCCCAGGTTTCCCGATCAGGTGAAATAGATCACGTATTGTGTTGGGAAAAATTGCAAAGTCACAAGACAAGGAATGACAACTGGAGCGTGGTGGCACATGTCTGAAATTCCAGTACTCGGGAGGCTGAGACAGGAGGATTGCATATTCAAGGCCAGTCTCGGCAACTCAGTGAAGCACTGAGTAACTTAGCAAGACCCAGTTTCAAAAAAAAAAAAAAATTAAAAAGGGCTTGGGGTATAGGTTGGAGGTAGAATGCCCCTGGGTTCAGTCCCTAGTACTAGAAAAAGAGAAAGAGAAAGAAAAAGAAGGAAAGAAATAAATTACAAAGTATCTTGTGACCATTTTTGCAATTTAACTTTATAGGTGTACTTCCAATTTTATGGCTAAAAAAGACAGGTTACATGGGAAACAGGCAAAGCACTGTGGGAAGTTTCTGGAGGGGACGCCTCAGGGAGATGGGCTGTTAACTCCTAGAGTTAACACAAAATTTTAATCCTCATCATTCTGTCTACCATACTCTAAAAGCGTCCATAGTTCAATTCAAGTACTCAATTATTTAATTCAATTATATAATCCTTCAATTATTTGATTCTTCCTCGTGGTGGGAAGGACATAGACACACAATGGTATTTATGTGATCATAATATTTTTTTCTAATTGTACTGGGGATAGAACCCAGGGGCATTCTACCTCTGAACTATGCCCCTAGCCCAGTTTTTTATCTTTTATTTTTAAATAGGGTCTCCGTAAGTTGCGGAGGGCCTCGCTCATTAGATGAGGCTGGCCACGAACCTGAAATCCTCCTGTCTCAGCCTCCCAAGTACTGGGATTGCAAGTGTGTGCCCCCACACCCCGATTTCATAATTTTTAAACGGCAGCTAAAGAAGCGAGAGGAGTAATATCTGAATCTATTGTACAAGGACCAACCACAAGCCAAATAGGGAATGTTTTCCAGGCCCGTGGGAATGGACCTTCTGGATACATTATCCCTAATCCTTACAGATCCACACAGGTCATTTTCAACCTTTTCTATGCTTTGGAAATGAGCTCAGAAGAGGTCCCTAACTCGTCCTAGAGCAGTGGCCGTGTAGGCCCAGGTTTGCTGGTTTCCAAGAGAAAGCCTCTTTTCAATTATACCAAGCCCCCATCTGACCATTCCAGGAAGAGAGAGCAAGTGAGGAGTAATTCGCTTTCCACGGCTGACCCCGTGGTACTTAAGAACACTCCCGGCCCTGTGGAACCATCTTGCCTCTGCTAGAAATGCCTTCTGGTCAATGCGGGGTCAGAGTTTTAGTAGCCACGAGGGCAGTTGTTATTGAGGCTTCTATTGTCTGGTTACTTAGGGAAATGGTCTAGCTTAATTTTATTAATTCATATTGATTTATATAGCTTGGCTCTTTCCACAAAGGATTTGAGGAAACTTACAACAACAACAGGACGGCCCAATATAGAATCCCGGAAATCACTTGCTGGTCAGAGTAGATTCCCAGAACCGCTCTTTCCACGGCATGTTTTATGCCCTGTGTGGACAAAATGAGAAATTGCCGTCACAGAATCTCAGCCCGGGAAGAGGTCACAGTGCGCCTCCAACTCGAGAACAGGAAAACCACTGGGGAGTGTTTTTAAAATGCAGATTACTTAGCCCCGTTCCCAGACTCCCATTCAGGTGGTCTGCGTGAGGCCTTGCAACATGTCTAAAATAAGTTCTAAATTCCCCCAGGCCGTTCCATTGCAAACGGCATGTAGATTATACTTTGAGGAGACCTGATAAAGTCCAAACTACTCAACAAGGAAGGAATTGCTCGGCCGGCATTCATTTCCAATTAACATACTTATTTGGAGTCTGCAGTGTGCTAAGCTCAGTGCTTAGCCCTCGAGGTTGAGAGATAAGGAGGAAGAGAATCCCCACCCTGAAAAACTCCAAGTGTAACCACAGTCACGGCGAGGTACACAACCAAGGGCGACGCGGCCTGGTTAGTGCCACCTTTTAGAAAGCCGAACCCTCCGAGGAGCGTGGCAAGTCTCCTCTAGGAGGCGCTTCATGGGCTCTGCAAGTGAACTGTCCGCAGTGGAAAATGTCTTGGCTCTGAACTTGGTAACCGCATGGGGCTTGGGTTGGTCACTTGTGGGTGGTGATATGTGTGGTTCTCCTCCGACTCTTATTGGGTGGTGAGGATTCAAGAAGCCAATAAACTGGGAGCAAGTTATATCTCAGAGTGGTACGGTGTGTGTGGTCTCTGTGCTCTCCTACCCCAGGAGCTCCAAAGGGTGTTTGGGTAGCATGGCGGTAGCGGGAGGGATGGCGACGGGTATGGTGCTGGAATGAGGAGGGGTGGTGGAAGGTGGTGCTGGAAGTGTGGCCCGGGCAGGGTGTTGATGACGGTGGTACTGCTTACCCTCGCCCTAGTGCACCTGGAAACAAGAGCCGAGTCCAGAGGAAGCTGCAGCCCAACTGCAAGAACCAAAAGACCCCAGTGCCTAGCCGTAGAGTGAACGCTGCCTTCCCCACTTGCCAAAATATAGCTAAGACTGGCCTGGGCGAGGAGTAGAAGACCTACCAAATCTGCTTTGGTTGGTTCGTTGGAGATAAACAGAGCTTCCAACGGGAAAAGAGGTGGTGTAGCTATAGAGAAAGAAGGAAATTGGGACTCAAGAATGGCCACTCACGCAGCCAAGCCAGAAAGAAACGCACGGGAGATCAGCAGAGCGGAGCGGACAGAAGGTACAGGGGCGAAGCCAGAGTGAGCGCAAGGCCAGGACACGGGGCTGCAAGGAGGGCTGCTCCTGAGGACCAGCAGCTTCCCTTCCGTCCTGTCGGGAAAAGACGCCACATAACGTCTTGTTGGGATCAGAGTGGGTTTGTGTTGAACGTGAACGCCCCCTCCAATCGGCTTACGGGTGGATAAAATAAGGTTAACGCGACACTCTTAGTTCACAGAAAACCCATGCTAAATCTAGGGAGAGAGAGAGAAGGGGGGGGAGAGTTCGTGCGCATTTATACATTTAATTCTGTTACATTTCCAGTTCAACTTTGCCAAAAGAGCACAAACACCTTCTTGAAAACAAAACTTAAAGGTGTAAGGAGCTTCATTGTTTTTGCCCTTTTATTTATTTATCTATTTATTTACTTATTTATTTTTGTAGTATTGGGGATGGAACCCAGGGGCATTCTCCAAACTACACCCCCAGCCCTATTTTTTATTCTTTGTTTTGAAACAGTGTCTCACTAAGTCATGGAGAGCCTCACTAGTTAGCTAAGGCTGGCCGCGAACCTGCAATCCTTCTGTCTCAGCCTCCCAAATACTGGGATTACAAGCGTGAGCCGCTACACCCGGATTTCATAATTTTTAAATAGCTACACCATGCCCGACTCTTTGTCCTTTTGTTTTCAATTGGCCAATAATAACTGAGCACACACACACATACACACACACACACACACACACAGGTTAGAGTGTGCTGTTTTGATGCATGTTTACACTGTGGAATGACTCTTTTCCAGGTAATTACAACTACCTCATTGAAAGGCCTTGTATCATTTTTCCTGGTGAGGTAAAGGATCTTACCTCAGAGTTTAACCTGCACTTTGAAGAAAGATGGCCCACCCATCTTCAAGGATAGATGATCTCAGACCACATTTGTTCTTCTTTTCCAGCCTCGAGACAAGTTTCCTCTCCCAAGAGAGTGGAAATGTACTATTCTGGGTCTGAATATTGAATCTACCACATGCCTAATTCATGGGTTGGTCATGGAGGGCCATGTCTTTCTGCTAGAACATTCTCCCCACTGCACCTGCCTTTCGTCCATGCCTGCCCTGCTGGGCACGACCACTCCTCTCACATGATTCTACCCCAGACGCTGTCACTCGGATCCACCCTGTCTCGATACCACTTTTGGTCCCTGAAGAGGCCAGATTAGTAAGGATTCTCATCACTAACCAAAAGAAGGTGCCCTTGAACAGAAGCACTATTTAAATCGTAGTCCTGAAGCTAAATGGGTTCAGTAGTGCTACCCAGAAAAGCATGAGAGGTCCCAAATTTCCTCATTTATTTAACCATTACTTATTGACCTTCTATCAGGCAGTAGTCACCACGACAACACTAGAGTCACAATAGCGAGCAGAATGATAGACACGCCAGCCAAGCGTGGTGGTGCACGCCTGTAACCCCGGTGCGTGGGAAGCTGAGACAGGAGGATCGCAGGTGTGAAGACAGCCTCGGTAACTTAGCGACACTCTTAACCTGGTGAGACCCTGTTTCCAAACAAAAAAAAATTTTTTTAACGGGTGAGGGTGTAACTTAGAGGTAGGATGCCCCTGTGGTTCAATCCCCAGTCACACGCGCACACATACACACACACACACACACACACACACACACACACACACACACAATATATACACACCCACAGCCTCATGAAGCTTAGAGTCCACTAAGGAAGAGAGATATTAATCCAATTATGACACAGTGAGACTAAAATTCAGGCTCTGGAGTACAAGAGGGAGGATGGGTGATTCTTCAATAAAGTGAAGTAGGTATAGTCTGTCCAAGTCAGGGATATTAGAAAAGACTTCCTCAAAGAAGGGGTGACTCAGCTGAGAGCCGGAGGATGTGTGGAAATTAAGCAGATCTGCTTTCCCACCCATGGGAGCCATTTAGAACCATCTGCGGAGCTCCTAGGATGCTGGTTCACAGGCCCCTCTCCACCATTTAAGTTCAGATCTTTGGTGGCAGGCCCTGCACTAGAGGGTGCCTCCCCCTGCACCTCCGCTGACTCTAAGGTTTGGAGCCACTGAACTCAGAGCAAGAGCCTGGGAGTGTAGAGAAGAGCCTGTGCATGGTCCCAAGAAGGAGACCCCGGCCAGCAGGGGAGCTCGATCGCAGAGAGCAGCCGGGAGCTTGACGTGAAGGAGGCAGCAGGAGAGGAGTGCTGGCTGGGCTGGTGGGCCCCTGCAGCAGTGTGTGTGCATGCAGACTTTTGTTTCTTATTTTAAGATCAATGGGAATCTAGTGAGGAAGATTTTTTAATCTTAATTTTTATGATGATTATTATACATTTTTTGGCCACAATCAGCTTTGCACTCTGAAAAGACCATCCTGACTCCCTGAAGGAGAACAGATTGGAGGGAGAAGGAGGAACTGGAGGTGGCCTGCGTGTGCAGATGGGGAGGGCGCCAGCCTGCCCTGCAGGTCTAGCAGCGGGAGGGACGGCATGAGGACTGTCAATCAGGTGGCCTCCACCGGAGTGGCCACAGGCAGGCAGACCCCTTTAGCCTAGGAGCGCCAATCGGCAAGTTCCAGCCGGAGCCCCTCGCCCCTGCACGGTGGCGCCAACAGCCTGGCTTGGCACAGAGTGGCCAAGGCCACCGTGACACAGACAGCCTGCGGGAGCCATATGCCTGGCCCAGTTCCTCCACAGACCTGCGGCTTGGAGCCACGCAGCCATATGCAGTCTTAATATGGTTACAGCTTCTTCAGCTCCCCAGGAAAGGGGCGGAGGGATGCTCCTGCCCCAGCACAGAGACAACAGAAAGGAAAATTGTCAGAAGTGATTGTTGGCTGAGACTGACACCGTACACTGTCACTTGAACCTATCAATAGACCAGGCTGATGATGTTTTCCACTTAACACCTAGCGACAAGGCTGTCAGAAACTGGCAGGAGATCCCGGCATGCCCTGCCAAGAAAGAGGAACATGAAAATCTGTCGAAATCCATGCTTGTTAATAAATAGACCTCTGGAATTTTTTTTTTTTTAAGAAATCCGGGGTTTCAGAAGTCTAGGCAGAACTTGCCAGGGATTCATTGACCCGGATCAAGCCAGGAGGATTCTCTCCTGCACAAGTGTTCATGTGACTCGGGCCTGCACACAGAGGAACGGTGAAGGACGGACCCAGAACACACTAGTCTTTATAGATTCTGGAGTAGGGTCAGTGTAGGGCAAAGGACACAGGTGCTTGTCACTGTACCTGGGCTCCAGTGACTTGCTCTGGACCACTGGAACCAGGACCATGTGCTCCCTATAACAGGGCAGGGGGGGTGCTCTTTGGAGGGCTAAGAGAGAAGATAGAGGGACATAAGCCACGCCTGTCTGGCTGTTTTGCACTCATCAGAGCTGTTCCCTGAATATTCCCTGCAGGTCTGTACTCCCCTGTCCCCCTGAAGCTAGGCAAGGTCATGTGATCTGCGTTGGCCAGTGGAACTGTAGGCTTGTCACACCAGAGAGGAAGGCTGAACCGCCCATGCACAGCTGCGGCTTGCACTCTGCTCCTGCCTGGTGACTGGCAGGCGCCGCTCTGATAGCTGGGTCACAGAGAGAGGGCAACACGGGAGGTCCCCAGCTAGCCGAAACACACATATGCTTAAGTGGGAAATAAGGCTAGTTGTTTTAAGTCAGTGATGTTACGGGGATCACTATAGCCTATGTGCTGGCTGCTGAGCCATTTTGAAGAATTCCCTCTCTCACCCCCATCGTCCTCCCTCTCACACAAAGATTTTCCCTGTGTAGTGGTTACAGTCCAACAAGTCTGGGTTCACATCTATCAATGATGACCCTGGGTGAGGTCTGAAACTCCCCTTGTCTCTGTTCTTTCATCTCTATGCTGTGAATAAAAATACTGCCTGCCATGTAAGATTCTCAAGATATTTAAATAAAACTGGGCACCGTGGCACACACCTGTAATCCAAGTACTTGGGAGGCTTAGACAGAAAGATCACAGGTTCAAGGCCAGCCTCAGCAACTTAGAAGGACCCTCAATAACCTATCAAGACCTTGTCTCAAAAAAAAAACAAAACTTAAAAGGTCTGGGGATACAGCTCCCTAGCAACGAAATAAAATAATAATAATAATAATAATAATAATAATAATAATGATGATGATGATGTTGTTGTTGTTCAGAAACAATTAACTTTCACTACATTCTGTGCAGAAAAGAGTTAACACAGCCAGCCTGACACTGCTGTCCTTAGAAAGGCCTGCTTACAAAGTGGGCCCTTGGCTAGTGTCTGGGAACTTGATTTCAGGAGAGTTCCTACCTCCCTTACTGAGGAGGGTGGCTACACACATTATTTGTGCTAACAATAGTTTACGTTGAAAATAAATTGGAATTTTAGAGGTGTCTGGCAGTGGGTTCCTACATGACCAGCCCCGGGAAAAATCCTTGGATCCCGAGCCTCCAGGAGCCTCCCTGGAGAGCAACATTTTGCCTGTGCTGTCACAGTTCACTGGTGGGGACCTCGGTGAGTCCTGGGTGGCTCTACAGGGAGGACTCTGAGAAGCCATGCCCGGTCGCTGGGCTTCACCCCCTGTGGCTCTTTGTTGATTTTGGCTGTGTCCTTTCACTGTTGACACAGCTTAGACTAAACTATGTCCTAAGTACCGTGAGGTCTCTGGCTGCATCACCAAACCTGACCGTGGTCTTGGGAACGTGAAGGTGTGATTAACTCAAAGTTAACATAATAAGTGTATAAGTTAACAGTATAAGGGCTGTTGGTATTAAACATAAAACAAAGGGAGCCTCACAGAGCAAAAAGAAGATACCTGATTCATAGATAACCACAAAAGAAAACCACCAACAGACTGACCTGTGTTTCCAGGGTCCTTGGTCACCTAGCACTACCCACAATGATGGCTCCTCTAGCTTAGGATTCCAGAACAGTCCATCCTGCTCAGTGGAGGAATCTGCCCCTGACCAAAATGTGCATGTAAGTAGCTGCTCTTAAGGCCACTCTAACAACTCTAGACACAAGAACTAACATTTACTGAGCTCCCTTCTCTATCTTTTGTGAAAATCATCTCATTTAATCCTCAAACCACTGCTCTGGGGAGGCACAGCAGCCATCCCACATACAGGTGAGGGAATGAGCAGAGAGAGGTGCGCCACGTGCTCACTGCACAGAGTCACGGGGAGGGCCACACACTTAGCATTTGAACCACCTGGGTTCCCACGATGACACTGTATTAGTGCCCTGCGTCTGCTGTAACAAACGGCCACAGACCAGGAGGCGTAACAGAACCTTATTCTCTCATGGTTCTAGAGACCAGAAGCTGAAAGTGCAGAGTCAGTAGAACACGCTTCCTCAAGGCTCTGGGGGAGGATCCTCCCTCGTCTCTTCCGCCTTCTGGTGGCCCCAAGCATCCCTTGGCTCGGGGTGCATGACTCCAATCTCTGCCTCCGTGTTCACGCAGGCTTGCCCTCCTGTTTTTCTTCCTTCTTCTATCTCTTACAAGGAGTCCCGTCAGAATGGGATTGAGGGCCCTCCCAGATATGTGGGGATGATCTCATTTTAAGATCACTAGTTTTTGAAAACAGTCTATCCAGTTCAGTTACTCATTTTTTGAGTTATTCATTCATTCATTTCTTTTAGTGCTAAGCTTTTTAAGTTCTTCATATATTCTAGATATTAGAGTGGGTAGGTGCTAAAGATCTGTTCCCATTCTGAGGCTCTCTCTGTAGAATCTTGATAGTTTTCTTTGCGGCACAGAAGCTTTTTAATTTAATGATATCCCACTCATTCTTTTTTTTTTTCCCCCGGTACTGGGGATAGAACTCAGGGGCATTTTACCTCCAAGCTATACCCCCAGCCCTATTTTTTCATTCTTTATTTTGAAAAAGAATCTCACTAGCCAGGCGTAATGGCACAGGCTTGTAATCCCAGTGCTTGGGAGGCTGAGACAGGAGGATCACACAGGTTCAAAGCCAGCCTCAGCTACTTAGTGAGGTTCTCAGAAAGTTAGTGATACCCTGTTGCCAAATAAAGTATAAAATAGATTTGGGAGTGTAGCCCAGAGGCAGAAAAGCCCCCGGGTTTCACCTCCAGTGCCACAAAAAGAAAAAAAAGGAAGAAAGAAAAAGAATCTCAGTAAGTTGCAGAGCCTTCACAGGCTGCATGCGAGCCTGTGATCCTCTAGTCTCAGCCTCCCAAGTACTGGGATTACAAGCATGTGCCATCACAATCGGCTTCATTAATTCTTGTTTGTAATTTCCTGAGCTTTGGGGGTCTTATTGAAGAAGTTTCTACCTGTACCTATACCTTCTTCTATCAGTTTCAAAGTTTCTGGCCTAATTTCTAGGTCTTTGAACATCTTGAGTTGACTTTTGTACGGGATGAGAGGTTTAGGGTTTAGCTCCATTTTTCTATATATGGTTAGCCAGTTTTCCCAGCAACATTTGTTGAAAATGCGGTACTTTCTCAAGTTGACATCTTTTGTGTCTTTATCAAATTATAATGCATCAAATAAAAATAAATTAGAAGAATCTCACCTTATTTACATCTGCAAAGTCTCTTGTTCCAAACAAGATTCCATCCATAGGTTCCACAGATGGGGAGTAGATACAGTGTTCAGGGGCCAGTGTTACACCCACTACGAACACTAATCATTAGCTCTGCACTATCAAGGACCAATTGTTCAATCTCCTAGCATATCACAGAATTTTTCTGAAGGCTAAGACCACACATGAAAAACATCTGGCCTGTGGTCCGGTAGATCATAGGAGCCCAATAAACATTAGCTATTATTTTTGTGTATCTCCACGCAATTGTTCAGAAGAGGACAAGGATCTAAACTGGCACTACTTGTACAGCCTTACTCCAACTTGAGAGATCCTAGTAGACCCAGTGATCACCCATCTGTCACCCTGCAGCCATTCCGCCTGGGACCCTTCTACATACACTTTGGCCCAAAATTTGTGAGAGATGCTGAGTTCCCCACTGGGCCCCTCACAAGGCCCTCAAAGGATAATTCTGGAGAATCTCAGCTCCTCTATTTTACCATCTCAAAAACCCGACAGTAATTACAGCTGCTGCACTGGAGTGCTTTGAGGGTTATCGAGTTAATGACTCTAAAGTCTGTGGAGCTCTTCAGGGGAAAGAAGCCATAAAAATCAGATAAATAAAACAGTCAATCAGCACGTGTTTATTGAGTCCACGGGGTGCACACTAACATACTCTGAAATAAAGATTAAAAGGGAGAAAAGCAAAGAGGAAGAGGAGGGAAAGTTAGTTCAACCAAAGTCTTTCCAGGCCAGAGCACAAGGCCAGCCATGAACTAAAGAGCTGGCGCCCCCAAGGATTTCAAAAAGGAAGGAGGCGGCTGCAAATATGCAAGAAAAAAAGATTTTTAAAAACCCTGGTGGGAGGAGGAGGGGCCGGGGGAGGGGCACAATGAGCAGAGGACTCAAGGTAGCTCACAGGAAAATAAAATACAACTAGCCAGTAAGAAACGAGGAGGCGCTTCACTGTCTGCCATTGAGTAAGACATAACAAAATGCCGCTTTCAGTTCTCCCATAGGAAATTTGAGTTTTTCTTTTTCTGATGGTGTGTAGGGGGTGGGTACAAACAGGTTTCCACCATCCATTTTGGGGGACAATATGAATTGGAGCAACCTCTCTGGAGAACCACTGGGCCAGAGCTGGCACAATTCAAAATAGACATATACACCCCACCTCCTGGCTCCCAACATGCCCCCCTCATTGATAGGTCTCCAACACCCAAGGGAGAAAGAAGAAAGGAAGGGAAGGGTGCCTTCTATGGATTCGATGGGCCACTCAACAGGACGAAGTCATCGTGAGAAAGATAATCAGGCCTCCAATTGGTTCTCACTTTATTCCCTTTGCTTGCCCGCAGTAGGCAAGCGGGGAGGTTGTGTTGCTTCCAACACCGCCAACAGCAAAGCTACCCGGTTTCTCCTCTTTCTATAGCAAACTCGTGAGAGAGAGAGGAGCCTGCTGGTGCAAACTGCTTGACGGGAGGAAGCACCTAAAATGCATTTTAATTTCAATTTGTGTGAAGCTTTTGTATCAGATTACAGATCTGGGGCAGGATGCGGCTCGGCGAAGAATCCCATTTTCCATCGGGTTCGGATGTCTTCCTTGTGCTGTCAAGGGGTGACACAATTAAGGCTGAAATCCTATCTCCGTGGGTGACTGTCAGCTGGTGTCTCGCTTCCCCCATTGAAAGGTCAGGCCACAAAGGATCAGCATGCAGAGGCCAGTGCTGCCCGCATGGAAGCCCCAGACCAGCCTGAAGCCCCCAGGTGGGTCAGTGAGTCTGAGGGGTTTCTCATTCAGATGCAAACAAACCCACCATTGCTCTGCTATTAACTGCAAAATCGCCAACTAACTAGGTCCGCCAAGGTTCCCTTAACAAACCAGAACAGAAGGTGGGAGGTCTCAGTGATCAGAAAACTCTACAAAACTACCAACTAACTGGCCATCGGGTTGTTGAACTCACCTAACTGCTTGTAGGCAATGTGTGCTAGAATGGCCCCTTGAAGAGCTCAGAAATGAGTCCTGAAGGTTGTAATCCCAGCTCTGGATAAATCCACTGAAATGAGTTTTCCTGGGTGACACCCACAGGTAGGCCAGCAGAGTGTGGCTGGACGTGGGTCCCTGGGGTGCAGCCCTGGGGATTGCCTTTGTTTCCTCCTCCCCTTGCTCTTGCTCTGGTTTCTGAACTCTCCTCCACTGACAGGAGCTGAGTCATGCAGAAGGATGCCAACTGCTCCCGACCCTCCTTCACCAAGTCAGGGGCAGCCAGTGCTCACCTCAAACTGGAACCGAAGGCCAGCCCCACTGCATTAAGAGCAGCAGCGTGTCCGGCATCCAGAGCAGCACATTCCATAGGTCAGGCCAAGCCTGGAGAGCTTAGCCTTAGGGGTAGCACTTAGCTCTTCCTCTTCATTCTTTCCACCTCAGCCTCTTACGGGATCCTCCTGGGAGCATTCCATTGATAAGACTTTGCTCCTAAGACACCCAACTGTATTAGTTTCTGTTATGGACAAATATAGAATGTCCCCTGCAGAACTCAGGTAATAATGTTCAAAGTTGATGTATTTAAGCCATGAAGACTCTAATCTCATCAGTGGGTAAATCCATTGTGATGAATTTACTGGGTGGTCACCGAGGCAGGTGAGGAAGTAGGTCCTGACCACACAACTTAGAGGAAGGAAGATGTATTTGCTATGGGTTTTCTTGTTGTTAGATTCTAGGCTATGGGTCTGAAGCTCAGAGCATGATGGCAGAAGAGAGAGAGAGAGAGAGAGAGAGAGAGAGAGAGAGAGAGAGAAGAAGAAGAAGAAGAAGAAGAAGAAGAAGAAGAAGAAGAAGAAGAAGAAGAAGAAGGAGGAGGAGGAGGAAAGAAGAAGAGGAGGAGGAGGAGGAGAATGGAAGAGAAGAGAGAAGAGAGAGAGAGAGGAGAGAGAGGAGAGAGGGGAGAGAGAGGGAGAGAGAGAGGAGAGAGAAGAGAAGAGAAGAGAAGAGAAGAGAAGAGAAGAGAAGAGAAGGGAGGGGAGGGGAGGGGAGGGGAGGGGAGGGGAGAGGGGAGAGGGGAGAGAGGAGAGGAGAGGAGAGGAGAGAGAGAGAGAGAAAACACAAAGATAGACAAAGACTCCCATCCTGACATCATGGAGGCCCAAAGCAAGAGGGAGAGCAGAGGGAGGAGGAAGGATATATAATACCCAAGCCGCACTCCCAGGAACACCTCCTTAGCAGCCAAGCCCCTCTTTCATCACTGCTACCTCGTTTCCATGAGGGGTAGGGGGCATTCTAAATCCAGCCCATTATACTCCCTCATAAAGTGTTGCTGCGATCACAGTGGCCACATCTGGATAATGCAGCGTCATCTGTTCAAGACCCTTTATTTAATAACATCTACAAAGTCCCTTTACCACGTGCGGTAACAACTCATTGGGTCCAGGAATCGAGACATGGAGGACCATTATTCTCCTGCCACACTAACCTAGGAGAGCTAGTCCTAAAAATCAGACTCATGGAGTAAGAGAAGGGGACTCTGGAACTGGATCTCTGGCTGCCTGGCAAAGAGCAGCCCATCGCCAGAGGGAGATGAGGCATGATCCACCCCTGGCATGAAGGCGCAGTGTGATCTCTGAGACGCCCACCCCTGGAGAACTGGGGCCAGCTAGGAGTGGACAGAAATAGGCTCACGTGACATTTAGGGCTGCGGGAAAGAGGGAGAGACACAGTGATTAGAAGGACTGTGAAACTAGGTGGCTGCTGTTGCTGAATGCCACAAATGCTTCCAAGAAGAAAAAATCGACAGCATCAGGGCAATCACTCAACAACCTAGAGCAAATGTAGGAAATATTTAACCTTGATCTTCTTCAACACAAAGGCTGAACAAGATCAGATACAAACCTAACTGAGTGGCAGAGCCTCTCAGCCTAGACAAATCTCCTCCACCTGGGTCAGAAGAAGTCTCAGAGGACATGGAATGGAGATGCCTTGAAGTATGCTCTTGTGCTCCTTCAACCCTAAGACCCACCTGAACTCTCTTCCTGAGAAGTGCCCACTTCTTCTTATTGGAATATAGCCCTGCCCCCATTCCTTGCTTGAAGAATTAGCAAAATGTTTAATGAGGTAGGTGCTTAATCAAAAAATGCTCCCACCTCCCTGCTGGCTGCCAGACCTACACCAGGCAACCAACCTCAACCTAACCTGACAGCCAAAGCATTGGGCCTGCTAGGGACAGAGGGATTCCATGGTGGGGGGGGGGGTCACATGATTAATATGGATGGGCAAGAACCAGAGAACAGAACAGGGAATTGAGGGTGATGAGTAAGGGCAGAAAAGAAAACTTTGGAGGAAATAGAGCTTCATGGGAAGCCCTCCTGGAAAGTCCTGAAAGAGAAGACCTTTGTGTGGCACAGATAGCTTTTGAGAACCTGGATTCCAGCCCTTCAGGATGGATGTAAAGGAAAAGGGGGCTGTGGGTAACCACTTAATGGAAAAGCCTTTGAGGTATGGCGATTGCTGCTAAGGCACGTGGAAAGAGAAATCTGAGCTGACATTCTAGGAAGCCCTGATTTTTCATGGGACCTAAGGGAAGAGACATTGCACTTGTGGGGGAATGACACAGCTGCCTCCTTCGACCAGGGGTAATTGACGTGGCGCTGAGTGAGGAAAAGAACAAAGAGGGCCACCCTTAGGCATGCTGTTCTTAGGAATGACCACCCACAAGGCCAGCCCCCGGCTGGCACCTAGGAACTCAGGTCTGGAGAGGGGTCCCACTCTAGGAAGCTTGAGCTGTTGACCTTAGCTCAGGAGCCTTTGAGCTCTGCTGGTTTTGATCTGTATCCTTCTACTGGAATGAACCATCACCACAAATATGACTCTGTGCTGAATCCATGAGTCCCTCTAGCAAATGACAAGCCTGGGGTTCTTGGGGACTTCCGACATATCCCACAGAAAACAGATAAACACAGTCTCCTTCATACATCTTCTCTGGATGCTCCTGGGAATGAGAAGCCTAGTAAACCATGAAGAAAAACGCCCTCTTACTCTGAAACTCCAGAAGTTAAATTGCTCCTTTTCCATCCTAGGGGATCTGCCCTCCCTTTTTACCCAACCAATGAAGTGTTCTGTCTTATTTAATGTATAATGTATAAATTTTATAGTAAGAGGTTTGTGTTCTTACCTGATAAAACAGAATTTTTTTAAGATTTTCTCTTGGGGGCTTCTTTCCCATTCTCAAAGTATAATTACTAACTTTTTTTTGAAAAATCTCACTACCCCCTAAAGATCTTTGAAATGTTTCATATGTTAACGTTCCCTCCACCGATTGCATTTTCTAAACTACCCTCTTGCACTGAGAAATGGGACCAAAATCCTACTGGAGAGATTTCATGTTATAGCAGTGAAATAATGGGGGAAAAGATTGGGATAGTGCTACGGGAGCCTGGAAGGACATTTCCATCAGACGAGGCAATACATAAGGTTCCTGAGCCTCTTATTTGATCTTAAAAACTATAATTACAGTGAAAAATTGGAAAGGGGTCCATGTGATTGAGAAGAAACAGAAGGAGTAAGTGGCTGAGGTCATATCAAGATCCTGTAAAGAGCCCACGTCCTGGAGTAAATGGGTGCAGAGACGGCACAATCAGACACACCTGGAAGGTATCCACATGCAAGATCCCAAAGGACCTAAGAAAAAGGACAGGTCACTCTAGTTATAAGGACATCTACCAAAATGACCTCTGTGTGCACAGCTAAAATCCACAAATCATCTCACTAATTAACCCCCCCCCCAAGTTGCTATGGGGAAATAGCCCCGTTAGAATGTTACATTTCTTTCTATTTGGAGGGCCCAGTCCCAGGCAACTTCTCTTTCAGTTTCCTCTGGCTCTATTTCAAGCACCATGGACTCAGTTCCCCCTGTTCTCTAGTCCAGTTGTATTAGGCACAAGATGGCAACATCAGTTTATGCTTAGTCGCTCTGTACTCAGTTCTAGCCCCAGGGTTCCTGTCCCTGACTTCTCATAGCTCTCTGCCATGGACCAGGAGGCATCAGGTGGCTGTGCTACTCAGGGTCATGACAGGAAACAGGCAGCATGCTGAAGGACTAAGAGTTGATAGGACTCTTCACAGAGACACCAGTTGATAGGGGCTCTTTACAGAGACACCAGGGACTGGGAAGGAGCCCCCCACCAAGGGCTGGCAAAAGCAGGAAGCTACCCTGCCATGATGGAAGGGACACATGATGGAGGGAGTATTACCAGAACTCAACAAGATTAAGAGCACTGATAAGGCCACCTGATAGGAGCCATAGCCTGCCATAAGGAAACACAGCCAACATCAATGTGTGTCCCACCAGGCAGGGAAGCAAGACTTCAGATGTACTCAGCTCCGCTTCTGCCTTCCCTCCAGGCTCCTGCAAACGCTTCACATTGGCCAAACCCAGTGAGAAGCCAGAGATCAAGAGAACTCACCCAGGTATCCAAAGATTTGTAGAAAAAGATGGCGGCATAATGGCTGACTATAAATCAAGACACAAACCAAAATGGAAACCAAGGTACAGCCCAGAATATATTACTTTCATGAAATAAGACAGCAGACACTAAGGAGATTTAACAACTTATTTGGAAATGAAATTTGGCACTTCAATAACACAGACCTTGGTAAAGAGAGACAGCTATTTACTAACATAGGTAGATGGTGGAGTGGCCCTCTCCCTCTAGTTGGCTGATAAAGTTGTCACTTTAGAACAGGGCAGAGAGCATTTGGGGCTGGACCCAGGCTCTTCAGTACCTCTCTGGGGCAGTAGAGATGCCCCCACAGCAGTATTCACAATCTCCGACAACCACGTCTCATATGATCACTTTCACTTTTCTTAGTAACCAAGTCTCAGTTGCCAGTTACCCAGCAGATACCTCATTTCCTATCTGACTCCTTAGTCACCTCAAGATCTCATTTCAAAAAGTGCTAACTGTGATCAATTTCACATTTCCACAGTCAACGGGTATTAATCCTAATGAACACGGCTTATTGTGGGTTCTTCCTGACAAACAGTAGGAAATCTGTGCGTGAAATGAAAACGCAGATGTTTTGGTAGCTTTTCCTGCCTAAATGTGCTGCCTGAGAGTTGCTCTCTAATGGAAACCACCTTTCCAAGGGCTCTGGGGTGGGAGGAGCCTGAAGGAGGGGCCACAAGAGCAAGGGAAGAGGGAGAGGCTGGGCGAGTCAAAGTCGCTACTGCTTCCAGGTGGCAGTGATGACTGCTGCACAGCTGAGTGGAAAAGTGTCCCCCAGGCACCGTGCCCACTCGTTGGGTAGTATATTTACAGCAAGATGATTCTTCATTTGATTAACAATCAGTCTACAGCCATACTACCCTGAATGTGCCCGATCTCATCTGATTAACAATTGACTGGGCAAGGAAACCAAACAATTCACTTTTTGCCACATTGGGGGATGCCATCGCCCTCAGGTGCTGTAGAGAGGCAGAGTGTTAGACAGTGGTTAAGGGCTCCAGTTCTGAGTCAGTCAGTACAGGGTTAAATCCCAATTCTACCGCTTATTAATTATCTGACCTTAGAAAAGCCACTTAACTTTCTGGGCCTCAGTTTTCTTACCTGCGAGTTCTTATCTGTGAGAGGTAATTAGCGCTGTTCCTCACTGAATTGGTAAGAAGATTTGAAGAGAGAACACAGATAAAGCTCATCAGAGCCTCAAAAATTAAACATACATGATCACATGAGCCAGCAATTTCATTCCTCGGCATGAACTCAAAAGAGTACAAAATACAAGTGTGCAGATACTCCAACATGAATGTTCATAGTAGTAAAAGTTACAATAACCCGAGAGTAGAAACGGCCCAAATGTCTACAATGGTGAACAACCCGTGCTCCCTCCACAGAAGGAAAGATGGTGCGGCCATTAGAAAGGAATGAAGTACTGATACCTACTACAGCATGCATGAACCAAAAACATCTAAAAGAAGCCAGACACAAGAGGCCACATATTGTAGGGTTACCTTTACACAAAATACCCAGAACTGATAAATCAGTAAAGGAAGAAAACACACAGGTGGGGCTGTGAAGAAGAGGTTGTGGGAAGTGACTGTTGAATGGGTACAGGATTTCCTGTGGGGGTAATGAGAACATCTTGGAACTTGATAAACATGGGGCCTATCATTCTTAATATAGTAAATGCCACTGAACTGTACAATTTGAAATGGTTAATTTTATATTATGTGAACTTTATTTCAGTTTTTTTAAAGAAAATGCTCATCTTAGTGTAAGGAATATTAAAAGTGGCTGTTATGGCAGCCCATGTGGAGCTTACACCACCACCCGTGTTGCGTGCAGATCCCATCACCTATAGGATCAAGAATCTCCAGCTAGGAAGCCAAGACCCTCTGGATCTGGCCCCCAGATCATATCTCTAACGTTACTCCCCTATATCTCCGCGTACCAGTCATTCTCGCCACTTAGGGCTCACGAATCCCCTTCCAAATCCACCAAAAACACAGAACCTAACTCCTGGTAGGAAAATAAAAAGTTCCTCTCAACTTTGCAGATTTCTAGACCATTCCTGAATAAAGGAATTCCTTCTAGTCTGATAATTTGGGGTTGAGTAATATGCATATTCTCTATAACAACCGCCTCAAGTCATCTGATCATCCAGCTACCTGCTGCCTCTGACCAACCTTCATTCTCTCAATATCCTCACCCAGCAATGCCTTCCATCCTTTAAAACCCAGCTACTTTACAGTAAAGCTGTTTTGACTACCCCAATATTCAAGGGTCTTTCTTCAGAATTTTTCTGGAAGTCCACAAAATATTACTCACTTGTTATACTGTCACACTCTCCTGTGGGAGTGTGTGTGTGTGTGTGTGTGTGTGTGTGTGTGTGTGTGTGTGTTGCTAGGGGTTGAACCCAGGGTCATTCTAGCTCTGAGCTACACCCTCAGCCCTACTGTATTTTTTATTTGGAAACCGGTTTTTACTGAGTTTTGGAGAGCCTCACTAAGTTGCTGAGACTGGCCTCGAGCCCATGATCCTCCTGTCTCAACCTCCCAAGTACTGGATTACAGACATGTGCCACCACACGTGGCTCACTACTTTGTATTTTAGGCTGCCTCTTCTTTCATTTTTAAATAGATTGACTCTTATCTCCAAATGTATTGTCATCCAGAGGGTACAGATTCAAATATCTCCAGGAACCAGTCATGAATCACAGTGAACTGAAGAGAATGTGCCTCTTTGACAAACCCAGAATCATTGGGTCTACCATTTGTCAAAGAGAGGCAGAAAGCTGGACAGTTATTGGAAGTCTTTGGTTTTTCAAGTGTTAGTAACTACCTCCTCAAATAAGCACGTAGGAGTGGTACACATTTTGTGGAACACACAGTGATTTTGGTCAGAGCAGACACCCTACAAGGCCATGTTATCCCTGCGCTGCTAGAACAAGGCAGGGTGAATTCTAAGGTGTCTGGCAATGTCTGACTTTACAATCTAGGACAACCACCTGCTATCAAAAGTAAATGGGGTCTGATTTTTCTATAAAGGGCCTCAAGCTTTGTATCAATGTTCATTTCTGGGACAGAAAATTCAGTTGTGTCATGATCGAAAGTGAAGCCAAGATAAAGCTAGGCCTAAGTGAGAGGCTGTGATAACTCATGGGTCAACTGGTGTGTTTGTGTATTTATGTCATTACTGTGCTGGGCACAGGAGATCTAGCCAGGGACGAGAAGCATCCTCTCTATCCTCGGGATTCTAGAAATTAAATACAAGAGAATATTGAAAAGGAAGAATAAGAACAGAGCACACACTGAAGAAAAATACAGCCGAACAACACACAAAAAGGTGTTTGTCAGCACCGTGTTCAGGGACATGAGAATTAAAAGCACCTTGCCTGGGAAAAATTAAGAAGTGTGCTAATATTGATGTAGGGTGACGGTTACTCTCAAAACTGCAAATAGGAGTATAATTGGGTACGGACAACTTCTGGGGCAATTTTCCAGGATCATTCATGTTTAAATGCACATCTCATACGATCCTTTAATCATACTTCTTCACAGCCACCCTGGAGAAGCACTCAGGATCTCACAGACCATGCAAAGACATTCACCGGGATGTCGTTGGTAAAGACAAAAGCCATCCTCAATGTGTATCAATAAGAGATGGCCAGAGCAAGCTATCATCTGTGGCCGTGTAGTGACATACCATTCAGTGTGATGCCCAGTGAGCTAGATCGCTAGGTCACAAACATAGTCTCTGAGACACAGTTCTGAAGCAAACTTGCACACACACTAAATGATACTACATATTTTCTATAAAACAACTCTATAGGTAAACAAACAGATTTTTTTAGTTTAAAAGATTCTACACCAAACTCATGAGCTTCTTGTGTAGAGGAATTCTCCCAGAAACTGCTGGTGACAGTCAAGATGACTTAAGACCTGTAGTACTTACTCTTTGAAAAAGCATGTTCACAGGTTACCTGTATTGTCAAAAAGAGTTAAAAGCATTTCTATGATTATTCTGAGGTCTGTTTTCCTCCAGGATCTCCTGTGGTCTCCCACTTCGTCCCAAGTCTGAGACTCTCGTAGTTTTCATCCCAACATCACTGGGCCATTTTGGGTTGACCATATGCTATCAGGCACAAGTACTGTGAGGAAACCTGGACTCTACTGGGATCAACAAGAATTCTGAAATCACTCTGAGACAGACGGCCTGTGGGCTGCTGGGGTTCCTCCAGGAGAGTGCAGTTAGGGGAACTAAAAGAGTTTCCGTAGCTAAATGAGCCTGGCATCGAAGCCTGGTTGCTCTTGCGCTGTGTGTGATGTGCAGCACAGCTGTCATGTTTACTGGTGGTCTAGTGGGGAAGCCTGGGCAGATGAGCAGGTAGAATCTTCTCCCGGCTTCCCGTGTGGGAAGGGTGCAGACAGAGGACCAAGATTCTCCCACCAGAGTCCTGCCTACCTTTGGAAAGGGTGAGGCATCTCAGCCAAAGCACCAGCATCCTAAAAAACGTGGCTGTGCCTGGTCCCGTCTTCTGCAGGCTCGGTGACCCAGCCTCGCTCCATCTGGTCTGCTGTGAGCAGAACATGCCTCGGAGTGTGGACCTGCAGCAACAGCACCGGGGTCTTTGGCACCATTATTCCCAGCCAACTGCAGCCCCACAACCTGTATCGCCTGTATCTCCAGCCCTTCCCAACCTCTTTTGAAATGCCCGATACCAGTTTGATAAATTGATTTTCTGCTTAAATTAATCAGGGTTGGTTGCTATTATTTGCATCCAACAATGTTGTCTGACCCAGTGGCCTTAGGAAGATTACCCAATTTCTTCTGTTTCTGCATCTATAAAGATAAGGATAATATTCATCTCACCAGGTTGCAAGGACTTAAAATATGTGCCATATATTAAAAATATGTTACATATATAAAATATATTTTTAAATGCATATATATAGTAATACATACACTGAATATATTTGTGCACTTGTATGAATTTATGAATATCATATATCTCTCCATACAATCTATATAAAGGTAAACTATATTAAAATGCCTAGCCCTATATACCTTTCTTCCCAGGGTTGGGGCAATGGGCCATGATAAGTTCTCAGGATTTATCGTAGATGGCAGTTGATTTCCACTCCTAACATTTCATAGATAAATGGAAAGGCAAATGATGTACAGCTTTTCGAGGAGGCAGGGAAAATAAATAAAAAGATGGCATTTGTGGACCTAAGCTGGAGTACAAATAATCACTCCAAACCTCCGGTGGCTCACTTATTTTGTGTCTAATCTGCAGTGACCTTTTCAGCGAAGGCCAATTTTCTGATACCAAATAACTTCCGACCACGGGCCAGCTGGCTTGGCAGCGTGCACAGAGCTCACCCATTCTAATATCAGTCAAAGGAAACATCATTAGGATTGGAAATTTGCTGCAAAACAACTTTCAGCCCTAGAGTGAAGCCCACAGCCAAACAGGTGACAAGATTGATGGCTCAGTTGGGTGCCCATGCCAGTGTTTCTTGCTCAGCCCAGGTAACCACAAGGCGAGGACGTGACAGTTTGGAGGGGCCTCTGGGATCTGGTGTGCAAATTAGTCTGTGCATCAGAGTTCCTGGAGCCAGGAACTCATCCTCTCCCTCTTTCATAGGGACTGTAGAACCTCCGTGACAGGAGGCGTGAGGTTGAGGTCCCCGATTCGCAGCTCTGAGGGAGCCTTCACAATGATCCGCCTGGGCTGGCAGAGTCAGAAACAGAGCTGAGCTGAGCCAAAAATGACTGTGTCTCCTCCTTCAGCTCTGCCGAGCAGAGATGGGGCTTCCTCGCAGATAGGCAGGGCATGAGGCCTGTGTTCCTCGGTAAGCGTGTCCACTTAAGGGCTTTGGCCTTCCCTGGGACATTCCTTCTCATGCTGAAGCAGCAGAGAATGGAGAGTACAGACCCCCCCCCCAATCAAGTGGGGTCGGGAGCAGAAGCAAATATCAGCCTGAAAGCAAAGCAGCCCTCTTCTGTGCTAGTCTAAAATAATGCTTGACCACAGGCTCACAGCCAGTGTTTCCACCTTAAATTCAGGAGATGATTAATTTGGTTGGAGAGAAAAGGGCTCCCTCTGCCATCTTTCTTTGTCTTCTTTCTACCTGTATGCCAGCTATCTCTTTAGGAAAAGGAGAGTTTATAAATACCCAGCATTTATCTCCAAAACCTTTTTCTCCCATTTCCCTGCTCAGAGGACTTTGTTCTTTCCTGTGAGAGATTCATTCCACAAAGTTTACATGGTGCAAAAGTGGCTGTTCACAGACACACACACACACACACACACCACCACCACCACCACCGCAGTGATCACCATTCTTCAGAAGAGATCAGGTGGAGAGTGACTGGAGGACCGAAGCCAGGCCAATCGGTTCCCCTGACACACGCACACCAGGACAAAGTCTCTAAGACCCGAAGTCATAATAACAACACAACCTGGAGCTGCTCCTGATCGCTCCCCATAGAAATACAAGAGACGCTCTCTGGGGCAGGAGAGAATGGTGCCAACTGCCAGAGAGGAAAAAGAAAGGGATAAGTCAAAGTCCATGTAGGGCCGCTAAGAAAAGAAAAAAATCAAAACTAATCAGTGCATTCAGTTGTGACACGAGGTTTGGAGTTAGAAATGAAAGGCACATTGCCCCCCTCCAGCCGTAGATGAGGGTGTAAGCCAGGCCGTGATGTCAACATTTAGCTAGCACCTACTGTGTGCCCACCTCTAAGGCAGAGCCTGCCTAGTAACTTCTGTTTAGTACCTGGAGGGAGGGAGGAATTCCTTCTATCCCACACCAATTTATTTAACAAGTCCCTGGCTAATACTTTGATATTGAGAGCCACTTAATAAATGTTTTATTGAATGGTGTAGTCTGATAAGTTCAGGAGGCAGGGGGACTCGCCTCTGCCTTGATCTTAACACAATGCCTCTGTTAACTCAGCTTAGGCATGCAGATTCCTATCCACCACACCACAGAACAGGCTCTGACTGACTGCATGCTGTTAAGCTGGGGCTCCACATGCCCCTGTTCCATGAATGACTCTTCAGTGTCCATTATGAGTTCTTAATCTATTAGTGTTCACATCCATCTTCTTGGATTTAGCCCCTCATTTTGATCTGTCAACATGAGGTGGAATCCCAACTCCATGATCCAACATGTAGGTTTCTTCCTTTCAGCTCTGAGTCATTTAGATGCATAACAGATTTGCCTAATATAACCATAGTCTAGCCATTGTTAAATACAAACAAGATAAAATAGAGGAGAGCCTTACAACATACCGCCAGAGAGCCCTCCTTTCTCCTCCCCCTGAAACTGACATTAGGAGAAGATCTTGACATATAATTAAACATCCAGTTATAAATTGACCTGCTAACTCATGCAACCCATGTTTCCGCCTGTTGACTCTGGGAGTTGTGTAAATATCTTGTCAGATGCTCGCCTGGGAGTCACATACATCATGCCTTCAGGCTAGTACAACAGGACGATAATCCAGTCATAAAAGGAATTGGAGCTGGTTGGACATGAACCATTCTTGGAGAACCCATTCCAGATCCCATTGATCCCAGCTTCTTTTTTCTGCTTTGTGAGCCCTCTATTTGGTAAATCTGTCTGGGATTGTACGGTTCAGTAGTATCAGATTCACTGGCTGGTAGCTTCTGAAACCTTTTGGAAATCCCATCGAAGTTTGTCTACAGTCGGTCTTTAGTGTCCTCTCCTTTTTCTATTCAACAAATACTTAAGGAATGGCTAGCATGTGGCTCTCTTGAAGGAATTTTGCATGCAGAGAGAAGAAAGTAGATGGGGCTATTGTTCTTGTGGCATTAACATGACATCTGCTGATAATTTTGTTTCAACCAAGAGAACACACCTTGGGAGACTCAGTGGTGGTTACTCCACAGGTCCATGATGGAGGAAGGAGAGCTGAGGAACATGAAGCTATGACTAGCCTTGGATGCATCTTTCTAGGGCTTTCCATCTCCCTCTCCCCCACCCTTACGCTTACACACCCAGTTCTCTCTCTTCTCTTGCAGCTGTGACAAAGTAATAACACAATGTCTAGCTACTGAGTCGTCATATTCACTGGACCCAACCTCAGAGGAGGTTTGCTCTCTACTTTAGAAAACTATTTGCTAACCAGAAATTCATGCATGAGCCGAAGCTTTGTTTTCATGCCCAGTGACGGGCCAGTATTGATGTCATTGTCCTCACCACCCTAGAAAACTCTGAAGTGCAGGGACATGATTGTTTATCCATGGCTGGCCCACAGCAGGTCCCTCTGGGAGATCCACTGCCTTCATGAACCCTTTGCAGTGTGACTTTTCCATGTCCATGATCAGAGAAGTGTCATCTATGTCCCTGCCTCCTGAATCTGGGCTCGACCTGTGACTGGCTTTGGCCACAGAATGCAACACAAGTACCATGTGCCGCTTCTGAGCCCGGGCTTCATGGTCCTGTCCTTTCTCTATACTCTTGCACTCTTGTGGTCACCATAAAAACATGCCGGGACCAGCAAGCTAGGATGAGAAACCAGAGCAGGGCTGTGCTGTCCCCATTTCCCCCTGCTTAAGCTAGACGACACCTGTCAACACCCATGGGACCAGATGTGTGAGCAAGCCTAGCCCGGCTCAGCAGAGCCCCGCGGCCGCGTCTGACTCAGACACAGGAGCGTCAATGCTCATTTGAGTTTGTTTGTTGCACAGTGTTGGTTTTTCTGTGCATCACTCTTTTAGAGAAATATAAGAAAGACAAAAGGAAGAGGGAGAAAGAGGGCATGTCAATGCCAGGCTTATTAAGAAATTTGCCACATATGTGGTGTACACTCTTCACATTTGACACATGCTTCTTGTGCCAAGAGCTTCTCCTGGAATAGATACAGAAAAGGAGAATCTAATCTGCCCGTGTATCATAAATATCTTTAGGAGGAGCAGGCACCAGACACAGGGGAAGTAGTGTGGGGAGGGGAGGGAGCAAAAGTAACATTACTGTATCCCACAGCATAACCAGCGCCTTAGACTTTATGCTTAAAAGTTCCAACAGCTTCATAATATGAATTTAATCTAAGGCTGGAGACCAGAGTTTCCATGAACCAGCATCAGCTTCCTACGTTCACACCTACACTGGGCCCTGATTTCCTTCCCTTTATTCTTTTTTTTTTTCCCATAGCAAGATCATTCTCCCTGAAAGACAAGTTGGAATTCAAACAGCACTTGAGTTAGCTCTGCTTTCTCTCTCATCTGTTAAAATCTCCCCCAAGCAGTCCTTGCCTTGTTCATCTATTTTTTTTCCCCAAAAGCGGAAGCAAAAGCTCTTTTTCAGTTGTCCTCAGTACATTTCACCAAGTGTTGGCTCTTTGGGGCTCAGGATGGAGGGAGACGGGGAAGAGCGAGGCTCTGGAGCCAGATTTGCGTGGGTTTGTGCCCCAGATCTGCCACACAGGAACCATAAGTCCTTGGGCAAGCTTCCCAACCTCTCAGATCTTTGATTTCCCTTTCTGTGAACTGCAGAAATTGTCATATCCATGTCAGAGGGTGGATGTGATAAGTGAAAAAAATGTAAGCAGACTGCTGAGCAGTTACTGATATGGAGTGGGTGCCTAGCACCCAACAGTCAGCATGATTCTTTAAACTCAAGGCCATTCTTCAGAATTGGGGGATAAAAAGGGTTGTTATTGTTTTGTTTGTTTGTTGTTATCCAACCCTTGGTCATCTTTTCTGGTGCTGATATGCCCTCTTGATACTTGAGCTTTTTGGAGAGCACCACAAGTAAATATGAAACCACCTGTCAACATTCCCTCTTTTTATCTTCATTAGAATCTCTAGGTACCAATCTCTAAGGTAGGACACTGATCAAGACTGGACTTTGCATCATCTCTGGACAACAGGAAGCCCCAACAACAACAACCTAGACTCAGAATTATAAATGACTATCCAGGCATGGTGTCATATGCCTGCAATCCCAGTACTCAGGAGGCTAAGAGAAATAAATTGCAGGTTCAAGGCCAGCCTCAGCAATGTAGTAAGACTCTCAGAAACCTAGAGAGATTAAGGGTATAATTTGGAGATAAAATGCCCTTGGATTCAATCTCCAATACCACAAACACACACAAATTATGAATGACGAGGGAGGCATCTGAGGTCACTATTGGTACTGCCTGCCTGCTTCCTTGCCCAGACTCTCTTAATCCACTAGGTTCAGCCTGCAATAGTGCTTCTTTAAGCTTGAGCCCTGGCATGACTTCTGCCAGGATACTACCACTCCTCAAGGATGGTTCTCCTAAGAATAAGAAGTCACCAAATATCCATGTCCTCAGGTCCTGCTCTGCCACCTGAGCCGGTCAGTGGGCTTCCACTCCCTGGACTGCCAGGCACCAGCAGGAAGCTCCAGCTATCCCTGTAACACGCAGAGTCCATGCAGGCCCTGCCCCAGACACTGCTGCTGCCCTTTCTCTGGCCCACCCTCTCTCAAAGCGCCAGGCTCACCCCAAGAGGTGGACCTCATTCATTCTCCCCTTGTGATTGTTTTCCATATCAACTTGGGACCCAGATAGTCAATGGAACAATAATATTGCTGTCAAGATATTTTGTGGGTGTGCTTATTCCTGCAATCAGTTGGCTTTATGTTAAAAAATTTATTCTTGATAATCTGAATAGGTTCCATTCAATTGGTTGACAAATTTTTTTTTTAGAGCAAATATTGAGGTTTCCCAGAGGTAGAAGAAATCCCAACATTGGTTCCTGCCTGAGAGCACAGAGCCTATGGGCCTGGGCCACAGAGATCATGCTGGCCATCTCCCAGGGCATGCACATCCTCATATCTCCATCCTCGGCCACTCCCGGTCTCTGTTAGCACCTGGCTGGCCCAGCCCTCCTGCGAACACCATGACCATGCACACAGCAGGCCGGACCCACAAGGGCTAAAATCTCAGCCGACTGCTTCTCCAACCCACAGAAGAGCCAACCAGCCCCTTGCTGTGAGGTTAATTCACCAAACTGATTGCCCTGTTGATATTATTAACGACATCAAAAGCTGACACACTACTGAGTCATTACTCCGGCCCGGGGATGGTGCTAAGTACTCTTTATGCATGATTTCATGTAATTTTCACAGTACCCTACATGATAGGAACTATTATCATTATTATTATCATTAGTAGTAGTATTAGTGTTAGCATCAGTATTCCTATTTCTCCAAAGAGGAAAGCAAGATAGAGCCTCATGGAGTTTGATGAAGGTCACATGACAGTAAGGACGAAGATCTGGAATCCACGCCTGCACCGGCAACGTCCCAGTCTCAGCTCCATCATCTCTGGCTCACACTGATTTTTTAAGCCAATCTTTCCCCAAATCCGTTGTTTACATAGTAGCCACAATGAACTGAATGGCGGCCTCCCAAAACATGTTTCTACCTAAAACCTGCAAACTCGACCCTGTCTGGAAAAAGTGTCTTTGTAGACCTAATTAAGGACATTGAGACATCATCCTTGATTCGGAGGGCCCCAAATCCAGTGATATGTGTGCTTACCAGAGAACAGAGAAGACATAGCAGGGAAAGAGCCTAAAAGATGAAGGCAGAGATCTGAGTGGCATAGTTATCAGCCCAAGGATGCCGAGGATTCTCAGCAAACGCCAGAAACTTGAAGGGAAGCCTTGGTCTCTCCTCAGATCCTCCACAGGAGCCAGCCCTGCTTGTGCTTTGGACTTCTGACCTCCAATCCCAACAAATAAACTTCTGTTTTGAGTCACACCATCAGTGGGTGACCTTTTTTATGTTGTTGTTGCTATTGTTGGTGGTGGTTTCCTTGTTTAGTTATGGTAACCCTGGGAAACTAATACATAAGTCAAAATACTATTTAATTATGTAAATCAGATCATGTCATTTTTCTAAAGAAAACCCTCCAGTGGTATCATATTACATTCGAGTAAAATCCCAATCCTTTACTCAGGCCCACCAGGCCCCATATAATCTGGTTGTCTCCGCACTCCTTTCCAGCACACTTCATCTCAACCACAACTGCCTACCTGGTGCTCTTCTGGAAATATTTCCCAGATCTTCCCAGGACTGCCACCTTTCCAACCTCCAGGGCTCCAATTCCACACTCTCAAAGAGGCTTCCCCAACCACATGGCCTCACCTCCTGCCCCAGCCTCCCACCCACTGCCTGTTCTCTTCTATGCCGGCCGCGTCCTTGTTTGCTTGATGGGTTTATAAGCATTGTCTGCTCCCTATGAAGGCGGTTCTTGTCTGCCTGCTCTCTGATGAGTCTCCATCCCAAGAACAGTAACAAAGTTGCCTGATCATATTTTTTTATGAATAAAGATATGTTCTTAAAACAATAAAACTCTAACTTCAGGGACCAAAAAAGTCATCAGATTCAGAGGGAAAAAGGATTAGAGGTGTTTCAATCTCCAGCCTAGTTCTAAACCTGCCTGGGTGGCACCTGGTCTGAGACCACAGCTCAGCTGGTCTCTACAGCAAAGCAAACCCCTGTCAACATCCCCTCCCAGCGCTGCAATAATGAAAAAGATCAGTCTACTCATCCCCAAAGCAAAGAGGGGGTCACCTCTCACACCACTTCAACTGCTATCAATGTCTGTCCTCCAGCCCTCACTGCCCTACAGCCCTTCACCCGACATTTCTGTTGCCTCACACATTATCATCAGAGGTATGCCCACAGTTGAGCACAGAGGGCATTTCTTGGGCCAGCAGGCATTCACCCCTCTGTTTCCTCCTGGAGCTACTCAGTAGCTCCCCACCTACCTCATGGACAAGCCCCTCAAACTGCTAACAATGCTCTCCCCGGCTTGGAGCTGCCAAGAAATCCCAGCCACACTGGCAGCTGCAGCCTTTTAGCCTCAAGAATCCCGTGGACTCCAGACTCTGCACCAAGGCCCGAGCCCAAGTTACTTAATGGGCCCCATTACACAGCTGAACCACAGGCTGCAGGATGCTGATGAGAAGAGCTGGAGGCAGGAGCCTTCCCTACACAAGGCCCCGGGCACGCAGGGAGCGAGCTGGGCATCTATGCCAAGGCATGGCCACGGTCCTCTTCTCCAAGGAGCAGTCCTGCCCGTGGCTCTGCAGCTGTGTGGGGGGCACAGATCAGCCAATGCCAGTTCTAGCTTCAGGCAAACCCCTCAGCTGCAAACCCTACCATACTGGAGCTTCCTTCTGCATCCCTGTGCCCCCAAATACTACATCTGCTGTCTTATTTTCTAGTTTTGGTATTTGGGATTAAATGCAGAGGCATTCTACCTCTATCCCTAGCCCTTTTCATTTTATATTTTGAAACAGGGTCTTGCTAAGTTGATGAAGCTGGTCTTGAACCTACAATCCTCTTGTCTCACCTTCCAAGTGCTAGGATTACTGCTGTGTGCCACCGCAGACAGCTGTACCTGCTGTTTTTGAGACCTCAAACTCCAGGCACACAAGATGGCCTCTGTCCCTGAATCTCAAGTGGGCTAAATAACCATGTACACAACCCCCCCCCAGAGCCCACCCATGACACTCAACAGGGATATTTGAGGGATATTTATGCCAGCTCTCCCGCTCCCTCCTCTAACACACACCAGTGATTCTGAACTGGTGGGGCTGGCAGGCATTTTTTAACTGTTTTTGTTGAGCTTTGTTTTCTGCTTTATGTGTAGCTGCTGCCTTAGAGCTTGACTTCATGAACACATTCCAACTCACTTGAACTCTAGGAACTTCCAAGTTCCCTAGATTTAGGCCCCTCACCCTCCTTGACTCTCAAAGGTAAAACTGGAGAACAGAAAGCAAAACTTACATGCACTTCTATAGAAGGTCTGCCTCGAGAGCTCCCTGTTTGCTTCCCAGGAAGCCACTGTAAGGAGCTTCTCCCTTGCTCCCAAGGAGACCCTTGCAGCAGCTGCACTGAATTGGCTGGCTCTGCCTGAGGCTAATCAGAGGCAGCCCTTCTGGGTTTAGGAAGCTCTACTGCTCCTGCCTTTCCAGGTTTGCTGCAGCTATCGCTGGAGGATCCTGGAAGTGAGTGTGCAATTCAGCCAGGCATCCTTCCACCACAGTTCTTCCCTTGCTCTGGCTGCAAAGTTAGACAGTAGAATTCTCAGCACGGAGAAGCAGCTCAACTCCCCAGCAGAGATTACTGCCACCTGTGTGTGGGACTGCCCCCAGGACCACATCCTGACAGCAAAGACCAAGACCTGAAGCAGGGCCGCAGGTGTGGAGAAGCCTCTAGGACAAAGATCCCAACCTGCTCAATCATGAGGGGCACCTGGGGTGCTTGCTAAAGGTCCAAGTGCATCAATAAAGTACTCCTGGTTCTTAGGACGCAATCTGGAACCCCTGGTCCATAAGGGTCACCACATGGCTCTCACCTTTCTCTAACTGGCCATCTTCTCATACTTCCCATCTTCATCCCTCTGCTCTACCCAGTGTCCTTCTCCACCCTCCAGAGGACTTGGTTCTTTCTCTCCTTGAGACCTTTGCACAATCTGTTCCTTGCCTGAAGGGCCCCTTCTCTGGTTAATTATTTATGTGTGTGTATGTGTGGTACTGGGGATGGAACCCCAGGGCATTCTGCCTCCAAGCTACACCTCTAGCCCCATTTTATTTTTACTTTGAAACGGTCTCGCTAGATTGCGGAGAATCTCACTACTTGCTGAGGCTGTGCTTGAACCTGTGATTCTCCTGTCTCCGCTTCCCAAGAACTGGAATTGCAGATGTGGGCCACCACACCCGGCTTCTCTGGTTCAATCTAGCGCATTACCAGAGCCCTGCGTAACTCCCACTGTCCTAGCCACTCTCTCTCCCTACACTAGCTCAAGCCTCATTAGCCTTCCTCATGGGCCCCTTGGTGGCATTTATCAAATGTGTAGTGAACTCATTATCTGCATAATTATGTGCTCATTGTCTGCCTCCACCAACAGGCTGTGAGCACCACAAGGACAGTGACCATGTCTGCCCTGCTCATGGGACCTGATGCATAAGCGTTCAGTTAGTATCAATTGAACAAGTACACAAACAAAAAATAATCAAATAATCAACACAATGTTGATACTAAGATCCCCTTTCCTACCTCCAATACTTTTTAGGAACTTCTCACCACCTAAACTTCTAGACTGACATACACTGATTCAAGCAAACTTCTTGATCTGCCTTTGAACAGTCCACAAGTTCAAAAGGGCAACATTTGCCAAATGTATGTGATTTTTTTGCATGACAAAGGGATTCTTCACTTTATCCAAAATAAAAAAAGGAGAAAAAAATCCCCTGAAAGGCATTTTTAAATAGTGTGTTCCCTCTGGTCCCCATAAGCCGTATTAAGAACTCATTAATTATCTGCCAGGGAGGCTAGAACTAAGAAGCAAGTCGTACGGATGGCTGCCAAGGGAAGAAATGATGATAAATCAGCACTTAAAGGGAAGTGTGAATCATGAGGGAAGTAGGACTCGATTTACAGAGGTGCGATCTGTACACAGCTTATCAGGAACTTTATTATTACCCAGTGTTCTTGGTGGGGTTAGAAACGCCATTGTCTTGGAATGGCAGCTCCACCTTTGAAAGACATCTTTTCCCTCTCCTTGGACTCTGCACAGCTTCCCCTGGTGTCTGAGTGGTGGTATGGGACTGGGGCATGGTCCTATCCTGCCTCTGCCATTCACCTGCCATCCCATCCAACTCTCTGGGCTGCTCAGGGTTGTACGATGCCCTTCCCAGGCATTAATGTAGTTGATTTTCTAAAGTTCCAGTCCCTCTTCAACCCAAGGGTGGTCTCCTTGACTAGGAATAGGAAAGGGCACTCGCCAGGTGCAGTCCTGGGACAGTAGTAGATGTTCCATCAGGAAACGATAGCACTTATTGGGTGGTTAGTGAGTATTTGCTCTTATTCACAGGTTTGATATATCTTTGATCAAAAATCGTGAAAAGAGGAGCCGGGCATGGTGGTGCATGCTTGTAATCCCAGCATTGAGAGGCTGAGACAGGAGGATCACAGTTCATGGACAGCTTCATCTACTTAGTGAGGCCCTTTGTAACTCAGTGAGACCCTGTTTCAAAATAAAGAATAAAAAACAAGGATGGGAGTGTAGCTAAGAGGCAGAATGCCCCTGGGCTCCATCCCCAGTACCGCAAAAAAAATTTGTGAAAATAAATGAGGAGCACTTAGTTGAGAATCAGCAGGGGTATTTATGCAGACCTCACTGTGGTGAGGGAGGCAAGCACCATCACCTGTATTTAGAAGAAACTCAGGGCTGGCAGGGGACAAGCAAGGCTTCACAGTGGAAAAAGGGAAGGCTTCAGGTGTGCCCAAATTAGAAGCAGGAGGAAGCACAGATCGGCTAACTAGGGGTGGAGTGTCCTATATAGTTGATCAGGAAAACAGATTTGACTTTCTTTAATTGGTCCCAAGTTGGAAACAGGGGCAAAATTTGGGAAGCTTACAGTCTTTGATCAAGTCCTGGGTATTTAGGGCCATTTGCTAGAGAGGTTGTGGATCAGAGTTCTATTTTTATATAGGGCCTGGCCATTCCCTTGTCTGTTTAATGTGTTTGGTCTCTCACTAGAACGTCACCACCTTTTTAAATTCTGTGATCCCAGCAGGGCTTTCTGTGCAGAAACAATACATTGGTTCTTTCATGGGCAATAGTGGGACCTGTGTTTCTATTCTTGGAAAATTCCTAGGTGTCCAGGGAGCACCTGGCTCCGCCTCTTCCTTCCAGATGCCTCTCTCTTCCCTGGGCTGGGGTCCGCACTCATTAGGGTTGTATAAAAATACAGTTTATTGCTCTATTTTCATTCTTCCCCCTCCTCTGTATTTTCCTGGCCCGTGGCTCTCTCCTTTGATGGGCAAAGCTTTGTCCTTGGCTGTGGATGCAATTCAGATTCCTCCAGAGCCCGGAAGACAGGGTCAGGCCTATGTTATCTTCACGGCCTCAAAGCCCAGCACAGTACCTGGCCCACGGAATGTGTGCAGCAAATGTCACACGAGTAATCGGATGAACACATTGTTTTGATGGCCAGCCGTCCTGACAAAGAAAAGAATAAAAATGAGCACGCAGACATTACAGACCTTCAAGAAAGCTTAAGGATGACCTCAGCAGCGTCCCTGGTCTCCAAATGAAGGTGAGCAGGGCAGAGGTTGGGTCTCTCTCCTTGCCACTTCCCTGCCTGCCTCTCGTTGTGAAATGGTTCCAAATATGGCTATGGCTCTCTCTCCCTGTCTGTCTGTCTGTCTGTCTCTCTCTCTCTCTCTCTCTCTCTCTCTCTCTCTCCTTTATGTTTTTCCAGCCATAGGGCTGTGGCAGGATCTCAAAAATGTGCATCGATAAAGTGACCTCAAGGCAGGTGGTCGTGGGAGGGAGAAATTATTTTGAAGACCAAAGTTGGCAAAAGATAAGATCACAGGAGGGACCCTCAGCTGGGCCACCCTTGTCCAAGGGAAATGCATGGTTCCCTGCATGATATAAAATGACTGCTAAAACAGCAATTCAGGTATAATCGCTGCATGACCCAGGAGGCAGTGGGAGTTAGGGTATGGCTACCCTGGGCTTTTGTTTGGGACGCTGTGAGAAACTGCCAAAAAAAAAAAAAAATTCTACTTAGCGATGTCACGGGGTTCACGTCTTTATAGTCAAAATGATCTAATTAAGTCAGGTAAGAGTCTCTATCTTGATCTGTCTCAGCCACATAATTAAAGGGAAATCAAAAGTTTGAGCCTGAAAAAAAATTGCCAGCACTCTGCTCCAATGTTTAGCCACTTGTAAATACAGCAACGGCCAGCACATCTCCCACCACAAAATGGAGAGGCGGTGCCATTCTCCCCACACTCCTGGCCCATCCTGTTAACTGCCATTCTGCATGGCGTGCTCAATGATAATCACGACCCTGAGGCCCTACAAGATTGGGAAATGCCTTCCGAAGCATCAAACAGAGATTAAATTGTCTTGCCTGTAGTTTCAGCGTTAATTTAAATTGCAATTCTTTGAAAACTGGTATTGGATTACCATTTCTCAAAGGACATGGAGTTTTATCTAAGGGTGACTCTTTATGAACCAGAATGTACGATTACCATGAACATTCTTTTCCTGGGCCTTTCTAACGTGCACAAAACTCTTCTTTTTTGTAACAATTTATTGAATATAAAAACCACCATTTGCTTTGGAATGGAACATAACAGTTTTCAACATCTCGACATATTTTCCCAGCTGAGACCCAATAACTTCTCCTTGGAGACGCAGGTGAGGGAGACCGTCAGAAGCGATGTCAATGCCCCGCTCCATTCTCTTCTTACTCTTACACCCGGACTGCTGCGTGCCTCCCTTCTGAAACTGCAGCTCTATTTTGAAGGATTTCCCTCTAGACATCGGAGCCCACTTTGCCTAATTATGGGAAAAGCTGGCAGTGTCTGGAAATTTATACTCCCTGAACCCACCTCCAGTCCTAACCGGTTACTGAAATGGCACAGTATGAAAGGTCCAGGCCCCTGGACTCTGATGGGGACCAAAGAGGCACTGGACTCAGGCTGAAGCTAGCCCCTATCACTGTGCCTCTGGTCACACTCTTCCTCTGCTTGACCCCTTCTGGTACTGCTTTGCCCTGAGAGAACTTCCTTAGTAAGTCTACTAAACCTGCAGCCACATGTCAGAAACTACTCCTGGAAAGTAGAACCCAAGACTCAGGGATAGTCATCAACCTTCTAAGAATAGAAAGGTGGACTCAGAAAGGTGAACTGACTTTCCCAAGACCACATCAGCTAAGACTGGAACCCGAGTCTTTTCATTAATCAGCTATTCATTCGGTCTATTAAGCCCCTCCCTACCACTCAGCTCAGAATGGGGAACAGAGTGATGAGGGGGCACTAGGATTCCTAACTCTGCAAATTTCAGACTGTTGAGAAGGACCTTCCCCATATTTTAGCTGGTAGTAATTCCAATGGGCAGGCTATTGGAAAACAAAGCTATCCATTGTGTCTTTCCAGGTTTATTTTGTCCAACTCTATTTGAGGACCATCAAAAGGAGCAAGTGATTTCACTGGACACAAAATAATACTCAAAAATTATCTTAAGTCTTTTATCTTTTTCTGACTAATCAGGGTCCCATCTCCAAGCAAGTTTTGGAGAAAAATGAAGGATGCAGAAAGGGTGGGTGTATTTTTCAGGATTTTCTGGAGTAACATAAGTCACAGGATGTGTATAGGGTAAAAAATAATTTATCAAATCAGCTTACAGTCCCAAGCAGAGTAATCCCAAGTGGCCTCCTATACATGAAGAGCCAGAGGAACCAGCAGCTGGTCTGAAGTGGTCCAAGAGCTGGAATTTCAGAATAGGAACAACTGATACTGCAGTCCCAGACCAAGATGGAAAGGTCAGGAAAGGCCTCCAGAAACACAAGAGTGAAAGAGATGGAGTTCGAAGAGATGAAGGCTGGTATCCCAGGGGAGAGAAGACATGCTTTTCTCAGAAAGAAACACGCACGCCTTCACGCAGCTTTTTCTTCTCTTTTTCCAGGTCCATTGCCTATCAGAGCAGTGCCACCCACATTCAGGGAAGGGCTTCCCCTTCAATCTGCCATTACATAAGCCAATCAGCCAATCAGCACACCCAAAGACACATAATCGTAGGTGTTTTTTAATCCAGTAAAGTGGAAAATCCAGATTAACCCTCATGGTGGGAAACTATGGGGACTGATTGGGTTCCACAATGGAGAATCAGAGAGAAAGAAATGGCTGTGTCCCAGAAGAGTCTCACACTGAGGAGTCTCACACTGCCCTTGGCCACCACCACTTCTGATCCCCTCCAGAACGACTGTCCTCTAGCCCTCAGAGGCCAGCTTCACGAGGAGGATCTGAGCCCACCCTCCTGGTGACTCTGGAGCACCACCAAGACCTGAGGGCCTGGTGATCTAAGCCCGCATTCCTCAGCCTGACTCCCTTGGCTGAGGCACAATGAGGTGAAGTTACTAGCCACGTTCATACAACCAAGTAGGAGGCAAAGCCAAGATGTGAACCCAGGACTTCTCCATTCCAAAGTCCATGCTTGGAAGATAACAAGGAAAAGGAGAGGAAAAAGTGTTCTTGTGAACACTCCCGGTCTCCCAGCTGAGCAAACACCGGAGAACAGAATTAGGTCTCATATCACAAAGAAGTACCCTGAAAAGGAAGAGGAAAATCTAAACATGAGCTGGAATGTAAAACATCGTAAATGTTCTAAAACTGAAGACCATCTGCCAGTGGAGGAGATGCTGGGAGGCGTTCGTGTGTGCTTGCCTTTGGCTTTGCAGCAATTTGCCTGCAATCCCTCCATGTCACTTGCTGCAAGGAAAGAAAAAGTAGTTATTGAAGAGGCAAGAAAAGGTGTAAGCAGTATTTCTCTAGCATACACCAAAATGTATTTGGAACCAGGCATCTTCCTTTGACCTAAGAGTAACAAAATGAGGTAAAGAGGTATTGCATGCAAACCAAGAAACTAAGAGGACATTAGAAATTTTTTAAGAAGCCAGTGTAACCTCAAGTAGCTGAGGGTGTCCTTGAGCAATCCCACTTGAGGCCAAACCCTAGAAAATATGGTAAAGAGGAGCAAACAGCTCTACATGTATCTTTTTTTAAGTTTTTTATTGGTGCACTGTATTCATACATCATAATGGGATAAAAAACTTGTGTAGACATACATGCATACATCGCCCAGTTAGCCCCTACCCAACCCCCACCCCACTCCCTCCCCATCTCTCCTTCCCATGCTTGGCTTAGTGGTTGACATATCAATTTCTCCAAAATTATCAATGATAATCTCACATACAGGTATCTTTTTTTAAAAATGGCACTGTAAAGTGGCAGCTGAAGCCAAAGAATATTTCTTTCCCCATGAGGCTTGAATGGGGATCTCACCACTTTCAGAGCACAGTGAGTAGGCAGTGCATGGCAAGCACAAGCAGTCGCCTTCTGCCATTCTACCCTCTAGAAGTCTCTGTCCTCAGATCCAGGCAGAAGAATTTGAAATTCTTACTGGGCTTCCCTCGTGGGGCTTGATGGTCCATTTAGAATGCAGAGAGTCAAAGAGGAATGTGAAGCCCCATTAACTTGAAGTAGGGCCATCAAAATCTTCCCTGCACACGTGTCCCCTTCTAACATGACCTTGAACATTCCCTGGCCTGTAAAAAGAAAAAAAAAAAACTGTGAGGACGATCAAACTTTCTTCTTGAGGGTTTGTTGTGAGAACTCCAAGGATGTGTGGAAGCACCTGTCACATAGCAGCTGCTCAGTAACACTGAGTTCTCTCTCCTATAACGGGAAATCAAGAGACAAAGGGGATGACATTAAGGAAGAGAAAGGAGAAAAGGAGAAACTAGAGTGTGGGCTATTTAGGATCCTAACTAGAACAGAGCTACCCAAAAGCCCCCAAGTGAATGAAGTGCCCCAGTGGCTGAAAGGTGGAACCCAGGACAATGGGAAATGTTTAGTACAGGTGTCTTTCTGTCTCAGCCCAACACAGACAGATCTAAAATGGAGACACCTTGGCCAGGGAGTGTGTAGATGAGGTCAAACTCATAGGAGAAGCTGTGAGTCAGCCATACTCTCCGGAGCTAAGAGCCTGGAAAGATGCTTGTGGCATACCAGGGGAAACCAGGAACAAAAGCCCGCCTGCACTGGTTATCAGTAAACCTCTGACTTCTTTCAAATTAGAATCTTTGGGAAGGTCTGTCAAAGCACAAGCTGCTCGGCCCCAGCCTAGCCTTTCAGACTTAATAGGCCTGATGTAGAGGACAAGAGTTTGCTTCTCTAACAAAATTCTCAGGTGGTATTAATGCTGCTGGTCTGGAGACTACACTTTGGGAATGCCTCCCCTATGCCTTGACTTAATACATTGATAAGAGATTCTTGGCTGGAAGCTAAGTGCAACTCAAGCAGCCCACTTTCCTCGTGCCACGCCTGGACTTGAGTATCGACTTCTTCTTGCTAACGAAGTCCTTCCAGCTCTGTTGTCCCACAACTTTCCAAGTAACTAGCCGGTTCAGTGCACTGACTGCCTGGCTCTGGGGTGGGGACAGCGAGGAGACACCGCCAGGTGTGCAGGTGTGGTTGAATGACACGGAGAATCTCTAGAGTACAGAAAGAGCAAATACTGCATTTTTCCCTACCACCCTAATTTTCTTCCACAGTCTAAAGTACTCTCTTGACTTCAATTAAGCTTGCCCTGGGATCCTGAGCTTGACAGATATTTAAAATAAAGAATGAGCTGTTTGGCCAGGTAAAGTTTTTCTTAATGTCCTCCTCTGGAAGGAGTCTCGCCCCAGTGTGTTTCAGTGACTCAACAGTGACATCTGGTGGCCACCGAGGTCGAGTCCCAGGCCTGAATGCCCACCCAGAGTGCACATGAAGAGGATGCCCAGGTTCTCATAGAGACGCTCATTTATCAATCACCTGTAGCATACCCATATTTTATGTGAGAAATGTATTCTTTTAGTTCAGTGCCCCAAACATTAAGGTCTCTGACTCCTATTTTCGATCTCTATTTGGTGACCCATTTGGAAGGATACAACCCTTCGTCAGGAGGCTGACAGTCCCGCTGTGGTTGATGCATCTTGACTAATATTCATATTTAAACTGTTTGGTTAAAAGAACACATCAAAGCATTTGGCAGGGGGGAAAATGCAGCCTAACTTTGCTTCCAACGATTTGATCTAAGCAAATAAATAAGTCATTTTCATCTCCAGTTTAACATAACAAGAATATTTTTACATAATAATTTGCTTTTAAAAATTCTAGCTGTGAAGTTTAATAACGGTGCATGGAGCTGCCTGTCATTTCGTATTCATGTTCTTGTTCCAGTTCTGACAGTTCCCATGGGCTCTGGACTGCTCGGCTAGAGATACTCTAGGCCATGTCTTTACAACCACAGGTAGAAAACTCAGCCCCAGAGACAGGAAGGAGGAAAAGAACTTCGACAGGGTTTTGGATGTGGGGATGCTTCACTTTCTCACCCTGATACAGGCAAACTTACGACTCAGAGAAGTGGTCGGCCAAGCTCTTCCTTCCAGTTTCCTTCAGATGTGACCCTAGGTATGCTTGCAATCCCAATACTTGGGAGGCTGAGACAAGAGGATCACAGGCTCAAGGCCAGCCTCAGCTACTCAGTGAGGCCCTCAGCAGCTTAGTAAGACCCTGTTCCCAAATAAAAAATAAAAATAGGTCTGGGGATGTAGGTCAGAGGTAGAAGGCCCCTGGTTTCAATCAATCCTCAGTACTGCAAAATAAGTAAATAAAATAAATGAAAATAGGGCTGGTAGTATAGTTCAGGGGTAGAATGCCCCTGGGTCCAATCCCTGGTACCAAAAAAGAAAGATGTCTCCAGGAGTCTGTTCAGAGTGTCAGAAATGACCCTTCACTCCCAGGGATTGACTAGCAGCAATGACCACTAGTACTAATTGAGAGCATACTCCTTGTGGGGCATGGTGTCTGGGGGGGGGGGGGGAATGTCACCTATACCTGATCAGATCTCTAGGCCACCACCAGGCAGGCAGAACTAAGTGTATTCAGTTTCACAGATGTGGAAACTGAGACTTAGCTGGTGAGGACTTTTGCAAGAGTTCTTGGTAGGTAGCATGGGTGAACCCAAGGTCTAAATTCAGGCATCTGATTCCAGACCACCAGTTTGCCTGGATAGGAGGGGCCTGGATAAAGGCGACTCAACCCCACTAGTCCAACCCTTCAAAGTTCAATATACTCTTTACCTCCTTACTTCTCCCACCACTGCCATTGCCAACTCAGCCCATTCCGATGACAGCAAAGCCTCTGTCCAATGAAACCACCACCCTTCCCAAGGCCTCACTTTGAGTGGTTGACTGAACACAAGCAACTTCTAAGCAGGACTCTGATCTGGTTTGTACCCTTATTTATTAATCCCACTACCTGTCCGGGACATTATAAGCAGCCAGAGGCTAGGATGTTTGCAGAATGAACTGATGAATAACTTGACCTTGAAAACAGATGTCCACTCTGTAGTAGATCCCTGGGGCCAGGGAGGGGGTGATCCCATTTCCAGAAACAGACAGTGAAGATGCCCCTGTCCAGAGGAGAAGAGAAGGAGATGGAGCTCAGCAGGGACATCTACGGAATCCACTCAGAAGACAGCTGTGCCCCAGGGATGTCGCTAAAAGCTGTGTGTTGTCACCACTGAACCAGACAATGTCTAGTTGGAGTCGGGTACCGTAGCATGAAACGGAGGGCGTCCACAGCGATCCTCCTTGCTTCCTGACTTCGTCGGCATTCTCACTCCCATGATCCAGAAAGCCTGACCACAAACCTTAGAGAAAGAATGATTTATTTGCTCACAGTTCTTTGGAGATTCCGAGGTTCAGTCCAGGTGAGGTTGAGGTCAGGATCTCCGGGCATGGTGGTGGGAAGCAGAAAGAGGGAGAGAGCAAGGGCTCCGTTCTCACATCATGGAGGCGGGGAGCCAGAGAGAGGATTCAAAGACACAAGCAGTCCCTATGGCCACACTCCCAGGGGCCCACCTGCCTAAGTGACCAGCCAGTGGACCCATTAGCATGGCTCTACCCAGTGATTAAATCATAGGTCTCGTGGCTTAATTACATCAACTCTGAACTTATTATGTGAGCTCCTCAAGGCAAATTCTACATCCAACCATAACATCGCCATTGTGGGGCACTTAGGCGTTCAGAGCAACCACTCTCCTCCAGCAGAGAACGCGTCACCAACCTTCCCATTAGCGTTATCTGCTATCTATGCCTCTCTAAACTATGAGCTCTCTGAGGCACAAGCTTTCTGCTTGGTTCTTGGCTAACTCCCAGGCACCCTTGATACCCAGAAGTGGATCAATAAATATTTAAATCATTCCAGTCTTATTTCCAGCAGCAACTACAAAGCAGTGATAGGCGAGATGTTTGTGTCCTACACAGAGCAGTAGCCAGAGTCCCTCAGCCTTTTACTGGAAGGGCAATGCATGCATGTTCATATTTTGTAGATGCTAATTGTTGACAACATGATTCGGTGGCTCAGCAAATTGGAACTGACACCATCAACCTGCTCAATCCATTTACAATCTTTCATCATCAATGCAAGGGACTTTGTCAACTGAGCAGGGCCAGCTTCCCTCACGAGGCCAGCATCTTGTATCCCATTAGCGATGAGCATTACAAGTAAATAGATTGGCTTAGCACATTAAATTGCATCCAACGGCCCAGCAAAAATCACAAGCTCACGTAGGAAAATAAAATCTGTGAAGTGAGGAGAGGGCGGACGCAAGTCAGTGCACATTAACTAAGTTGTAGTTTTACTAACTATTTTTCTCTAGCAACAGCTTTACTGCATCCAACTCTCTACAGAGCACCCAAAGTAAACCTTATAAAATGCCAATGGCCCACATGGCCTCCACGTTTGAAATTCTTTAGTAGCTTCTCCATACTATCTATGTTATTCAATTCTACACCCTCTGGATCTAGGCCTTGCCTAATTCTCCAGCCCCAAACCACTGCTCCCTTCTCTTTCTTTGGTACCATGCTACACACACACACACACACACACACACACACACACACACACACACACACTATACTCAACAATTTCACTGTATACATGAAAGACTATAGAGTCACTGCCAGGACATTTGCACATGCTGAACCCATTTCCTGGAACAACTGTGTGTCCTTTCACCTAGCTAATTCTTTCAGCATTTAGCTCAACAGTCTTATTGTCTCTAAGCAGCCTTCCCTACTATAGTGGTTAAATGGTAGCCTCACAAGACATATTCCTACATCCAAACCCCCTAAATCCTATGAGTGTGGCCTTATGTGGAAAAGGTATTTTTTTTGGATGACACAGATAATCTGTGCAGGCTCTAAATCCAATCACAACTGCTCCTGTAAGAGACACAGGGAGAAAGAGGGAGAGACCGTAAGATTGGAGAGATGCAGCCACAAACCAACAAGTGCCAGGAGCCACTGTGAGCCCGAGAGAGAAAGTAAGGGCCCTCCCCTCATTCCTGTGAAGGGAGTGCAGCCCTGATGATGCCTTGATGTCAGACTTCTGCCCCCAGAACTAAACAAGAGAAATTTCTATTGTTTTAAGCCACTGAGTTTGTGGTGACTCATAACAGCCCGGGGAGAGAACACACTTGATCTTGTGCTCAGAAACCTCCTGCTCTGAGCTACCCAGCCCCAAGAACACTCTGACCCTTGCCTTTTCTAATGTGGTTTTATGATTTCTATTGACTCTGTTACCTTCCCCGCTAGAACCTTGCCAGAGTTCCAACTCCTCTCAGAATGGTGCAGGGCTGTCAGCAGAGAAAATGACACACAACCAAACTTGCTCTTACAAAGCTGAGTCTTCCATAGATGTTTTTTTTAACATCTAACATATGGTTCCTCTCATGCCCTCTTGTTCATTCACCTGGTCCTCAGTTAATTTCTCCATTTCCTTGTCAACAATGCCATCACCACCCCCTTCACAGGCCACCTGAGCCATTCATTCCCTTCCTTTGTTGAAGGGCAGCACGCCCTTAAAAATATTCATAAATCATCTCCACTGATCTCAGGCCCGCATTCACCACAGCAGGCTTGAGCACCTCTGTCGCCGAGGGGTCCACCTTCATTGAGTGGGATGGAGGATCCACTGTGGCATATAAATGACTTTTCTCCTTTTAAAAATTGTACACCACTAAATGGGCATGCATCAAAACCCTATGTGAGGTGTTAAGTGAATAAATGAAAGAATGGTAAGTGAATATTTTTCACAAGGCCCTTTCTGAGCTCCATCTAGCTCTTCCCTAGGTAAGCCAGGCCTGCGTGAAACCCATGGCTACAAGGGGTTTATAGGCAGCGTGAGTCTTAGAATAACAACTCGCTAACATTTGCTGCTTCCCCAACAAACCTTTTTTTTTTTTTTGGTGTTTGATAAAGCACAATTATCTCAATATTTTTGCCTAATTTTTCAAAGGAAATTTTTAAGGGTTTTGCTTTCCTTTTTAAAAAATAAGTTCATGTGCCGGGCGTGGTAGCGCACGCTTGTAATCCCCACGCTTGGGAGGTAGAGACAGGAGGATTGCACAGTTTCAAAGCCAGCCATGCTGGCTTAAGAGACCCTGTTTCCAAATAAAAAAGTATAAAAAATGGGTCTGGGGAGTGTAGCCCAGAGGTAGAAGGGTTTCCAGAAACCCCAGTACCACCAAAAATAATAAAAATAAGTACATGTATCGGTAATACATCATAAGGTCTACTTACCTGTTTACAAGTAAGAAGGCTGGAGAAAGTGATGAAAAGTCAAAGGCCAATAGAGCATTGCTGGTGGGGCCATTAAATGGTACAGCCACTGTGGAAAACAGTCTGGCAATTCTTCACAATGCTAAGCATGGAATTACCCTATGACCTAGTGATGCCACTTCTAGGTATGTAACCAAAGGAACGAGAACAGGTGTTCAGACAAATAGGTGCACGTGAATATTCCTAGCAGTATTATGTGTAACAGCCAAAAGTCCATAAACAACACAAATGCCCATCAACCGATGAATGGATAAGCAAAATGTGCTCTATTCATACAATAGAACAGTATTCAGCCATAAAAAGAATAAACTATTGGTACATGTTACAGCATGTATGACACTTCACAATATTATATTAAGGAGGCAGTCACAAGCCAGGCATGGTGGCGCACACTTGTAATCCCACTACTCGGGAGGCTGACACAGGAGGAGCACATGTTCACAGCCAGCCTCAGCTACTTAGTGAGGCCCCCCACAACTTAGTGGGACCATTTCCAAATAAAGAATAAAAAATAGGGCTGGGGGTAGAGCTTGGAGGTAGAACTCCCCTGGGTTCAATTCTCAGTATCGAAAAAGAAAAAAAAAGCATTCACAAAATCCACATATTTTAAAATTTTATCTATAAGAAATAGCAAGAATAGACAAATTCATAGAGACAAGAAGCACACTGTTGGTTGCCAGTGGCTGAGAGCATAAAGGTAGAGAGGTTGCGTAGAGAGGTAGCTATAACACAAGTGTCATAAACTGGGTGGCAGGAACTACACTCACTCGCTCCTCACAGCTCCAGAGGCTGAAGTCTGAGATCAGGGCGCCATCTTGGTGAGGACCCTCTTCCGGCCCTCACCTGGCTTCCCTAGGATACACGTGCAGAGTGAGAGCAAGCCCGAGCCTTTCTCTTCTCATAGGAACATCGATCCCGTCGTGAAGGCCACACAGCCGCTCAAAGGCCTCACTTCCTAGTAACATTCCGGCTGAAGCTAGAGTTTCGACAATGAACGGCAGGCAGACACAAGCCTCGCAGGAGTGACTGCTGATGGCAGGGAGCTTCTTCTTCCAGGTGACAAAAGTGTTCAAAAAATTAAGGGTGATGATGGATGGATGGATGGATGGATGGATGGATGGATGGATGACCAAAGGACACTGAATTGTTCACCATTTCAATGGATGAATTATATAGAATTATGTACTGGGTGACATACATGTCAATACAAATAGGAGGAAAAAGAAAGGAAGGAAGGGAGGAAGGGAGGGAAACAATAGGAAAGGGCATCACAACCTCAAAAAGGTCAATTAATATATCCTACGGAGCTATTTTTTCCTGGGAGATACTCAAACCCTGTATCAACAACACAAAGCAGTTCTAGAAGAAAACTTTGCATCAAATTTGGGACGACAATTAGAATTCCCATCTTTCATTACAAAGGCAGTATGTGCTTATTGTGTGATATCACTGTTCTAAATGTTCTAGAACATTTTATTTTCCATATACTTTTGTCGGTGCACTGTAGTTTCCCATCATAGCGTAGTTTGGAGTGACAGAGATACACATGCACACAGCACTTGGGGTCTCCCTCCCCCTCCTCAGGCGTGATATTGACACTGGTAACTTCACATATACACCGAATGTCAGTGCAAGTATGTCCTTCATTAATTCTTCTTCCCCATCACCACCATCTCCCCTGTCCCCTCCATCGCTGCCCCACTGGGGTTTCTCCTCCATTATCTACATCCTTCTTGTATCCCAGTTACTCCCTGGCTTCTACATATAAGAGAAAACATATGCCCTTTCATTTTCTGTGACTGACTAATCTCACTTAACATGATATTCTCCAGGTTCATCTATTTTCCTGCAAAGGACATACTTTTGCTCTGAGACACTTAAAATGATAAAATATTTCTATCACTTAAACCTCAAGGATACTGTGCAGTAGGCAATAAAAGTTCTATTTTACAGATGAGAAGCAAAGCTGATTGTCCATAATCACTGCCTGGTCAATGGTAGAGGCCAGGCTGACCAGAGCCCAGTGGTCAGGTGGGCAGACAAGATACACCTGTATGAAAATAGGAGCGGAATAAACAGGGCCGAGAGTATGTCCAGAGTATGATCTGTTCAGAAGCTCCCTGAAGGAAAAGCACGTCAGAGTCAGCCTTCAGGAACTTGGTGAAAAGGAAACTTTCAGACATCCAGACAATTATAAAGGGGAGTTCCTGTATCTCCAGACATTAGACAACAGCAGAAAAATAAAATCTATTCAGACCCAAAGGGACCCTCAAAAAAAGGCACTCCAGATGGAAATCAAGGGCTGTGCCAGCTGCACAGGCAGATGAATCTGGCTCCAGGTATGCCAAGAAATGTTCAGACAAAAAGATCCACATCTATATTTAAGCCCAGGCCAAATGTCGTTGGGCAGACAGATCTGTCTCAGATACAACCCCATGCTTCTGGACACAACTGAACTGCCCTGATCATGGTTTTTGATGTGTGACCCATGGAACATGGGTTCTGCCTGATGCTAAGAAGAGATTGGGTGAAGAGATTGTTGCATAGATAAAAGAATTTTCCAAATGCTTAATAAATCAGGATCGAGATTTCTTGACTGAGGACTCCTCAGAGCCTCTACTAAAACGTGCTGAGAAGACTGGAGAGGTTGCAATAGATTGCAACACTCAACAGACGTGCAAGATGCTGGTTCATACCGTCATTATACCTAACGTAGCCTCATTAAACGTGTTCCCATTTCTACAAATGTGTGTTCTCTCTCCTAGAACTTCGCCTACTCACTACTTATTACCCACCAAACGTTTGCCTCTTTCCCTTCCTGAAGTCTTCTCCCAGCTCTCCAGATGGACCTACGATCTCTCGCTTCCCCTGGACACTCCCGGATCCCTCATCACAACGCCCAGTGTGCTTCATTTGGTATCAGTTACTTCATCCTCCACTTCTCCTGATGACCCACATGCTTGGCAAATGGATTACATCTAGCTCGTTTGTAGAACGCCCAGGCACGTTGCCTGTCTCATGGTGGTGATTAATAAAAGAACAGTTCAACTAATGAGTGAGTTAAAATCTACCTCCTTATAAATTTGCCCCCTGGAAACCCACAAGAGCTCTGTCTCTACCAGCAAGGCCAATCACTGCTTGCCTTGCCCACAGACTTCCCCAGGCCCCATCTGAGGTTTGCTCACCCACAGTCCTGCTGACTATGGATGGGGCTGTGTGCATACTCAGGACTCTGTCCTTGGCCCAAATTACAACTGGCCTGGAGAACCCAGCCCAAAGGTGGTCAGTCCAGAGGTATAACAATGAGCTGGACCAGTCAGATTCTTTCCTTCTAGTTTAGGAATTGGAAATAAGACCCAGAGAAGGAAGTAGACAATTGATGGGTGGGTAGTACACAAAGAACATTTCTACATTGTTCAATATAGTAATTAGCTACTTAATGTAAGGTTCAGGGTCACTCTAGCCACATCTCAAGAACTTGACTGTCATGTGTGGCTCATGACTACCATATTGGACAGTTCAGGTGAGAACATTTCCAACTTTGCAGAAAGTTCCATCCATCAGACCATGCTGTTCTGGGTCTTTACAGTAAATCCCACTTACCTTGAGTAGTGTAAGTACAACAGGAGAGGCAGCCAAAGGAATCCTACCAGAACACCCATTACATGTGTTAGCCTTTGTACACTTATCAGCAAATTTGTGTCCATGTACAAAGTGTCTTTCGTGTGGTGGAGATACATTCATGAAACCCTGCAGTGAGGAGGCTGGGGGAGGAGCCTCACTAGCTGCCTATGTCTCCAGCCTAGCCCCCAGTCCTGCCCCTCCAGTGCCCTAGCCGTTCTGTCACAGACCTGGCCTCATCCTCCATCCTGTCTCCATCCTTCATCTTCACCCTAATCAGAAATGACCTCTCTGATCCTCAGCAGGCTCCCTGGGATCCCACTTAGTGGCCAGTTCTCCCAGCTTCCTTTCCTATCCCCAGAGCACGCTTGTTTAGGGTTTTAAGCAAAACAAGTCAAGATTATCACCGGCCCTTAGCTGCAGGGGCCCAGCAGTACACTCAGCCCTGGATAGGCCCTCCATCTCCCGTCGTCCTCATGGCCATCCTCTCACAGGCAAGAAGGACCAGCTAACCAGCCCCAGTCACACAGCTGGAAAGGGGCCAGCTTGGAATTTAAGTAAGATCATTTACTCCAAGGCCAAAGTTCTTTCTACTGAACACCTGCAGTCTTTTCTTCTGAGACTCCCGTCCTCAGGGATCCAGAGGCCTCGAGGGCTCCCTAGACTCGTAGAGGGCAGGCCTGCCACCTGTTTGTGTGTGGCCCACAAGCTAAGAATGGCTCTTGCATTTTCTTAATGGTTGGGAACAAAAGGAAGAGTAATGGAAAGGAAGAATGAGGTTTTATGATGAGTGAAAATTATATGAAATTCAAATTTCACTGTCCATAAATAAGGTTTTAGTGGGACAGAGCCCCGCCCTTTCATTTTCCTGTCTACGATTGTTTCTGTGCTACTGGGCAGAGTTGAGTGATTGCGAGAGAGACTGTACAGCCTGCAGAGCTGGAAATATTTACTGTCTGGACTTAATAGAAAACGTTTGCAGACCCTGAATTAAGCAAGAGGTGTCGTGTTCTCTGGTGACGTCTCAGGCATTCAAATTGCTGGGAGCAGAAGATGTACAACTGAGATGGCGCAGGCGATCTTGGAGTTAGTGTCAGCAACAGTGTGACGCCCCAGATCCTTGGAGCTGGTGCACAGTGAGGAAGGGCCCAGGGAGTAGTTCTGCTGATACTTGTTGGGTGTAGATAAGGAAAGTATTCTATGAATCTTGATGATACAAACAGCTTAATAGTATTGTTCCAGATGTGACTTCAAACCTCAGCAACCCTTCATAGGAAAATGCATGTGGAAGATGAATGTCTGGCCTCAGTGTCTGTAATAGTGACCAGCTAACTAGGCCAAGAAGCTGGCAGTCAGCTCCAGGCCCTTGCTCAGTGTGGCATCATCTGAGCATGCATTTTCATGCTTTGGTCCTCTTTCACCTGGGAAATACCTTTGGTGTTCTTGGTACCATGACAGATGCGAAGGGAAGTTTTACTTTGACCCCAAAATAGGGATTATTTCTCTATTGCATCTTAACTTCTGTTCAACAAGTATAAAGTAGAGAAGCAAGCATCACTCTGCAGACCCTTTTCCTCCTGCTCTCACTCTGATCTCTTCAGAAAACATCAAGAGAAGAGATCAGGCATTCCACTACAACTCATCACCGATTACTGAGACATGAAGGTAGCTACCTTCCTCCTCCTGTGTCCAGAAATACGAGAGTAAGAGAAAACGGAGGTGTTTCTGGTTTCCTTTCTCTCTTTTCCCTCTTCCTTTTTCTTCTTATTCTGGTGTTTATTTGTTTGTTTGTTTGTTTGTTTGTTTCTGTGGCGGTGTCTCTTTGGGCTGAGAACTAAACTTAATGTTTAAGTATTATACTATCTTTAGCCCAGACTTTGAATATTATAATCTTCCTGTCTCCAAAACATTAGTGTTGATGATATCCTATTCTTATTTCTAATTCCTTTATATACATAATGTTCAGTGCCATATATCTTAAATGATTTTTGAGGAAAGAATAATAAAAGATGTTATATATATGCATTAATGTATATTAAATTGTGGATAATAAAGAGCACTATGCTTAATAAGAATAATTACCATTTTCTATGTACTTGTATGCACCATAGGTGCTTTACAGACCCCATCTCATTTCATCTCTGTTCCTTATTGTAAGTAGACGAGGACAACTCATTATGGAAGCCTAATTGCAAGTCTCAGTCAGAATTTCCAAGGTCCAGCCCTGACTTTAGGAAGAAATGGTTGCAGTGTGAAGAAAGAAAGAATCCGAGAGGAGTTGTCAACTCACCAGATACTCAAAACATATAAAGATGTCAGAGAAAGGTGAGAGTTGGGTGGCAAACTAAAGATGTCATACAGCCAAGGAGCAAGGGCAGGTACAAACCCATTTATTCAACAAATGTTTACTGAATACCTCTCAACTCGAGGAGCTTGGGGGTAGGTAAAGAGTGTGAGTGTGTGTGTGTGTGTGTGTGTGTGTGTGTGTGTGTGTGTGTTACCAGAAATTGAAATTGAACCCAGGGACATTCTATTTGTGAGCTACACCCCCAGCCCTATTTTGTTTTTTATTTTGAAACAGGGTCTCACTAAGTTACCGAGGCTGGCCACAAACCTGGAATTCTCCTGTCTCCACCTACCAAGTATTCTGCCACACCACTGCTTACCATCTAACAAGGAGACAGAAAGCACAAGAGATTACCCTACAGACAATGGCATTAGAATGAAGTGACCTTCATTCAACCACATTCACAGCAGCATTATTTGCAAAAGCCAAAAAAATAGAAACAAACAAAATGTCCATTAACAGATGTATGGATAAACAAAATATGCTATATCCATCAAATGAAATATTATCCGGTCAATAAAAAGAAAGTTTGAAATATGCCACAGCATGAATAAACTTTATGGACATTAAACAAGTGAAGGGAACCGGTCACAAAATGGATTATCAACAAATACTGTGTGGTTCCCCTTATATAAAGTACCTGGAATAATCAAAGCTGGCTTCCAGGACCTGGGGTGAAGGAGATACAGGAAGTTTGTGTTGAACAGTCATAGAGCTTCAGTTTTGCAAGATGAAGAGTTCTGTGGGTGGATGGTGTTGATGGTAGGCTAAAACGTCAGTGTTCCTGATGCTGTCCACGTAAAAACAGCAAAGATTATGTTCTATGTAATTTACTACAGAAAGTATAACCAACGCAGGCCCACCTTCTGTGTGCTGAGACCACACTTCTGTGGGCTGATGGCTATTGATTATTGAGTGTGGAAAGACTTGTAAGGCAGGCCCATTCCTCATAGGGGCAGGACTCCGCTGACTGACTCGGGAACTTCCCTGTGGTCTTGTGGAATCTGTCCTGAGCTGCAGAGAGAAGAGACCCCACCCAAGCCTCCTCCTCCTCTCCATCACTTAGGGTCATACGTGCATGGCAGTTTGGCATCTTTTAGCCTCCCCAACTTTCTCCCCATTTTTTCACACAGACTTCTCTCCCCTTAAAGTCCTTGCACACTTAATCCAGTCTTAACATCTGCCTTTCAGAGGACCAGCACTAACATCATTGCTACTGAAAATGCCACGCACCTATTTCAAAATTGTACTAATTCTGTGCTCTTCCTATACACACCTAGAATATGAGTTTTTCTCATTGTTTTTTTTTCTCGGTGGTACTGGGGTTCCTGGAAGCCCTTCTACCTCCAGGCTACACTCCCAGACCTATTTTATATTTTTGGAACAGGGTCTCTTACGCCAGCGTGGCTGGCTTCGAACCTGCGTGATCCTCCTGTCTCCACCTCTCAAGCGCGGGGATTACAAGTGTGTACCACCATGCCCGGCCTCATTGTTTTTTATACTGACCCCACCCCCTGTGTACAGATGTATATCTACTGTACAGATTTTACATACAATAGATGAACTATATTCTTAAATATTCCACAATATTTAAGGAAAGAGCAGATTACCTCTGGTGATCATTTTAATGATTTAATAGGTGAAGACATATTGGGGGAAAGGTATATAATATTGCTTTATCCTAGAGCAATTAGGTCTTTAAGCCTGCAATGCTTTTGGAGGCACCTAGAATGATCCCCCAATTCTGGCTGACACCAGACAAACCAACCAGCCCTTGGCAGTGTGGAAGTGTGCTGCCTAGACCTCCAGCAGGTCTTCCACAAGGGGGCCTGCTGCTGCTGCTACTTGAGGTGACAGAGCCTCGGGTGCACCCTGCTGGTCCTGCCAAGACCAAGGACTTTCTGCACAGCTCCCAGGCAGTGACTGGACAAGGACAGGACCCAAAGGTCTGAGTGCTTATATCCAGTGGAGGCTGCTCTCTGCCTGGAGCTTCCTTTCAACATAGCTAAGTTTCCTCTGCAGGCAAAGGCTCTCCCTATCCAAACCTCCTTTCTTCCCCATCTCTGTCCTTAAGGCGCCCTATCTTCACCGTCATCTGAAGGCGACAAGACTAAGCAGCAGAGACAGAGTACATCCCACCCAATCTCTCTCAGCAAATCAAGTTAGAGCTAGAGACAGAGTGCACGTATCTTCGAGCTCCTGGTGGCTGCGTCCCACCCACATCACGCTGCCTGCATGCCTGGGTAGGCTGGTTTGCAGCTTGCATGGCCTCCGGTCACACATGTGCAGGTAGACTCCATGGTGTCTCACAGGTTCAGGGAGCCAATCACAGATCTTCCCCTTCCACTTGCTATACTGTAGTATTGAGAAGGCGCTCACTTCACATCAGTTCCCGGGGATTTGAAGAGGGAGAGAGTCCTCCCTTTACCTGAAAGGAAAGTCATAAATAATACAGAACTGTGCAGCCAGCTCTCACTTATCAGGGCACATGGATGGGTGGACTGGAGACATGTCCTGGGGCTGTGTCTGCCAGAGCAGCTGCTTCAAGACGCAGAGACCAGGGAGAGGGGACATGGGAAAGCTCAGAGGGTTTCCACACAAGCCCTGTAGAGTCGAGCCAATCTGGGCCAGCCATCTTAATATGTAAGTAGGCCAGATACAGACTTCAAAGCACACGAAGAGACAGACAGACAAGCTCAGGTGACGTTACAGCCACACAGAATTAAACTAGGAATAAAATAGCATTATAAGTTCAAATTAGCAGAGACAGATAAGCAGTATTGGTGAGGGTGTGTACAAATAACCCTCTTTGTGAAAAGGTAAACTGTGGACACTCCTCCAGAGGACAATCTCCAGTCACAGGTGAGGTGCTCCTACTGTCGCACCTGGCCGTGCCATGTCTAAGACTTCATGACGCAGGTCCCTCTGCACAGATACAAATGCATGCGATGATGTTGCAGCAGAACCAGAAACAACCAATCACTGGAAATAAGCTCAATGTCTATCGATAAAGAAAGGTCATCACTACAAGTAACAAAAAGAATTGCAGGCGAGTTACTATTTTAAGTAAATATACACATGTATGCACATGTGTATGCATAAGCTTACACATGCAGAAAATATTTTTGGAGAAAACACAAGGAACTCATTGAAAGTAGCTGCTATTCTGAGAAGGATCTGACGGTTCTCACTGTATAACCTTTATGCTCTGTTTCCACCACTTTATCTTACTTGAAAAAAAAATAACGTGTTGCATGTTTCCTCCCTTTAACACTGTTCCTGGCAGCAAAAGCTAAAACAATATAAAAGAATAACCAACACTTAATTAGAAATGTATACTCCATAGAATGCCAGCCAGCCATTTATTTGATTCCTACCCCTGTCTCTCAATAAGTAATCTGGAGTCAAAGGGAGACTGTAGACTGCCCAGGGTCATTGGAGAGTTCATCTGGAGAAAACCTAGCTTACTTCTACCATTGTGCATCCCGACATACTGAAGGAAAGGTATGGTGGAACAAACTGTAATTCCAGTATTTATGTGGCTGAGACAAGAGGATCACAGGTTCAAGGCCATCCTTGACAACCGAGTGAGTCCCTCAGCAGTCTAGTGAGACTCTATTTCAAGACAAAAAGTAAAATAAGACTGAGGGTATAGCTTGGAGGTAGAATGTCCCTGGCTTCAACCCCCAGTACAAAAAAAAAAAAAAACTATTGAAAGCAATGATGAAATTTAAAATAAAGATGAAAAACAAATATTTGTGAAACTCAGAAATAAAAGGTCACAGAGGTCTTTCAAGCTCACAAAGGCAGCATGGGGTGGAGAAGGCTGAGATGGCAAGGGAGGAAGATGACCACAGAGCTGTGAGGACCAGGCTTCTTCATTCTGCATTCTCTGCGAAAGCCTTCTCATTGCCCAATCTGAGAAGAAAAAAACGCCCCTAACCTGTTCCTTTCTCTCCACCTAAGAGCCTGCATGGACCCCCTGGGAAACTAGAGGAGGGTTTCCAGGTGCTGTCTGTCCACCAGGGATGGGGTGAGAAGGATGGGGAGAGTTATCAAAGTGACTAAAAATGAAGGCACTCTTGTCCCCATTTCTCCAAGGGGATGCTGTGGCTAAGCCCTGCGCTGAGATGGCAGAAGAGCTCCCTGTTGCTGAATGGGGAGATCTACAGCCACTGAATTCCTTTCTTTGGAAAGCTTGAGACACTGTTGAACCTTGTCTCAGTATCCATAACAAGTCAGCAATGCTTGCCCCTTAGTGGAATGTCCACATTGGAACCATCCATTAGAAGACAAAGTCCAAAGGATATTGAAATGAGCTCTTGCTACATCTTATAAAGCTTTGATGAGTGATTATCAGGTTATTTCTGACAGACAGACACACAAAAAAATATGAAAGTCTTGTGTCCATAGCAATGGAGTACATGTTTGGCCGGTAGTATAATATGAACTAAGAACTCAACTCAACATGGAGGTTGTTAAATCAAAACCGTAGTTAGCAGGGTACTGCCAGTGTCCTTCAGTTAGTTGTACAACCACACCTAGCAGTGCTGGATAGCTATCTCATGCTTCTTTTAAAAGCCTATCTTTAAGGACACAACCTATTTGTATCTCCCACTTTAAAAGATGCTTGAGGATACATTTTAAAGAAAACCAAGTATCTCTGTAGATAGGATTTTGTGCTTTCTGATAGTGCATGCTTAAGCACAAAATACTCAGCACTGATTATTACTAAATAATTGAATTTGTAGTGAGGCTTCATAGTCTTCATGAGCAGGTGGGTGAATTTTAGGAAGGAAAACGACAACTACTTCTTTCAAGACACAAAGATTATAAATGGCAATTTTAATTGTGGTCTTTTAATTTAGATAGTATTTAATATTTTCATTATTTTTGTATATATCCTTTTGTGGATTATCATCTTTTGCTAGTCTTAAAACTAAACACCTTTTTAAAAAATCTACTAAAATTTCTTGCTAATAAACTATCAATTATATGTACATATGTGTGTGTGTGTGTGTGTGTGTGTGTGTGTGTGTGTGTGGTACTGAGGTTCCTGGAAGCCCTTCTATCTCCAGGCTACACTCCCAGACCTACTTAGACTTTTTTTATTTTTGGAAACAGGGTCTCTTAAGCCAGCGTGGCTGGCTTCAAACCTGCGTGATCCTCCTGTCTCTGCCTCCCAAGCGTGAGGATTACAAGCGTGCACCACCACGCCTGGCTGTACTAAATATTTTGATAGGATAATTTATTTGATTATGAATTATTATAATGTTTTAGGTATTTGTTGAAATACAGAAAATGTCATTAATGTTTATATACCTGTAATTCAGTTTCAGTTAACATTAAGTTTTGTATACTTGGTGCTTTCTCATCTCAAATGTGAGGTAATTTTAATCTAAATTCATAAATAATTACAATGTCAATATTAACAAAGTCCATAATAATTTCTTAATATCTAATATTCAATTAATTTATAAATTTCTAATTGTCTCCAAAGTGGAATTTTTAGTTTGTTTATTTGAGTCATGATCTACATGAGGTAGACACAATATATTTTGTCACTTTTTCTTTTAAGTGTCTTAAAATCTAATTGGTTCCTTCTCTTTTCTACTGTCCAAAGCACTGACTTATTAAAGGAGGCATATGAGTTCTGTATTAAAAAAAAAAAGCCCATACCAATGTGCCTTGGTGATGCTGGCCCCCAGAGTTTCAAAAGGCAGTCAGATCATTAACATACCCAAGATTAATTCCTTGTTAGTATATCCTAAACATGTGTCTTTCTCTTTCTCTACCTTAAGTGTAACAAAGACCTTTTTCTATTATACCCTAGGGGGAAGGGCTAGAAAAGAACTTCTATTATCAGGCATGTGATATGAATAATTATTTGATCTAATATTAATCTAATCAAGTAATTATTGGATCTAATATAGGAGTTAGAATAGAGCTCATACATTGAAGCCAGAATAGGACTTCTATTATACATGTGACATGAATAATTATTTAATCTAATATGAAGTAAAAACCCAAGGCATTTATTTAGTGCCAACATGCCAAACAAGCCTGGATTAGGGTTTCCAGAACATGCTTACACTAAAACTGTATTCTGAAATTCAAATTTAACTGGTGTCTTGTGTTTCACCTGGCAACTCCAGCCTGGCTCTCTAGAGAAACTTTTCAGTGCTTATGAGTGGGATCTACTTGTTATAATAAAATAAAAATAAGATTTGTAAAATAAAAATAAAATGAGATTTCTGGACAAGATATCCAGTTCTTCTCTCATAATTGGGGACAGAGTTTTCACTGGGTGAGTTTATTCCTTCTACCACTCCTCCCATCTCTCAAGTGGATGGGCTTTATAATGATTATATATAGAATGGCCCTGAAGAGCTCTTATATTGAAGTTCAAAGCTGATATAATTAAGTTATAAGGGTGGTAATCTCATAGGTGTGCAAATCCATTGTAATGAATTTACTGGGTGGTAACCTAGTCACATGGAGTGTAGCTGGAGACTGCTTTTGTTATTGAATACCCATGCTTGCTTGCTCTCTTGCTTCCAGCTTCCATGATGTAAGAACAGAATCAGTGTCTGTCTGTCTGTCTGTCTGTCTGTCTCTCTATCTATCTATCTCCTTCCTGCCACCATGCCCTAAGCTCCACAGATCCAGCCTCACATGGACTAAATCTGGAACTGTGAGCAAATAAATCTCCCTTTATCTAAATTGTGTGATAAGTTGTTTTGGATTATAGCAGTGAGACTATTGACTGAGACAAACTTCTTAGAAAGAGGAAGAAAAATCCAAAATTGAGTATGAATGGGAAATATTTGGACGAGGAAAAAGGTGATTGAATTTGCATACAGATCCTTCAAAATACACTCCTTTAATTCAACCAATCTTGAGATGTCTCATTGCCTGCTAAAGAGATACAATGAAGTCACTAAAATATTCTAAGATCTGGCAAGACAGACTCCTGATACTTCTTATATTTCTGTCTGAACTTCACGAAAGGTCAGAGAGACACCCCATCGACAAAATTCTGATCCCTCCTCCTCTCTATTTCCCACTCTACCACCTGCTCTTCATCCTTACATGGTCAAAGAAAATGCATCTCTCCTCCAAACCAAATCACTGGCTTTTACATCACTCGGAGCTCAGCTCATACTTACTCTTCTCTAATAGTTATGTGTGATTTATGAATTTCTGTGGTTTAGACTGTGAGCTCCCTGAGGGGAAGAAACATACAGCTCTCCAACCCTGGCCCCAGGCCTGGAATATGAAAAGCCCTCCACAAATAATTTCTGAATGAGTCCCGTGTCGCTTCTTCCAGACTAAAAAAGAGCTCACAGCTGGAATCTGGTTTGAGTCTGCTAGATTGTGACTGGAACTGAAAATAAAATGGCAACAGTTTGGTCCAGAATCCCCGCCAGGGCTTGCTGCTACAAAAACCACTGACAACACTCGTTAGAGTACACTCTCAAAAGACCTTCTTTGGCCTCTGAATGTACAGTTGCTTTTGAAATAGACGCAAGCCCCTGTGTACCTGCTGGGTTCCATTCTATGATCCACTGAAACCATTAATAAGGAGAAAAAAAAAGACTCTCACATGCGACCAGCTTAGCCATTTTCTTATTCGGAACTAGGGATGGCCCCCAGGAGGTGGGGCCTCCAACCTCTCAGGCAGGAGAGAAATAAAAACCTTTTTCATGCCCCTTTTTTCAGAAGTGTAGATCCTGGGGTTGGAGTACTACCAATCAGAGCCAACTGCAAGGTGCCAGGCAGTTCAGAACTAGACGCCTGCTGAATGAAGGCTTCAGTGCATAATGGCCCAAGCACACCAGTGCCACCAAGCCCAACCTGCTCAGGTCTCAGGTCCAGCTGAGGCCTCACAGCTCAATGGACTGTGAGGGCCCTTGAAAGTATTCTCATGACGGCTTTATTCAGATCTCCAAATCATACATCCACTGCTTACATGGGCTACCTTCTCCTCTTTCTGAGAAAGGGGCCAGGGTAGGCAGTTTTTAGAAGGATTCAACCTACACAAAAACTTTGTTCATTATTCCCAGGGTCTTTCTAGGACCTTCCCAGATTATCCTACTATGAAAAAAGCAATTTCCTTTTAGGAGTGGACACCAGCTGACTTACCTGCCTTGTATCTACTCCTTGGCTTTCTGCGTCTTCCAAGGCCCCTAACCCATGCCACTCCAGGATGGCAAGAGTCTTGAGCCAAGCCAATCATAATCCTCATGCCCCTAACAGCAATGGCTAGTCCAAGAAGAGAATATGGGACTCTAGTTGGGCTTCCCAGAGCTCTTTCCTCTAACTAATGAATAGCTGTTACATAATTTTGCAAGCATTGTGGTTCTCCTGGGGACTCTGAGCTAGGAGGATGATAATCTGAGACTCTACACAAGGACCTGTCTGCAGAGAGAAACCAAACAAATGCAGTTGAAGAGAGATAAGAAATAGGAAGACATGCATAAATCTCTGTGTCAATGCCCTGTATCCCTTAGTTCTTCCCTGATCTTGTAAGATGCTCTGCTTCCCATTCTCTCTTATCTTCATGCTAGTTGAAATTGGGTTCTTATAGCTTGCCATCAAAGGAGTCATAACTAACATACTCTTTGCTTTCCTTCCAGATAGGATGGACACTTGAGGAAAAATTGCCTCCTCTTAATTATTTAGGCACTAGGGAGAAATCAGAATAGAAGGAAGAAAATATATAAAACCATAGACTCTTACTTAATCACTGCAGAGTATAGCTATGGCCAGCTGAGGGTAGCTGTCCTGAATAACAAAATAAGAAATAACTCCAACAATAGTGACCATAACTAACACTTTGGGGCACTCCTGGCCAGGGCCATAGCAAAGTTGACGCTATCCAGGTCAGTTGAAGAGAAGTAGACAAAGACTTTACCAAACAAGTTAAATAGTAAGGAAGAGCTGACCAGACACACTAGGCAGAACTGAGATACAAGATAGCCCTTTGGGGAATTTGTTGTGATTGACCAAATGAAATCATATAAATTACCTAAAAACCACCAGGAAAGAATATTGAAGGAGGTACTTTTATATTAACAAAAAGAGAGAAGACAGAAAGTGACTCTCAATCTCCTCTTCCCAGAGTCCAACTATAACTCCATCCTCTTCATGTCCTGAAGCTGTGGATAATATTCTCATGAACTGCTTAATAACCTTCTTGTTTACTTGAATTGCCAGACTTGTTACCTAACCTGATATAGCAGAAAAAAGAAATTAACCATTTTAACAGTTGGCACCTGAGCTGAGTTTTTAAAAGAAAAATCTATTTTAAGAAAAATACTTTGCTAGACTGCTTTGTGTGAAGAATGTGAGACCTCAAACCTGCCTTATAAGGAGAGTAAAAAATGAAGGCAGAGAAAAATTTTGCAGCATAAGAAATTATCCAGAATATGAAGACAGGGAAAGGGATGTGAGAGAGGAGACAAGACACCATGGCAGGAAGCTGGAATTGAAACACTGGGTGCCAGAAACCCTCGGTGGTGGATTTTAAGTGTCAGATCTATACTTTCTTTAAGTTTGTTTATTTAAGAACACATAAACATTTTCCATACCCTTGATCTTTAATAAAATCTGACAACACATGTGCAATGGCAAAAAAAAGGAAAGAAACCAGATGAGCAGCATGTATGCGCTGGCACAGACACAAAGGAACAAGGAGAACAGTGGTGGGAACAAAATGCACGTGAGCTCCTCGGCAACAGAACCCTTCCCAGAAGTAAAAAGACACCCACCACCCTCGACTGGGCTTTCATGGGAATCTAATGGAGAATACTGACCTTCTCACAAGAGGGGGTAGAAAAGTCTCCACACAATTCATCTAGAACCCTACATTTCCCAAGCCCTTTGCTCACGTCTGGTTTGAATACTAAACTATATTTTCACATATCTTATTTACTCACTACTTCAGTCAGCATTTTCACTGCTATAATACAAACACCTGATCACTGTAGAACTTAGAGGAAGGAGCTTGGTTTGCTCACAGTTCTGGAGATTTCAGGGATTCAGTCCACGTTAGGCCTGTTGCATCTGCAGAGCTTAGGGCATGGTGGTGGGAAGCAGAGAGAGGGAGAGAGCAGGAGCTCTGCTCTCACATCGTGGAGGCCAGAAGCAAGCAAGCAGGTAAGGGGACTAAAAAGCACAAGCCCAGTCCTAAGGCCACACCTCCAGGGACCCACCTTCTCCAGCCACACTCCACTCGCCTACGCTACCACCCACTAAATTCATTCCAATGGATTTACCCACGGATGAGATTACAGCCCTCCTGGCTCAATCACCTCAGTTCTGAATATCAACACACGAGCTCTTTCAGAGAGCATTCTACATCTAACCATCACACTCACAAACCTGAGCTCTTTGAGGACTGGGTCATTTCTTACCCTCCCAGTGCTTGGCACAAGGCTCCTCTCGGCTATGACAGTTTCTTGTAATTCTCTTATTTTTTTCAATGCTGAGGACTGAACTCAGGGGTGTTCTACTTCCAGTATCATCACAAGCTGAGGAGAAGACTTTAGCACAATGATTTTGGGGGACACTTATTCAAACCATAACACTAGAGTAAGTGAAACATAAAGCTATACTGATAAAGTTGGTAAATACACGATATTATTTGTCACAATTATAGCATCTACAGAATAGTTTCACTGTCCTAAAAATTCCCTTATGCTTAATCTGTTCACCACTCCCTAACCTCCTCCCCACCCTTGGCAACCACTTTTCTTTTTATTGCCTGTATATTTTTGCCTTTTTAAAAATTTCATATAGTTGAAATCAAACAATATGTAGACTATTTAGACTGGCTTCCTTCACTTCAAATATGCAGGTAGAATTTATCCATGTCTTTTTTATCACTTGATGACTCATTTCAGTTTCTCACTGAAGACTATTCCACTGAGTAGACAGATTATAGTTTATTCATCTACTGAACAGTATCATAGCTGCTTCTGTTTTTTGGTGATTACAAATAAAGCTGCTATAGACACTCATGTGTAGGCTCTTCTGTGAACATGAGCATTCAAATCAGTTGGAGAAATAACTTAAGATTATATGCGATGTCGTATGTTAAGACTCACTGTGTTTTGCTTCTTGAGAAACTTCCGAAACATCTTCCAAGGTGACAGCACTATTTTGAGTTTCCACTGGAAGTAAAGAAAAGTCCTTTCATCCCACATCTTCGCAAGCCATTGATACTACCAGGGGTTTTATTGTTATTGTTTTTAAGTTCTAGCCACTTGAGTGGGTGTGTAGTGATATCTCCTTGCTTTCATTTACAATGGCATTTCATCTGTAATGAGAAGTGATGATTAGCATCTTTTCATATATTTACTTGTCTTCTGTACATCTACCTAAATGAAGTGACCATTCATATCTTTTGCCCATTTTTAAGTTGAGTTCTTCTGTTTTCTTATTGCTGAATTCTAAAAATTCTCTACATATTGTGTGTATGAGTCCTTTTTCAGATATGGGTCTTGCAAATATCTTCTCTGAACGTGGCTTGCCTTTTCATTCTCTTAATGGTGTCACTTAAAGTCAGGTGGAGTGATGCAACCTAGTGATGCCCTGTGTCAAAATAATAAAAACATCTTGGAGTGTAGCTCAGTGGTAGAATGCTTACTGGCTTCAAATCCCAGTAATACACACACACACACACACACACACACACACACACACACACACACACAAGTGTCTCTTAAAAGTCTGCCTTTGGGAGGCTTTTAATAGTCTCTGCCTTTGGTAGATTTTATTCATTTTAATAAAATTAAATTTATCAATTTTCTCTTTCATGGATGATGCTTTTGATATTATATCTTAAAACTTACTCCTGAGTCAGGGTCACTATATTTTTTCATATATTATCTTCTAGAAGCTTTATAGCTTTCTGGTTTTGTTTTTTTTGTTTGTTTGTTTGTTTGTTTTGTAAAAGGTAAAAGGACTAGATAAAGGTTGGCTTTTTAATTTGTTTTTTTTTGTTTGCTTTATTTTGCATATAGACATCCAATAATTCCAGCACCATTTGTTGGATAGACTGTTCTTTTTTCATTAAACCATCTTTACTCCTTTGTTAAAGGTGGATTCAGAACACTTGTGTAGGTTTATTTCTGGGCTTTCAGTGTTGTTCCATTGATCTATCTGTCCATCCTTTCACCAATACATCTGTGTTGGTGAAATTACTGTAGATTGTAGTAAATCTTGACGTTGATGAGTGTCAGTTCTATTCTTTTCCTTCAACCTTGTGTTGGCTAATCTGAGTTTTTGTCTTTCCATATAAACTTTAAAATCAGTTCATCGGTATCTACAAACGGCTTACTGGGATTTAGATAGGAATTGCAGCAACTCTACAGATCAAGTAGAGAAGAATTAACACCTTAACAACATCAAATTTTTCAGTCCACTAGCATGAAATATCCACTCATTTATTTAGATCTTTGATTTCTTATCAGAGTTTTGTAGTTTTCCTCTATGATCCCTACACATTTTTGTTAGGTATGTAACCTAAGCATTTCACTCCGGAAATACTATTTAAATGTTATTTTTTCTGCAAAATTCCTATTGTTCACTTCTGGCATATAGAAAAGCAACTGACTTTTTTATATTACCTTGTATTCTGTGACCTTGCTATAATCACTTATTAGTTAAGGGTTTTTAATAAATCCATTGTGATTTTCTGCACAGACAACATGGTCTCTAGGAACAAAGAGTCCTTCGTTTCTTCCTCCCCAGTATGTGCACTTTTGTTGTCCTTTTCTTGTCCTATTGCACTACCAAGGACTTTCAATACAATATTAAATGGGCATAGAGAGAAAAGACATCTTTACCTGGCTCCCAATCATAGGGGAAAAACATTTTGTCACTATTTAGGTAGGATGTTAGCTATAGGTTTTTGTAAATGCTCTTTACCATGTTCAGGAAGTTCCCCTCTATCTCTGAGTTTACTGAGAATTTTTATCCTATGGAGATGAACCACCAGATTTCTCCTCAAGGTACAACTTGTGGCCCCAGCTAGCATCTCCATCAGAGTCTTCCTCAATCACAAAACCTCTGTCCAAGAGACATGCTTGTCCTGAGGCATCTCATATTCAGAGACTGGTATAGGTGTGGTGACCAAGCCCAGCCATTTCAGTCCAAAATGGAGGTCAACCCAAATGGATAACATATGCTCAGAGCTCTCCCTGGAATCAGTCAAACTTTTGCCAAACCTATATCAAGGTACAACTCTTCTCTCTAGCCAAAATGGCTTTTTCCTTCTCCCTTAACAGGTGCCGTTTTCTAATAAACATGTTGCATGCAAAACTCTGTCTTGGTGCCTACTTGCAAGAACCCAATCTGCAACTCTCCTTACTCATTTTCCATGATTATTCATGAATGATAGGGTAGCTTCATGTTTCTTCCTAAAAGACCATTATCTACTCCATGGAAGGAGAAGAAGAAAATAGGAAATTTCCTTCACCATTTGAGAGTGCTAGTTTTTGATACTTGTATTCAAGGTCTATATGCATGTAGGATAGTAGGACAAGGCTTCTTGCCTACATTGCATAATAATGCAGCTACGTTCAAAGAGATGTTTAGACTCTGAAGTGGCCTGCCTTCTACTCTCAGACAAGGGACAAATCCAAGTTTGTAGATGATATAATCAGAAATCCTATTCCAAAAGCAGCAATGGTACAGTAACTACCAAACACAAAGCCAAAGAACTGAATGAAAGGCTTACAAAGATGAAACCCAAGTCAGGACCAGCTAGAGGACTGTTGCTACAAGTTCTAACTTAAGACCAGATGCAACACAGTCCTACCACCAAGGGTAATTTGAATTTAGTAATAGATATTTAATAAATATTTGCTGAATGAATTAATGAATACCAATTTAGAGTTAGGAGTTCCAGCTTTTGGTCCCAGTTTTTGGACACACAATTTTTGTTTGGGGGACAAGTATTTAACTGTGGCATGAGCTGTTTCATTTCCATAGAGTCGATTTCCAGGAAATCCACACAGTGATACTTTATAGATTGAACTCTGTGAGTACGAGCTTTCTCTATCTGCAGATGTTTGGCCTTTTCATAGTAGCACCACTAGCCAACCAATATTTCTGCTTTAGTAGCACCTTCATCTTTGAAGGTAAAGCAATTTTCATGCAATTATATGAATATTTTATTGCATTTTGTTCTTATTAGTTTTCATAACTGAGAAGAGGGGGGGGAAAGCCCAAATGTGCTGATAACCGTGGTAAGAAGCATAGATCTCATTAACTGAATACAATTGAGACAAAGATGGAAATCATTAGGCCTGTGGAGAGCGGTAAGTCATTAGCCTCAATAAGATGCTCATTGACTTCAAGCTGGTCAATGCTTGTGCTCCATTATTAAGGAAAGGAACGAAATGAAAGCACATGTATGAAATACATAAGCCATCGAGGATGACGCCTGAAGGGCACGGTGTAATTAGGGATGTTAGACTGCTTTTCATTTCTCTGATAACGGGATCCACATGGAATCTTGTTGAAGTTTTATATGTTTGAGTTTTGCACATTTAGGAGCAAAATCGGGAGAATGTTTCGGTTGAGACATGGCCTTCCGCTTTTAGGAAGTTGTTGCCTATCTCACAGGAGATGTGAAAATCTGTGATTGCAATACCAGTCTTTAGTCTGTCACATTGAGACAAACCTTAGTGTTTCAAGCACAAAAATACTGGCAATTTTGTTGGCCTGAAACCAGTAGATAAATGTAGATAGGAATATGTTAAGGTACTAGTGTGAACAAAGGTGTAGGTATGAGTATGGATATAGATAATATACACTTGAGTATATTAGCATACTCCTTTTCCAGAATGCATTCCATCAGGAAGGGTGTTTAAAAATGGGGGGAGGGGTGGAAGGGACAATAGGGTGGTGAAGAGAAAGGGAGAGAAGGAGCTTCCTAAACCAGTTCCAGCCTTTCCCTGAGGTTGGCCTCCTCCTTTCCTTCAGAATAAGCTTGATCACCTTACTCTACTTTTCTTTAGCTCTTATCCACCACTCCCCCCATTAAGGCCTGAACCCAGCTACCCTAAGCCACTTCTTTAGATTGGTTCCCTCTCTCTGTACTTGGGGAGATTCAAGCCTGGGAGACAAAGGAGCTGAGCCCTTGACCTGAGGACAGGGGCACAAGGAGATGAAGGCCTCTTGCTTCTTTTTAATAATATACTATATACAGTAGGGCTATTTCAGTCTTTTCTTAAATATTGAAAACCTTTGTCATTGTGCTCCAATGTTGATGACAAGAAAGCAGTTGAAGGATGCATATTACGCATTTTTCCATGCCAAAGTTAACTAATTTTTGATTTCTGACATGTGAGAGATCCTGGAAGACCATGGCAGGAGGCACTAACTCTAGTCACATCAGCTCTGAGCTGCTGTGTAGAGAAACAGCCACTCTGGTGCCTGTATCCTGATGCCAGCGCGTTGCTGACTTCAGTGCTGTTGAAGAACCTGGAGGAGTCTTGCAAGACAAACATTAAGACTACTGGACCATTCAAGACTACAGTTCAACACTACAAGGTGTTAGAATCATAGTGTCACAAAACAACACAATAATTCTGCAGAGATTTCTGAAGAGTTCCTCATTTGGAGGAAGGAAAACGCACCTTGACTTCCATGGTGAAAAGAATTTCAGCATATGCCAGTCAGAGAAAAAGACAGAGGTTTTATTTTGAAAAAGTGGGGATACATGTTCAAAGGAGAATGCGAGCCACCTTGAGAACGTGAGAAGCCCCTGGGTCCTTTCAATCCTTTTCTTATAGGGGACCTAGAAGGGGATGGCTAGGGGCACATGGTGGGAATGGAGTAACATGGGATGGCCAATGACCTTTCTTTGAATTTTCAGGTTTTCACCATTTCATTAGTAGGTGCTGGGCTTTGACAAAAGGTGAGAATTCCTCTGGAATTTTTTGTTCTCTCATTTTTTTTTAAGAACCTCATGAAGCTAAGTGTAGTGCAGCTTCTTCAGGAATTTCAGGCATGATGATTAAAAAGTGTAGGGTCTTTTGAGGACTCAAATAAAGAACAGGCCAAGTGGATTATTATTATTAAAAGTGTATAGTCCAAGCCTATTGAAGACGTTTGCCTAAGAAAAGGACAGGCTAGGTCTGCTAATATCATTAAAAATGTGACCCATTAAAGGCTTTTGTCTAACAAAGGGCAGGCTCTGTAAGATGAAGCTAAGAATTACAAAGTGTCTAGATTTTAAAGCTATTTTCCCTCTCCTAACCAATTTGTCTCCTTTCTACCTAATATTTTCTTTATTCTATCCTACCTCAATAGTATGTAAAAATGCAGACAGATCCCATTGGGCCAACCCTATCTGAGTCTCAGAGCCAAGTGCAGCTGTCAAGAGTAATCAAAACTCAAGGGTCCCTCTGCTTTAAATTCTGCAGGGCATTGGGCATGACAGTTCACAAAATAATCTAGCACTTTCTTGTTGGGATCATATGAGCATTCAGGAATTATTAAAATATTCTGCCTACCAGTGTTGAATATTTGTATGCTCTCACCATCTGAGGCAGACACTGGTCACTGCCTGTCAATGTCTGCCCTCCCTCTTTCTTGCCAACAGCCCCTCAAAGCTGTCCATCACAGCAGTGGTCTTCATTTGCTCCCCAGTGTCTACTAGGGGTGACCCTATGTTCCAGTCAGCATCCTGACAGCCATAATAGAAAGACCTGATCACATAACTTAGAGGAGATAAGATTTATCTTCTTACAGTTTCAGGTTCTGTCTGGGTGAGGCCAGGGACCGCGGATCTCAGAGCATGGTAGCAGAAGGCGGAGAGAGCAGGAGAACGTGGGCTGTGTACCAGTATTAGGAAATGGCCTAAAAAGATTCAAAAGGGAAGTTTTGGTTATTAATATATTTCAAAAATCGGTTTATAGACAGCAGAGTTCAGATCTGTAAAAAAGAAAACCAGTTAGGGCCTGTTTACTGCCAGGCACTCAAGTAGCTGTTATAATGCAAAGTACCCTCACTAAAAGTAATTAGCAAGTGGATAGAGGAATTTGGACCTAGAACTTTCACATTCTAAAATCAGGTTTGCATAATAAATGATGTCTAGTAAGAAGCTAAGAATTCTTAGGAGGAAGGGACTGACTTTTGTGAAAAGGGAGCCCTTGACCTTGTGAATCATTATGGTTTTAACAAAGAAACCTAGGCTTATACCTGCAGTTAGGCAGGAAGGTTTTTTGCCAGGCCAGGAATCCCCAGAAGTTTAACAAAAGAGGTCTGCACTGGAGCTAAGGGGCGGACTTACACCGAGGTCATGGGATTCCGTGGTACAGCAAGATGGGGGACTTTGTATCTATAAAAGCTGTTTTGTACTTTGAACTCCGGTGACTTTGTTTCGGGCCATCCCCCATACTATCCCAAGATAGTACAGGGCTGCAACTATCTTCTGTATTTCCATCTTTGTAATAATAAACTCATTTAAGTTTTTGTCAAGAGTCCAGACTAGCGTTACATTGGTCTTAGTTCTGGACAAGGACCCGCGTTTGCGAGAACAGTTTCCAGGAGCCTAAGAGAGGTCCCCGGGAACAGTTCCCCCAGAACCTTAACAGACTGTGTTCCTCACATCATGAAGACTAGAAGCAAGAGCAAATGAGAAGGGGAGGAGAAACCATTTAAATAGTCCCCAAGGCCGCATCCCCCAGGGACCCAGCTCTTGCTACATCCTACTGGCCTTTGTCACTGCCCAGATAAATCCACTTCAATGGGTGTATCCACTGCTGGATCAGCTCTACACATTAAAAAATGAGCTCTTTAGGGGCTTGTTTATTAATGATTTTTATTATCAAACAATAACACCCTATGAATCCAGTTCTGGCCAAAGAGATGTCAGAGGAAGCCATCTGGGGAAAATTATGCTTTCCTATCAAAAGGACAGGCCTCAGCTAAACCATTGCCCCTACCCTCCTCCCTTGAACATGGCCATGAGGTTGAAAGTTCTGGAAGCCTTCTTGCAATCATAAAGCAATAAGCAACAGAAAAAGGATGGGTTTGGGCCTCAACAGGAGGGATGGTAGCCGGTAGGAGAGAGCAATAAGAAACAGAGAAAGAACAGCAATAATTATGAATCCTGACATTTTTGAGCCGCAGCATCAATACTACCAAACATCTTCCAAAATTATCTGTTTCCTGCAGCCAAACAAATACAAATACGTCATTCACAGAAACACAAAATCTGAATTCACAATTCCTCCCACCAACGGTCAGTGATCATGAAAGTCTGAGAGGGTCTCGGTATCATCCCTCACGCCTTGTTAGGGAGGCACAGAGCTTACATAGGAATCCTGCCTTTTGTTTTCACATTGGCTTCAGTGGGGCTCATGCCCCAGGAGGAAGAGACTTTTAACGATGGTCTGCCATGATATCCCCTTTCTATCTGTCTCATCTTCAGTGTTTCAGAAAAGAGATGGGTTCTAAGGAAGCACAATCAAAGGCTATATTACTGGTTTCTGAATCATATGAGAAAAAGTATGGAGAACCCACAGGTGCCTGAAGACTGTGGGAAGGAGAAAAATTAGTGAATGAAACGCAGCAGGATCCCTTTGATATCCCTGTGACAAGTCTACGCATGTGCCATGGATGCTCAACTAAAGGAGTCCCAGGAGCTAGGAAGACATAAAGATCATGCTTCCATCCAAAGGGCAGTAAAACTCAGCTCAATTAAACTAACATTTTTGGAAGCACCTGATACAGGCTAGATAGTGTGAGAGGAGCCAGGGACATCAAGAGGGACAGGAGAAGGGTGATGCCCACAAGGAGATCATGTTCTGAGGTCCTCTGACTGATGAGCTGAGAATTTTCCATCCTAACTTCTTACCCAGGTAGGAACGTGACAAATTCTTCTTCTCTGGAATTCTAGCATCTCTGTGTCACTAAGCCAAATGCTGCTTGCTGCACTGCCTGCTGGGGAGGGGGCGGGGAGAGAGGGGCTCTTTAACTTACTGTGCATCTTCAGCCTCTCCCATTCTACAGGCAGGGTGCCCAGCCTGGGTGTCAACTTTTACAAATAACAATTGAAGCTGTCAGTTATCTTGATGGGCAGCACTTCAGTGGAAGCACAGCATAATTGGGGGAATGAAGTGTTAGTGAGCTTTTTTTTGCCACAAACAGGAACAAAACATCTTTCTGGGGATAACATATTTATTGTTATTATTTGGTATGTAACACATAAATTCCACATAATACAAGAGTGAAAATATAAAATTCCTCAGCTTTTCAGAGAGGCAAAGCATATAATCTCTCATATTTAAAAATACAGAAATTCACAGAACACTATTTCTTTGCCTTTTTTCTTTCTCTTTCTCTTTCTCTCTCTCCCCCTTCCTCTCTCTATCTTGCTCTCACTCTCTTTATTTACCTGATTTTAAACAGAAAAATATCAGTGCTTATTTTTTTCTTAAGTACTTGTATGCTAAAATCCAAGGCAGCAAGACTATAAAAAGACCCCAGTGTTTAAGCCTCAAGGCAAAGATGATATGAATTTAAATGATCTATGACATTGTCCTCTCACATGCTGGATGGCTCATTATTAAGCCAACCAAAATTTAATTTCTGGTATCCTCTCCATCCCTGTTAGCCCATAAATTCAAGACTCCAGCAATATGCCCACCCATGACCATGTTTTAAAACCCAACTCAAATATCAGAACTCCAGTGAAGGCCCCCTCCCCTCCTGCCAGCAATGCCAACATTTCTTTTCTTTAAATGACCATTCGTCTTCTCCACCTCTCTCTCATCTGGACCTTCCAATGCTGAGTTCTAATCATTGTCCGAATTTCTATTATTCCCCCTAGAGAGGTCCTAGGAGTTGGGACTCAGTTTACCTTTGTACCCCAGGGTTCTACACAGTTCCTTATATCTAAAACACCCTCAATATGTATTTAATGAATGGGAAAATGAAAGAAACGTGGGAAGAGGGGGCAATGCTACTCAGAGCTCCACCATAGAGCAAGGGCAAAGGGCTCCAGCTGCAGAAGCCCAGCAGAGGCAGCAGAGAGCTAAGGAGCAGAAACTCCTTGGAGAGAGACCAACTCCCAGGAGGAGGGTTTTCCTGTGATCATGGATAAAAAAGGCCATGTGGCAAGGTGAAGAGGACTAGCCCAGTGACACTGAAAATCAGAGTACATGGTTGTTTCAACCAGCAGTTTCACTACTGTGACACAAAACAACTGACCACACAACTTAAGGAAAGAAAGATTTACTTGCTCATAGTTCTGGAGATTTCAGGGATTCAGTCTATATCAGGCTAGGTCTGCAGAGCTCAGGGCATGACAGAGGTAGGCAGAGAGACCAAGAGAGAAAGGGCTTTGCTCCCACATCATGGAGGCCAGGAGAGAGAGAGAGAGAGAGAGAGAGAGAGAGAGAGAGAGAGAGAGAGAGAATGAATAATAAATATAATCCTCAAGGTCATATTTCCAAGGATCCCTCCTCAACAACCAAGCCCCACCTCCAACATGGCTGCCTGGTTTCCTTGAGGGTTAGAGACACATTCTCAATCCAAACAAATACAGTGGTTTTCAGAGGCTATGGGATGCAGAGGTAGGACTCCAAACCTGACAGAAATGTATGAGAAAAACCTGGTGTGGTGATGGATGCTTGTAATTTCAGTCCTTGGGAGGCTGAGGCAGAAGGATTTCAGGTTTACAGCCAGCCTCATCAACTTAGTAAAGCCCTCCACAACTTAATGAGACCCTGTTTCAAGTTAAAAGAATAAAAAATAGGTGTGGGAGTATCACTCAGTGGTAGAATGCCCCTAGATTCTACCCACAGTACCACAAAAAAAAGGAAAGAAGAAAATTATGAGAAAACAAATACAAAGAGAAAACAAAAGGGTAAAAGGGTAAAAGAAACAAAAGGGACTCCAACCGTGAATCAGAGATCATTGGGATGGATTGTGATTTGTGGGGCCAAGCCTCATGTGAAGGTTCACGCCGTGGTCCAAGCAGGGACTATCCCTCAACTGATCTCCAATCCCTACCCTGGGCTTACTGAGTTGCAATCAACAAGCTAAGTGACCCCCACGCCCATTAAACTTGTGAAGACCTGCCAACTGCAACTAGGGTCCTGCCTACCTCTCTGACCATAACTTGATGCACTCTCCATCCAGGTGACTTGCTCCAGCCAGACCAACCTCCGTCCGTCTCCTCAAATACGCTGTTCACTCTCAACTCTCTGTCTTCTCTGCTCCCTCTAATTGGGAACCACAGAAGAGGTTTCTTGGCATTCCGATCAGCCACTTAGAGAGGTCTTCCCTCTGTCACCAATCCAAATGAAATAGCTGAGACTCTGGACTCATGAGGCAGTTTGACTTCCATGAGTTTTGCAGAATGGTTCACGGCAGAGTCACCTGGAGAACTTGATAAAATACAGATCCTTGCACCCAGTCCCAGAGTCTCTAGCTCAGTCCAGGGCCGAGTCTGAGCACTTTCATTTTCAACAAGTTCCCAGGAGATGATGGTGCTGTTCATACAGGATGCCCTTGAAGAACCTTCGGCATGGTCTCTCCATCTGATCCTATTTTCCTGAACACTCTGCTGGGTCTTCTTCCCACTCTAACAGAATGTCTCTATCATGAGGTCGGGAGTTGGTATGTTCTGATCACCCTGAATCTCCAATGCTGATGCATAGTAAGTACTCCTCAATATCTGTTAAAGAATGGATTAAGGCTGAGTCTGTGGTTGCACACTTGTAATACCAGTCCTTGAGAGGCTAAGACAGGAGGATCACAGGTTCACGATCAGCCTCTGCAAATTAGCAAGACCCTGCTTTATAAAACAAAACAGAAAAAAACACAAAAAAAGAAATGGCTGGGGGTATAGCACAGAGGTAGAATGCCCCAGAGTTCGATCCCCAATACCCCCCACACAGAAAGAATTAATTAGTAGTCCATTATTTTCATTGTGGATTTTATATCTTTCTGTGTTTTGCTTAATCTAATTTAGCAACAACTTTGTATTCCATCCTGTGCGTATACATAATCAGCCAGGAGAGATTGGCATTCATTAGCTATAATGCAACTTGGAAAAATATACACCACACACCGAGTTGACTATATTTTATCTATCTCTGTTTTTGACAGTATGTTTTAGGTCCCCAGCTTCATGTGTTGGTCTTCTCCCTTAAAGACAGAGACTCCATCTAATATAATACTAAGAAAATAGCCCCTTCTTTTAACAAAATGAGCTCATGACACTCTCTTTGATTTAGATGTAACGACATCCTCACACACAAAATTAAAATAGAGAAAGTGAACCACACGATATATTCATACAGTCATTCCTTCATATTCTGCAGGTAACTCAGCTCACACATCGGAATTAAACACATCATCGTAAGGTTTAATTGATCATATGAATACATCTCAGAAATGACCGGGTGCCTACGCTGCTCTTGGGATTGTATTTCACCTGTCAATCCATTCGCGCTTGATCAAAGAGCTTTATCAAGTTGTGAATTCCTAAAATTACCCATGTCACCGGCGCATTGGCCAGCGCCCTTCATTTGCATATCACCCCTGCTGCAGCTGCAACAGCCACATTCACGAATCTGCAGGTCACTGCGTTTATCTGCTTCTCTTGCTACCTAAACTCTCCCTTGTAATATCCACTGCCACCCCCACCTCCTCCCCTTCACAGTCAGTCGCCCCCACCCACCCCGCCTCCAACAGGATCTCTTCAAATCTGCTTTTGCCTTTTTAATGCTGAGGTAAGGGACCACAACCATAAGCCAGGCTTGCAACCTCTGAATCTAGTACCAACTTCACTCCAAAACTGGTCACTGGGGAGGCAGCTAGGGAGGACTGTGGGTCAGGCAGGAGCGTCTGTGCTAATTAAGCCAGTGTAAGCTGCGTGGCTAAATGTCAAAGCCAAGGAGCAGGCTTGTAAAATGACAACCTCTCCTTGTCGCAGTGCTGACAGGCAGGGGCGGCAGGGGTTGAGGAAACTTCCTCACCCGCTGTGGCACAGCCATCCTCCCCAGCACTAATGACCAGCATCTGTGTGGATGCGCAGGGTCCTTAGGGACGACTTCCTTCCCCCTGTGCACTTGTAAGAGATCATTGAAAGCACTGAGGGAGACGACAACGGGCGTATGCAAAGGATGCTTCACTGAAGGCAAAGGCTGGAGCCAAAGCCAGTGCTGTCAAATCCATAGGGCTGATCCCAAGGCTCAGAATATCCAGCATTGGTTGGAAACCATATTAATTACAGAACACGTCAACTCAATTCTGGATCGAAGCATTTACAATGAATATTATTTTTAAACACTTTGCTTCAGTTTTCAATACAGAGAAAATATTTTTGTCACCTGACCTAAACTGAGCATTAATTCTGGCTTTTGGCCCATAAGTCCTTTTCTACATGGGACCCATTGGCTCATCTAAGATAAGCATTGGGCTGACTCTGAGTCATTTATTTTTGTTCTCTTTTAGACTCACAGCAGTCCTATCAAGCAGGATTGTCAATTATCATTACCCTGCTTCATGGCAAAAAAAAAAAAAAAAAAAAAAACCCACCTCAGATTCAGAAAGACCAAGAGACTTGCCTATGAGTCCAATTGTGAAATGATGAAGGTAGGACCCCATCTGTTCTGACGGGGCTTTGAGGGGAAGGAACGTTTTTCCAGGGAGTTCAGCTATGGACATCAGCACCAGCTTGGAATGGCCTCTCCCTGTGGTTTCTTTGGCGAGGCAGCGTCTCTAGCACCAGCTCCTGCTTTCACACACAGCTCACTGTGATTTGCAACGACTGGTTCCTTTTACTTCCAGCTGCCAGTAAAGATCCTTCCTCCAACCTCGATGACACTGGTAACTTCCACTGAAAATGATTTTCCATTGAAAATGCTTTGGTGATTTATGTAGAAAGAACAAAATTTTAGATTTTAATTGAAATATTCTCTGTGTTATGGTTCCACCTATTTATGACAGAATGGTCTTTTTCTTCTTCCTAGCCCCATTTCAACATTATCCTCCTTTTGGGGGTGGCACCTATGAAGCTTGAGTATCAGAAGGCAGATTTAGGTCATATAACTTGCTGTGGGAGAAGAGGAGACAGAGGCTCTATTAGCATCGTAAGAAAGCACGGCTATGCCATGAGGCAAGAGGCATAAGCAACATAAACTATATCTAGCAGCCTTGAAAGCGGCCGGCACCAGCATTCATTCTAGAGAGGAGCCAGATGGAACTACATGGTGGACAAGCTGCTACAGAGGCCAAGGAGAAGCTGCCCCTAGGAAGAAGAGAAAGTGGAATGGGTGCAGAGAGGTCGGGAATACGAGGCGAAGGAGAAGGTGCAAACAGGATGGGTGAGGGATGGCCATGTAACTGGCCCCCAAGCCAGGTCTGAGGAGTCTAAGAAACTTGAGAGTACAACAGGAGATGTATTTAAAAGCCTTCTCCTACCTTCAGCCTCAGTTCAACTTTAAAATAAAGGACCATTTTGAGAATTCTTTTGGACTCCATGATCTTGATTCCCAAGTACAAACTGGTTAATAATAGAATGAACCATAGCTGGGTGTGGAGGCACCCGCTTGTAATCCCAAGACTTGGGAGGCTGAGACAGGAGGATCCAGGTTCACAGCCAGCCTCAGCTACTTAGTGAGACCCTCTGCAACTTAATGAGACCCTGTTTCAAAATAAAGAATAAAAGATTGGGCTGAGAGTGTAGCTTGGAGGTAGAATGCCCCTGGGTTCACCTCCCAGCAACACACACACACACACACACACACACACACACACACACACACACATAATAAAATGAACCACCATTCCCTTCCATAGATGAAGTTGTAGATCCAATCATCCTTCCAGTGTTCACTATTCATGAACTAAGAGCCAGGCACCGCAATGGGAATGCAAAGATGATTGATAATACGTGGTCCTCCCTTAAGAAATGCACAGTTCCAGGGACTCTCGATGATAATGACTGCAATAGTAGATTTTATGTGCCACCTTGACTGGGAGGGGTGCCCAGACAGCTAATAAAACATTATTTGGGGGTGTGTCTGTGAGGATGCTTCTAAAAGAAAGTAGCAGTTGAATCAGTGGACTGAGTAAAGCAGATCAACCCTCACCAGCGTGGGCAGACATCACCTAATCCATGCAGGGACTGGATAGGGTAATAAGCAGGGAAAAGGTGAATTCTCTCTCTTCTCTTTTCTTCTCTCTTCTCTTCTCTCTCTTCTCTCTCTCCTTGAGCTGAGACATTCATTTCCTCCTGGCACTGGACATCAGAGTTCCTTGAGCCTTCAGAATCCAGGACTTATTCTAGCACCCCACTATTCAATGGTTCTTAGGCTTCCAGACTCAGCAGCAACAAGAACACATGACACCATCTTTGTTTGGGTTAGTTTGGAGAATCCTATGATGCTCTGGTTCACATCTTGCTACTGGATCTTTGGTGATAGGCCAGTCAGGTTGTATCAACTATTTGCAACATTTTTAATTAAAATGTTAAAGACTCTCAGAACTGGACCATTTACAAAAATAGTTGAGTGAAAGAGAAATGCTTGTTTTCTATATTCAGTAATCTGCTATATTTCTTTCTTTCTTTCTCTCTCTCTCTCTCTCTCTCTCTCTCTCTCTCTCTCTCTGTATGTGTGTGTGTGTGTGTGTGTTACAAAGGGATTGAACCTAGGGGAATTCTACCTCTGAGCTACATACCTAGCCATATATATATAAACAGGGTCTCATAAGTCAATGAGGGTCTCACTAGGTTGCTGAGGCTGGCCTCCAACCTGCAACCCTCCTGTCTCAGCCTCTCAAGAACTGGAATCACAGGCACTGGAATCACAGCTGGTGCATGCCTGGTATACTTCTTTTTAAAAACACATAAGACATACTTGTTGCAGGGACAGTGGATGAAGGGATGACACACAGTGAGAGCAGAACGTCTGACTCAGTAGAAGCACGACCTCCACCAGAAGTTGCTTTCCCACCGATCTCCCACCCATCCCAGCCCCTTGGGAACATGGCTTGCATGCCAAAAATTTATTTTTGAGAAATATTGTGATGGTTACCAAGGAAAACAGCATAGAATATTTTAAACTGGGACTGTCACATGCCCATTCACACCCACGTGTGCTTGCTCCCGTGTGAATACATGCACACACACACACACACACACACACACACACACACACAGAGCAATCCCGGGTACCTGTAACCCTCTCATTCACGGATGTACAAAGAGAAATTTGAGATTTGGATTACAGCTTCCACTTTGTCGATGGAACCGTATTATATTCCTGGATGAGCTGTCAAAGAGCCTGATAACACTGCTTAAAACTTACAATTGGGCATATGTTTCCATTTAATCTAAGAAATAGCAAAGCTCATTCTGGCCAGTGATATGGTACTTATCTGCTGTTTCCTTCTCTGGTGTCAGTATTTCTGAAATGCTGGTGCTACAGGCAAAGCGCTCTGATTAGGATGTCAATCTGCCTTAAAGCAGACGCTGCCAGCTGCCAGCCTATGGCAGAAACCACGGAAGGCCCTTTAGCTCCAGGGCAGGGTTGGCAGAGGGTTCTGCAGTCCCCTACTGGGAACAAAGTAGGGTGGAAAGCTGGGCTCCCTCCAGGCAGCCAGCCCACCTGGAAACAGCGATGCCTTTGTAAGGGGCATATTCAGGCACCCTTACATTTTATAAATCTCATCTTTCACTCTAAAAGATAGGCTCTGTTTTAGATTCTTACCAGTAATGAAATAATAAAATCAAATAGCAGGTATAGCCGAATGTGGTAGTACATGCCTATAATCCAAATGTGGTGGTACATGCCTAATATGGACATGGAGGCTGAAACAAGAGGGTCACAGGTTCCAGGACAGCCTCAGCAACTTAGAAAGATCCTGTTTAAAATTTAAAAAAATAATAAAATAAAAGGGGCTGGGAGTGAAGCCCAGAGATAGAATGCCCCTGGGTTCAATCCCCAGTACTGAAAAAAAAAAAAAAACCAGAAATGAAAAGTTTATTTTTTTTTCCCCATTTCAAAGTGTATGACATACTAGCCGGGTGTGGTGGCGCAAGCTTGAAATCCCCGCGCTTGGGAGGCTGAGACAGGAGGATCGCACAGGTTCGAAGCCAGCCTCAGCTACTTAATGAGGCTCTCAGCAACTTGGTGAGACCCTGTTTCCAAATAAAATATAAAATGGGTCTGGGAGTATAGCCCGGAGGTAGAAAGCCTCTGGGTTCCATCCCCAGTACCACCAAAAAAAAAAGTGTATGACATACATAGTGCATAAATAAATATATATTCATGTTGTATACCATTCTATATCCCAAACCACGTAACTTAAAACATGGATGCGCTCTTTCTCTGCTCCTTGGTGGGCACCCTGTATATTACTGTTGCACAGACGTATTAAATATAAAGAGGCTCAAACTCTACCCTCAGTCCTATGACTCACTCTCTCTACTTCAGCAACACGCCCAGAGATTACCCCACCTCTGAACACGCAGCTTTACCCCATTCTGTGTAATCGCTGAATATGATTGCAGAGAAATGTACATGATAATTTATTAACTAGGCTCTTAATTATTGACATGCCTGGTGCCTCCCATTTTTTACTGCTATAAACAATGCCAAAATCAGCTTCCTGGTACACAGATCTTCATGAAACATGTGCTTGAGGGTTCTAGTAAAGTCTCCTACATAGAGGTTGTTGAGTCAAAAGGTATGAAAATTTTAAAATTTAATCAATAACAATCAAGTGCTCTCCCAGTAGGCTTCAACCATTCTTATTTCCACCAACAGCACGAGGGTGTGTGTTTCATTGCTTTGTTGTAAAATAAACTTTGTATGAGTTTATTTTCCCAGATGTTTTAGGCAGCTTTTTTCTTCCTTTGTGATTTATCCAATCTTTTTTTTTTTTCTGTATTCTTTTCCTGAGTTCTTTGCCGCTTACAGGTCTGATTTGTTGTAAATCATTATTTGATGTTATACATTTACTATTATATGTTAAAATATTTATCCCAGTCTGTACACTCAGAATGACCCTTAATTTCAATGTAAGCTTTATAAATTTGCCTTTGATGAGCTCTTCTGTGTGTGTGGTACTGGGGTTCCTGGAAGCCCTTCTACCTCCGGGCTACACTCCCAGACCTACTTTTTATATTTTTATTTGGAAACAGAGTCTCTTAAGCCAGCACGGCTGGCTTCGAACCTGTGTTATCCTCCTGTCTCTGCCTCCCAAGTGTGGGGATTACAAGTGTGCACCACCACGCCCGGCCTGAGCTTTTTATTTTTTTATAACTTTAGGCGATCAAATACTTAGATCCTTGTGGTTATATTTTATATTTTTATTTGGAAACAGGGTCTCTTAAGCCAGCATGGCTGGCTTGGAACCTGCGCAATCCTCCTATCTCTGCCTCCCAAGCGTGGGGATTACAAGCGTGCGCCACCACGCCCAGCCTATGTCCTTGTGGTTATAGATGATGTTAACTACAGAGAATCTGGAGAAAGAGGACTCTCTCCTATCTCTGAAACTATAATGTAAATTAAAATTAACCCAAAAGCGTATGCATCAACCTACCTACCCATCCATGTGTATGAGCTGTGCGCACATTTACAGACACACACACACACACACACACACACACACACACACACACACACACACTTCTTCTTGTTCTGTGGTATCGATACTTACTGTATTAGGGAGTCCTTTACTATCAAAGATTATAAAATACCATTTTTATTTTCTTTTGTTTATGGTAATGGCAGTAGTGTGTACACATTTAGTTTGTTAATATACTTGGAATTTGTTTTTCATATGATGAACTTATGGCACGACACAGTCTAGAATTTCATTTAGATTATTCTCCATGTGAAGAGTTCTTGACCTCAAAATCATTTGTTATTGCTGGGCGTGGTGGGCACGCTTGTCATCCCCGTGCTTGGGAGGCGGAGACAGGAGGATCGCGCAGGTTCGAAGCCAGCCTCGCTGGCTTAAGAGACCTGTTTCCAAATAAAAATATAAAAATAGGTCTGGGAGTGCAGCCCAGAGGTAGAAGGGTTTCCAGGAACCCCAGTACCACACAAAAAAATCATTTGTTATATCATTTTGCTATTTTTCTACCAAATGACATATTTCCTTTATCATGAAGCAAATTCCTATATTTAAATCTGTTTCTGAATTCTGCCCTATTTTATTCTTCAGTTTATCTCTGTAAAAGCAAAGTAAGCACTTACAAACTGTTGCTTTCCCATACAGAAATAAAGTTTATGTCTCCATTTATTCTTCTGTGTCTTCCCATAGATTATAATTTTGTTCTTCTTTACTTGGTTTTCGCTCACTTCTTACTGCAGTCCTCAGTTGTTTGGAGATTTAATTCCTAGTGGAAATAAAATCTTTTCTTCATTACATTTTCTAGATTACTAATGGTCCATAGGGAAACAAATACTGACTTTTAGTTTGATTTTTTAATTGGCATATAATATTTGCACTTACTTATGGCATCGCAGTTTGATACATTTGCACGGTGTGTACTGGTATCATCAGAATACTGAACATCTCTATCCCCTCAAATACATCATTTCGATGTGATGTGAACTCTGAGTGTGGATCTTTACCTAGTCATTCTGTGCTATGGTTTAGATCTGCAATGCCCCCAAACTCTTATATTGAAAGGCTGGTCCCCAGTGCAACAAGGTTCAGAGGTGGGGCTTTTAGGGCTTTAGAGATCAGGAGGTATCTGACCTCATCAGCGGATTAATCCACTAAGTGAACTGATAGCTGAACAACTACCAGGCGGTGAGACCTGGAGAAAGTCAGTCACTGTGTATATGCCCTCAGAGAATTTATATTCAGCTCTTTTTTTTCCTTCTTTCTACTCTAACTTTTCTTCCCTATCCCAAATCTTATGAAATATAAGGAATGGTAGGAGGAAAGAAGTACATGCATAACCATGCTGGTGACATGAATGAGCGCAATCAGGGGTGCTTGGAAAAAATGCAGATGTGCTTATATCAGTGGAAGAATCCAGTCAAAAGACACCAACAGGTGAAGACTGTGACAGCCCAGAATTGTCATCTCTCCCCGCTCCCCAGCTGCCAGAAGCAGAATAGCTTTCCTCTGCCACACCCTACCACCAGGACGCTCTGCCTCCCTCAGGCCCAGAGCCACTGAGTCGCTGGCCACAAACTGAGACCTCTGAAACCTCGACCCAAAGTAAGTTTCCCCTCCTCTAAGTTGTTCTTGCTGGCTATTTTGGCCACAGAGATGCAACAATGACCAACACGCTCTCTTTGGAGTAAGTGTTTTATTCATTTTTCTTGAGTTAACTCTGCCATGCACAGGCTATACACAAAGGAATGGTAGTCCTTGGTTTTCATTGGGTGCTTTTATATGGGAAAAGAAGGATGGTAGGAACAGGCAACAGGCAGTCTTTACTTTAAGCTGGGCAGGTGTGGCACCACTCTACTGTGGGGAGCCATTAAGGTTCTCCCCTTATCTTTACTAAAAGAATACTTCCTTCACTCAGCTGACTGTCCTTTGCCCAGAGTCAACAAGGTTTGGGGTCATGGAAGGTTCAAAGTAATTAAGGTCTGAGAGAAGATTAGGTTCGTGTTGTTTGTGATGGCGCGAGGGTATTGATTGACCTGCCCGTGATGTATGTACTTTGGATTTGTCATTATTGTATTCCAGTGTAAGAAACTGTATAAATACTTCAAGAGAAATAAACCCGGGATCGGCCAGTAGAGAGGACTGGCGATCCTCCCATGCTTCAAGAGAAATAAACCCGGGATCGGCCAGTAGAGAGGACTGACGACCCTCCCATGCTTCAAGAGAAATGAACCCGGGATCGGCCAGTAGAGAGGACTGACGACCCTCCCATGCTTCAAGAGAAATGAACCCGGGATCGGCCAGTAGAGAGGACTGACGACCCTCCCATGCTTCAAGAGAAATGAACCCGGGATCGGCCAGTAGAGAGGACTGACGACCCTCCCATGCTTCAAGAGAAATGAACTCGGGATCGGCCAGTAGAGAGGACTGGCGATCCTCCTATGCTTCAAGAGAAATAAACCCGGGATCGGCCAGTAGAGAGGACTGACGACCCTCCCATGCTTCAAGAGAAATGAACCCGGGATCGGCCAGTAGAGAGGACTGGCGACCCTCCCATGCTTGAATTGAATCCTGTTTGAATTGAATTCTTTCATCCTCACTCCTCTCTTTGGAACCCGTACTTTTGCTGGCTGGCTCCGGCACTCTACCAAATGCCAAATGCCAACAGAAGGTGGGATGAGGTTGGGTTACAATGCCCACACTGTTCCTTGGCTGGGCTAGACTCTATCTCATTATAAATTTCAAATCAAAGACTCCCTTCATGGCTTCCATATAGCGCCTGGGGCATTCAACTTTACTTCTAGAAGAAGAAAAGGGGTTGTTCTCCCCCAAAGTTAAACAAAGGTGCTGGGTATGGTTCTCTGTGGCCAGCACTGTATTATCTATTCTTAAATAAGCCCCATGGCCAGGGAGGAGTGGGATGGAGGGGTAGGTTTAAATCAGTAGGACGTGAAAATACCTGTCTTGTTTTCTAAGCCTACCACACTCCTCCGAGCAGTCAACCTAAATTTTAAGGGTATGTATCAGAGCTCTTTAGCCCTTAACAGTGATCTGGGCCACTGCTTTACCTCCTGAATCAATACGCAATTCACTGGCAAATTCCATCCCGCCTGCTGGTTCCTATAACAGGAGACACCAGGTGGTCCAGCAGCCTCAACTCCATTCCCCCATGATGCTCTGTTGGCTACTTGGGTGTGCTGCTTCTGGGTTACAAGACCTCCTGAGCTGATCCCCACCCCACTGCTGCACTCTCCACCTATGTGCATTTTGACTGGATTTTCCTCGTTGATATGCGCACATCTGCATTTTTACAAGCATCCCTGATTGCACTCACTCAGGCTACCAGCGTGGTTATCAAGTTAACTTCTTTGCTCAGATCATTTCTTCGATTTAATGAGATTTGGGATGAGAAGGAAGGTAAGTGCATATGCTCCTTTTCTAACATTTTGATCCAACCTCTTAGAATTGGTAAAACAAAGAAACCAGATTAGCCATAATTCTTTCCTTTTTTTCTCTAGCAATTGGCAGGCTTTAATTTTCAAGAAAAACTAAATCTCTCATATACATAAAAATATTAGTCATTTGATGCAAATATGAAGCAAATAATTCAGCCTTTATTAACTCACAGACTGTCCCTCCACCTTGTAATTATTTTGATTTTTGGATGATCCTTTCTGGCATTAGTTCACATACAGAGATTTATATTGTTGTCATCAAGATGTACTTTCAATTTTATATTCTTCTTTTCCACTTAATACGCCTTAAACATTTTCCATGTAATCTTCATAATTACTATTCTAACAACTGCATAATTGTACATCAAGTTGATCTAGTATCATTTGCCTAACTACTCCCAATTTTCACTATTACATACAAATGGAAATTAACATTTTCAAACATTTACCTTTTATTCTAATGAAATATGTCCTTAGGATATATACCCAGAAATGGAGCTTCAGGAGAGAAAATGGCAATAGTCTTAAGATTCTACTGTTATTGTGTCAAATTATATTTCAAAATGATTTTACCAGTGTCGTCTTTTTACCAGTTCTACCAGTATTTTGTTTGGGCTCCACTAATAAATATAAAAAGTGGCCTTGCTTTAATGATGCTTCATTTTCCATTTCTTCATAGATAGACTGGACATTTTCTTATTTATTTGTTTTCATTCTCCTATAAATTATTAAATATTTCACAAATCAAATAAAGGTATACATTTTATTTCTTATATTTGCATGGGTTTTTAATATACTGTAACTATTCATTAAGACCTGTAAAAAATGCAAATATCTTCCCCAATCTGCCAAGTGCCATTCTTAATGATAATTTTGACTTTTTCATTATCTAAAGTGTTACATTTTATTGTGGTAATTCTACATTTGTGGGTTTTTTTTCTTTGAAATTAACAAAATCATCAACTATACAAAGTTATCTGGTAAATATTTTAGCTGTTTTGATAGTAAAGAGTTGATTTTTGATGGGTCATTAGGTATGAATGGATGATCTCTCACCCTGCTTCAGACACACTGGGAATGAACCCCCGCAAAAACAGGACTGACGTTAGGATTAAGGCAGCGTCACAGAGGAAGAAGACTATGTGGTGTCCAATACAGCCTCCGTCGGCCACACACAGCTAAAAAGCTCTCAGAACGTAAGCAGTCCAAATTGAGATGTGCTACAGCAGTGAAACTTGCATTAGATTTCAAAAGCTAGATATAAAAAAAGATTGTGTGATGACTCATTAACACTCTTATATTGATTGCATATATTAAGTTAATCAAAATATATATTAAAATTAACTTTGCTTTTTAAATGTTTCTATTGTGGCCCCTAGAAAACTTGAGGTCATCACGTTACTATCGGGCAGGAGGGCCACCTCACTGACGCCCCTCTGCCAAGGCTCTTAAGAAACAGAGCCAAGCCTGGGACCACGGCCATTATCACAGCTCTCTTTGTGGGGAGGATGCTGGCTTCACAGTGTAGTGAGACTGAGGAGGGCAGACAGTTTCATTATCTGCTGCTGCCTTCTGTGTTACAACCACAAACGTGTTCATCTTTGAGCAAGACCCCAAGTTGATTTGCTGTTGAATACCCCTTGACAGCCCAGAAGGGAAAAGACACAACACTGAGACTGGTCCCACTTTCCAAACCCATTTCTAGCCCTGACCTTGGCCAGCTCCTTGGAAGACAAATAGGCCTGGAGGCCGCCTCCTGCTTCCCCATCCGACACCCTCCTGCTCTCCAGTGTCTTCACGTGGCTCCTCTTAGCCACACCTCCCCACAGTCCCACTTCTCTGCAGCACTTTGTTTCTGTAACATGATGTGGCAATCATGCTTTCTGCTAATAATTTCAGGCGACATCAGAATCTATTTGGGACATTTTGATGCCTGTCATATCTCCATGACTGCTTTTCCTGGTAGTAGATCCTTTTAGCATATGTGGCTCATACCATCCATTCTATTCTTTGTCCAAAATTATCTGAAAAATTTAGGTTAACGTAATAAATACTGCGTCTTCTACCAGTATTCTCCCCAAAGGATTTTTGCTCTAATGACCTCATTTAAGCCCAAATGACGTCCAAGTCCAGCTTGCCATTTTGATGCATCCCTGGTCCCAAAATGTACCATACTCCAGGGACAAAGCAAGGGATTCCGATCACCGTTCTTCTACAATGTCTATTCCACAGGGGTATTGGCTAACTCACAGAACAGCCTGGAACAAAGTTCTCCCTTTGTAGCCTTTGCTGGGCTGTCATTACACAATTGCCTTTAATGCCATTAGTAACTTTTTGCCATTTTGCATGGGAATATGTATTTGTATGATGGCAAAAGTGATTAAATAACTAAGTGGACCTTGTAGCAAATGAGTTATTTCTTTGCAGCCATTACATCTAATTCACCATAGATTATTATTCAGTCTGAAGGCTTTTTAGAATCATAAGAAGCCAAAAATCATTTTTCACCTCATCATCCCATTATCCATAATGAGAAAATACTTCTAAATATGAAGATTACCCTTCCCAAAGATCCCTAGTGAACGCTCCTATAGACATTAGTGAGATTTATTAACTGCATTTTTTTTTTGTAGCAGCAGCAGCAGCAGCAGCAGAAAAGAAATGCTAAATGATGCTGATACTTCTCCAGAGCCTGGTTCCTTCCAGACCACACCTCGGCCCTTCAGGATGCTCCGACTGAATTAGTGACTGACCACCTCGCCCACTGGTGAGCATTATATTAGTGGGCCTGGATTCACGTACACTGCTATGGATGGGAAAGGACAGATGGTTTGCTGTGAAATTTGCTGAGGAATGCGAATGGATCTCGTCAGACTCAATTCAGCCCCCAAACTCATCATTCCTGTGCTTTGTAGTTCAAAGAGGGCTTCCACACACATTTCTGTCAATCCACTAACCCCTGAATCCCATTTATCTGCATTTTTTTCAAATGGGAAAAAAAGCAAGATTTGTTGACAGTTGGTTTGCCCAAGGTCACATATGTAGTTAACTTTAGAGTCAGAGCCCATGCCTATCCCAGGTCTTTTGAATTCAGATGCCAGAGGCAAGAAAATTCAAGGAACAGCACAAGAGAACAAAATTCCAACATCTACTTGGCATGAAGTCACTTCACCAAAATGAGTTGGACCAGACAACCACTAAGACTCCATACCACCATGCAATCCTAAAGGCCCTGAGCTCTAAATACAATTCCCAACCTAACAGATGTCTGTTTACGCTGGTCCTTGTGCTGAATCCTCAACATGTCCCTAAAAGTAAGCAGATTTCCTCTCCATTTTTCTCTTAGTGTCCAACAAGACCCCAGGACCTCCATTTGCTCCAACCCAAAGAAAAGCTCTCTTCACACTAACGTGCCCCTGAGTGTATATGGGGAAAAGACCTTCGTCTCTGATTAGGAATTTCCAGAATTTTGTTGCTAAAAGGTAAAGCCAAGTTTATTCTTTCTTACTGCATACATATGAATTTGATTGAAAGTTATTTTAATTGTAATCTCTATATTATAGATGTAATAAATTAATCCTAGATATATTCATTAGGGTGGGAAGTTTGTGTCTTCTTTTGAAACATGAGCTCAGGAACATCGGTCTTGACTCAGATAAAATAGGATGTGTACTTGAGTACATCCACTTGTGTTGAAAAATGAATGTTCAGGCTGAGATAGATGTCTGTCCTTGGTTGGTCTGAACATGATAAATCTATTTTTAAACAGTTAAAAATGTCTGTTTCTTGAATCGTCTCCACTAAACTCTAATAATTCATGGAACTGTTTGTCCCCAAAAGAAGAGATACTATATCACCTTAGATAAAAACACATGAAAAATTTAGGTGGTAGATAAAAACCAACTGCAATAACAGCTCCTCTCCCTCTCCCTCTCCCCCTCCCTCCCTCCCTCTCTCTCTCTCTCCCACCCCCCACCCCATGGAGAAATTTTAGTAACATGTAGTTACTTGTCACTTGAATGTAGTATAAAAATGAAACATTGCTTTGTAGTAATTATCCTCATTCAGAATTTGTTTTCTATCTTTTCTTTGAAAGAACTGTAGGGCAGCAGAGACCCAAATGCACTCAGGATTCTGAGTTGAGTTTAGATACCATTTCAGATACTGATTTACCATGAATAATTTTTAAATCAGTTCCATAAAAATAAATGTAATCCAGAAATTGTAGGAAAAAAATTGATCTTTTGGTATGGTCCTGTGCATTAAAAACCATTTGGTATGCCTCCAAGCAGAACTGAATTCAAAGAGATTCATCTCTTTCTAGAAGAGATAAGTCTGCCTTAGGTCCTAAGGGATGAGACATTGATGCCCCTGTTGCTAAAAATGCAATATTGGGAGGGTCAAAGTAACACAGAGAGCATATTGGACTTACATTTATAAGTCAGGTGCTTCAGGCCTGAATACAACTTACACTAACTCAGTAATATCTGGGGAAATCATTTAACCTCCACAAGGTTCAGTGTCTTCATCCATACAATAAAGGCAAGCAAAAAAAGAAAAAAAAAACAGTCCTAATGAATAAAAAGAGGTAGACATTGAGCGTGAATGACTGATAGCATCATACCCACAGAGAAATATAATATATGATGGTGGGAAACTGGATGTTTTCTTTTCTCCAGCCACTGCTAGCCTCTCGTCACTTCTATCCCACATTATACCAGATGCATCACACTGAATGTAGCAAATGCAATAAAACATGAGAAGGAAATAAAAGATTGACAAATGGAGAGGAAGAAAGAAAAATCTCTCTGTTTATAGTGACATTTTTGCTGTTTTGGAATTTATAAAAGCAACCATAAATATCTCTTAGAATTTGTATGTGAATTTGGCAAGTTTACAGGCTACAAGGTCAATATGTCTACATATTCAAAATGAAAAAACTAGAACTCATTTTTAAACTATTATTTTCAGTAGCGCCATCCCCCATCTATGAAATGCTTGAGACTACATCTAAAGGAATATATTCAGAATCTATATGATTAAAAGTTGTAAAACACTAAAGAAAGACACCAGAGACGAGTCAGATGACGTAACCAGTAGACGGAAGACTGAACAATGCTGTTAAAATATCAGTCATCTCTGTGCAACCTATAGATTTGGCACAGCAATGCCACACAGTAACCCTCTATACTGGTTTTGAAAATTTTCTGTCTGTCTAAAATTTCTCAAAATAAAATTTTTTCTTAAATGGTTAAGATAACTGGGACAATGTGGCATTTGGTCATCTTAAGAAATTGTACATTTGTTTTTTGGTGGTAAAAGTATTGGGATTATGTTTTTTGATTTTTGGTTTTTTTTGTTGTTGTTATTGTTGTTTTTTGGTGGTACTAGGGGTGGAACCCAGAGGCTTTCTACCTCCAGGCTGTACTCCCAGACCTTTTTTTTTTAATATATTTTATTTGGAAACAGGGTCTCGCTAAGTTGCCGAAAGCCTCACTAAGTAGCCGAGGCTGGCTTTGAACCCATGCGATCCTCCTGTCTCAGCCTCCCAAGTGCAGGGATTACAAGTGTGCGCCACCACGCCAGGCTAAAGTATAGTTGTTGTTTTTTTCTGGTGGTACTGGGGGTGAAACCCAGGGGCTTTTTTTCTACCTCCGGGCTAAACTCCCAGACCTATTTTATTTGGAAACAGGGTCTCACTAAGTAGCTGAGGCTGGCTTCGAACCTGTGCGATCCTCCTGTCTCAGCCTCCCAAGCGCTGGGATTACAAGCGTGCGCCACCACGCCCGGCTCTGGGATTATGTTTTAAAATCCTTATTTTATAGAGACATAAATTTAAATTTTAAATAATTATCCTTACTAAATTGCAACCACCACAGCATTACTAGCTTTAGGCAAAGATCATAAATGATAAAATTAGTTAAAATGTCACAGCAAGTTTCCCATGGTTCTTGTCACCCCAAAAAAGGATATCTTTGAGGGACACAGATAGGGTAGGTATAAAGGGTTTTACTGGATGAGTTCTCCAGAAAGTCACAGAGCTGGCTGGCCCAGAGTGGAAAAGGGGAGAGGGGCCCTCCATATGGTGAGTTTTTATATTATCCAAAATCCCACCCCTCCTCCCACATAGTAATTTGAGGCGGTCACTTCTGGGTTTGCACCACAGCTTAGTGCAATTGTGCTAACTTTGCCAGTTGGAATTTCACGCTGGTGTCTAAAGCTGTGATGTAAATTCTGTGTGTCTCTGAGCACAGCTGGCAGAACAATCTCCATATCTCTTCTCAGGAGAGCTGGCTGGACATTGCCCGCCCCACGCCTTTCCCTGCCCCGCTCATCTCCAATCTAAGGACCTAACAAAACTATCGTGAGAAACAAGATTCTTATACTGTCATGAAACACCCCTCAAGATACCTGTTAAATATAAAGAGAATAATAGTGACTTTGAGTGAAAGGTACAGCAGACCTTACCTGAACAAGTACCTCCTGCTAGGATACCCTGAGCTGTGTGCTCCCGACACAGATGCACACGTCCTGAATCTTAACCATGCAGGAACATTACAAAGAGCCATACTGAGGCACAGCCTATAACATAGCTTGCACTCTCCAAAAATATGGAGACTATGAAAGACAGAGATAAACCGAATGACTTCCCAATTATAGGAGACAAGTCCTGAGATCAAAATGCAACATGTAATCCTGGACCAGAAGAAAAAAAAAAACAACTCTGCTGAAAGGGACATGAATGGGATAAATGGGTAACTCTTAAATCGGTTTTAAGATAATAGTGTTTTGACAGTTTTAATTTCCTGATTTTGTCAGATGTGATGGCGCATGCTTGTAATCTGAGTACTTAGGAGGCTGAGACAGGAGGATCGCAGGTTCAAGAACAGCCTCAGCAAGTAGTGATAGTCTCATCAACCTAGCAAGACTCTGTTTCAAAATAAAAATAAACAGAGCTGGGAGGGTGATACATGCTTTTAACCCCAGTACTAGGGAGGCTGAGACAGGAGGAACAAGGTTTGCAGACAGCCTCAGCTACTTAGTGAGGTCTTCTGCAACTCAGTGACACCTTGTTTCAAAATAAAAAATAAAAAACAAGGCTGAGGCTGGGCTTGGTGGTGCACGCTTTTAATTCCCGCGCTTGGGAGGCGGAGACAGGAGAATTGCGGGAGACAGGAGGATCTCGCAGGAGGATCGCGACCCTGTTTCCAAATAAAAAAATAAAATAGGTCTGGGAGTGTAGCCCGGAGGTCGAAGTGCTTCCAGGAACCCCAGTACCACCAAAAACAAAACAAAACAAAAAACAAACAAATTAAAAAAACAGGACTGAAGATGTAGCTCAGAGGTAGAATGCCCCTGGGTTACAACCACAGTACCAAAAGAAAAAAGAAATTCCTGATTTTGTACTATAGGCATGAGAGAATGTCCTTGATTTTAGGGAGCACACAAAAAAGTATTTGGTGTGAGGAGATATCATATCTGTAGTTTATTCTCAAAACAGTTCAGAAAGAAAATCATATATCCATAAAAATGTATATACACACACACACATATATATACATGATTGAAAATTATATCATACTAGGATATTATATTAATATATTTTATGCATTTATAATATATAATAATTTCTTAAAGAGAAAGAAAACTGATAGAACAAATGTGGTCCTAAGGGACCTATGTGAAAGGCACACAGAAATTCTTTGCACAATGTTTGCAACTTTTCTAAAAGTCTAAAATTATCTCCAAAATAAAAACTTTTTAAAAATGAACAAAACGCAGGCAACAATAGCATTTTGAGTCCACAACCCCTCTTTCCACCTAGCATCTGTCCCAGATTTGGCCACGATTTGTTTTCCTACTGCTGATGTGATATAGTACCACAAGCTCAGTGGCTTTAAAGAACAGAAACTTGTTTTTTTGTCCTTCTGAAGGTCAGGAGTCCACAATTGGTTTTACTGGGCTAAAATACAGGTGTCAGCAGCAGCCCCCTTTATGGAGGCTCTAGGAGAGGCTGATTCTTGATTTCTCCAGCTTCTAGAGGCTCACAGCCCAGTCCTCCATCTCCAAAGCCGGTGGCTTAGCATCTTCAAATCTTTCCCTGGCTCCGACTTTTCTCTTCTGTCTCCCTTTTCCACTTTAAAGGACCTTTGTGATTAATTTAGACCCACTAGTATAATCCAGGATAATCCTCCTCTGAGGTTAGCTGATAAGCAACCTGAATTCCTTTTTCAGCCTAAATTCCTCCTTGTCCTGTAACCTAACATTCACAGCTTTCCAGCATTAGGATGAGAACATTGTGGGGGCAACCATTCTGTCCATCACTGCTACCTTTCTCTAGGAATGCTGGGAAGGCAAGCTTCGTGCCCATGCTCCTCTGGCTAATCAGGTCCCTAAACTCTAACTCTTCCAGAAACATGTCCCTAGCTACTTGGAAATATAATGATTGCCCCAGATGTAACTTCCTCTACTCAGCCATTCCCCAGTAAGCTTACTGATTTTGCTTCTGGTTTTGTTTGTTTATTGTATAGCCTTTCTATCTTTGGCTGTTATCATCATTTGAGCTTATAAATTGGAAGGCTGAGGCCAAATAAAATAAATGTTGCTGATAAGAAAACTCTTCCTAACGTTTAACTTAAATTGCCTTTCTTGAAATCTAATCATATTTCTTTCTGTCCTCACCATGATAGTAACAGAAAACAACTAGTCAATATCTCCCTTGTAAAAACCTTTTAGAGTCTGTCTTTCTAACCTCACAAAAAGCTAGATAATATGTCAACCCACCAGCTAATCCAGGATAAAGACCAGTCAAGTTGGTTCTTGAGGTGATGGAGTGATATAGTCAAGCCCAAAGGTAAACAGCCATCCACAAAAGTGACCTGTCTGATACCTCCAATTTTTCTCCGTTAGCACACATACTCTTTGTCAGTACTTATTTCCCAAAGTCCTCACAGTTCAGATTCCCTCCCTTGGATCTGGCCTGATCCTTCCTGAATACCCAGCCTGGGTTCAACTTGGCCCTACAGTTTCTCCCTTCTCCAACTGGCAAAATTTTGTTGTCTTTCAAGACTTCTCACATGATCCTTTCTCTCCTCCCAGAACAATTAGTCATTCTCCTCCCAGTCCTGCTAGAGGCACTGGCAGCTCATACCTCTGATACAATCAATACTTGAGGCATAGCAATTGTCTTTTAAGACATTTTAAGACATTTAAGACATCAACTTTTGATCTCAAGTCCACCTACTAGACTATGAATTTTTAAAAAGGCAACTATCATGTTTCATATTTCATTGCTTATTAAATGAAACGCCCTGGATTTCTTCCTACTTCTCTGGCTAGTCCACTTCTTTTTCAGGTTAATTCTCCTTTGCCTTGGAGCATTCAGTGATGGAATTCCTCAACACTTGTTCCTTGGTAATATTCTGAGTGTATATACCTCTTCCTAGTTGACTTCATCCATGTCATCCATGTCAACAACTACTTTTAGACAAATTATTCCCAAGGTGTATTTCCAGCCCAGAGCTCTCCTCTGAGATTAAACCCAAGTGTCTATCATCTCTTGAATGTCTTAAAAGCATCACTAACACATCATATTTTTTAGAACTTTTGGTTACCTTCCAGACATCCAGTTCCCTGTTTCTTCCAATATTTCCTTTAAGGGTTTTAACTCTCCCACTCTTGACCAGATCTGGTCTTTATCAGGTTTACCCCCCACCTTCATCTACAACTCTGACCAGCCTGAGTCTTGGGTTATGGACATCAAAAACAATGAGTCCCAGTGGTGTGCTGGCTGGGGCTCTGGGAGAGAGACGCCCTCCCCTTCCCCTGCACCTGGTGGTGCATGTGGTCATCTTGCTTCCATAAGTGACTGAAGGTACCCGAGTTAGACAGCGCTGAGACATTGATCCAAGTTGTATAGTTTGTCTTCTAGATCGGTCACGCCCACAGTCAGTTTACCTATTTTTCTTCCAGTTAGTCAACTAACATCCATTTTGATGAATGCAGTTTGTGTTGGGTTTTCTATCTTAAATCATAAAGAACTTTAGCTAATACTCTCTACCCCACACTTTGTCTTTCAGAGTCCCACAGCTCAGTGAATTACATCATCATCCCTCTAACTACAACTTCAGAAACTTTCCCCTCCATAACTAATGTGTCGCTGGGTCCTGTCAATTAGAGGCCTCCAATATATATTTCTCAGATCTGTCTATATTTCTCTTCATCTTTATTGGTCCTATCCCAACTATCTTGATGTTTGCCTGGACTAGTAATGCCTACTAACTAGTCTACTCTCACCTGCCAGTTCTTTCTCTAATCCATTATTCACACCACAGCCAAAATGATATCTTTGAAGCACCAAAAAACAAATTTCACCATCTTGTTGAAAACAATCATTTTCTATTGCTTTTAAGATTAAGACAAAGCTGTGTGTGTGTGTGTGTGTGTGTGTGTGTGTGTGTGTGTGTGTGTGTGTGGTACTGGGATGGAGCACAGGGGCATTCTACCTCTGAGAGACACCCCCAGCCCTATTTGTTAAATTATTTTTATTTTTGAAACAGGGTCTCACTGAGTTGAGAAAGGCCTCACTAAGTAGCTGAGGTTGTCAGCGACCCGTGATCCTCTGGTCTCAGCCTCCCGAATGCTGGGATTACAAGCATGTGCCACCACGCCCAGCAAAGATGCTTTTAAATATGAAATCTGCCTGGCTTTCCCCAAAACAACATGACACAAAATCTTGCCTGTACTTTTTTTTAAACTTGACAAGGAGCAGGCGTCATGGATTAGGGAAAGGGAGCAAACCAGAGGGGATGAATCTGCAAGTTGACCACCACTAAGAACAACTGTGACCAGTCCTGTGAGTGCCTCTGAGGGACCTGGGGAACGGGCCTCAGGAAGGTCCAGCAGGGATGAAGGGGAACGTCTGACCACTGGCTTTCATCCATCAGTGGTGGCCAGTCGCCCAGGCACACTAACTCCTTGGCATTCCCGGGTCGCTGGCACATGGCTGCCAGTGGTCTTCCACTGGGGCTCCACCCTGGACACTACAGAAGCCCCGGGCACACTGGGATGAGGTCGGCATAGAGCAGCAGTCGAAGCTATGGGGCCCTGTTCACCATGGTCTTGGATGTAGTTACAGTGAAGCCTTCCCTGAACATGCCAAACCACCCATCATGTTGCTCGCGGCTCGAGGCCCATGCTGACACTGTAACTGTCCACTCGTGTGATCACAGGTTCATCTGACTCCTCCTCGACTCTCAGCAACAGGAAAGCCAAGGAATCCCCTGCATTAGCACATTTGGCACATACAAGGGACTCAGTATATCATCCTTGAAAGAGTAAATAAATTTATTTCTTATTTCCTATTAATATCTGGAGTAGGGAAGAGCTCAAATATTCTTAACATAAATAATTGGTTAATAAATGGAGCTAATGCTTTAAGAAGCAGCAATGTTACTTTCTGCAAGAATTTGATTTAGCGTTCTCTGAATTGCATCCTATTTCTAAAATTGCTGTAGTGAGACTTCTTTTGGAAGCCATAGGACAGGCCCCATATTTCTTTCTTTTTTCTTTCCTAATGTGTAATACCTATAAACAACAACTGAATCTCCCCAGAAAGAATAGTTGAGAAAGAGTAAAAGGAGAAATCACTAGCGTAGATAAGAAAACTGTGTTGGGACCTAAGACAGGATCACTATCTAAAACCAATGGGCATAGGTTATTGACCACAGGAGAGTAAAATTCACTGATACGTGAAAGAGAACTCCCAGAACCACTCTGCGCTCTCCGTGGGAGCCAGCACCATCAATTACAATTATTAAGTGCCCGCCTGGCCACTGCATCGTGGCAGAGGCAGGGAGGTTCTGTAGCTAGGCAACGGGCAGGAAATGCAAAGGGTAGGAGTTGTGGTGCCCACTCCTCCATAAAAGTGATAAGTAGCCTCGGGTAACCCCCCGCCCCCACCTTGTTTTCTTCATCTGGAAAACTGAATCTCCAGTCCACCTATCTGCCCAGAGGGAGGAAAAACAGAACTCTACACTGCAACTGTGGGGACATGAGCTCATGGGGCCCGGGGACTGAAGAACACGCCAGGGGGGACAGCCTTTCACTCCAGTCATCAAAGACAGAGCCTGGTGCTCTGCACCTCAGTTTATCCACTGTAATAATTCACAGAAAATGGTCTGACTTAAAATACATATTTAAAGGTATAGTCCTAAATTCTGTAAGGCCTCAGGGGAAGACTGGCAGAGGAGCTTCTCCCCCAGGTGCCTCAGAACCTCTCATGTGCCCCTGCCCACGGCCAAGCCCCACCAGCACTTTCATGTATCTGGTGAAGACCATATTCTCTTCTGGCTTGTTTGTACATCTGTATAAGGTACGTCTGTGTCTGAATCTTTATCAGCTAGTTTCTTATAGAGAGTGGATGTTCAATGGATGCCTGTTGGAAGAATACATTTTTTAAATGAGTGAACAAACTGACAGGAAAGAATGCGCCATCCAGCCTTGGACATCACAGACCTGTCCCCATCGCCCCACTCGCTTCTCGTCTTCCTCAAATGACCAGACGATGTTGACTCCAAGGAGGCTGGAAAGCCGTAGGCAGGTGGGTTTCAGGTGTGAGTGGTGCAGAGGAGAGGGGAGTCAGGAAGCAGAGGCAGAGGTGTGAGATTTCTTACAGAGACCATGGGAATTCCACTCAGAAAAGAGCCACAAACAAGAGGACAGGGGCAGGTGACGGGGATAACTGTGAGACCTTGAAGGGGTCAGGAGTGACCTGGAGCTGCAGGTGCACTGGGGGGGGGGCACTGAAGCGCAGCAGAGCCAGGACAGAAGAACGCAACTTGTCTTTGTTTTTTCTCTAGTTTTTTTTTTCCACATAAAGAAATTACTTTGGGCAAAAATAAGCTAGTGGACTTGTTCACAGCTGCCCTATTCACAATAAAAAAAAAGGGAAAGCAGCCTAAATGTCTATCAACCAATCAACAAGCAAACAAAAGACAGTCTATGCATACAATGGAATATTATTCAGCCACTAAGAGGAACTTTAATGGATGAACCTCAAACCATGATGCTAAATGCAAGAAGTCAACCACTAAAGGTTATATGTGGTACAGTTCCACTAGAAACATCCAGAATATGCAAAGCCACAGGCACAGAAAGGGACAATGGTTGTCAGCTACTGGGAAATATGTTCCTCTTCAGGAACCCCACTTTGGGGAGTCTTCCTCCATTTTAGGAAGGTAGAAGTTTCAGCGAAAGCAAAAGTAGGGCCTTCCCTCCCACCTCTGCAGGAGGCTCCCGCATGCCCCTTAGCTTTCTCCTTTCCTCTTGCAGGAGACTCGCTCAGCCCTGCCATTGCGCCTTCCCCGAACCTGGCATAGCGTGTGACATGGAGTGACAGCTGGGCACCTTCCAGTCCATTCTCCACTGTGTCTGGTCTTCAAACCCAGTCCCTCAAAGGCAGCAGGACTCCTCCTGCCTGCCTCATACCGCCTTCACGCTGTTCCCAGAACAAAGACCAAACGTCTTGTCCTGAGCCTTAAGGACTGGATAGTCTGGCTCGACCCCGTCCCTCCAGTTCCCCTTACAGCTTCCTGGCCTGTGGGCTACTTTCTGCCAGGGCCACCATACCCTCTCCTGTCACATGGCCCTTGCATGTGCCCCGCTCACCTCACTTGAGCCTGGTCAACTCTACTCAGTCTTCAAAGGCTGCCCCCACGCCCACTTTCACCTCCCCTCTATAGCAGAAACCCCAAGCAGCACTCAGCAGCTCACAGCTCACAGTCTACCTTGTGTGAGGCCCATGACCGTTCTGGCCATGCAGCAAAGGTGTCCACAGCTTCCCCATTGCCTCTCAAAAGCCAGTTCTTTTCTCTCTCCCCTTTCTCTGGCTCAAAAAGACGTCCATGGGAATCGCTTGGGGATCCGGTGTTGAGGAGTTAGAACTGCCCACCAACCTTGACCAGCTCAACTCCAAGACACCCACACACCCTCTGGAGCCACATAGCACAGGTGTTAAAGCAGGCTGGCTTGAATCCTAACTAATCTCTACCCTATCTCCACTGAACCAGAACAAAGCCTTTCCCCTGTCAATGGACTAGTCCGAATCTCCCTTATCATGTGCGTTCTCAAATGGGGTCAAACTTCTCATTTCGATTGCAGTGTTTGTTAACTGTGTATGTGCATGGTGGGGGGTATTTTTAATGTCTTCCTCCTTCTCTGGACTACACGACTGCCTAACTCATCATGCCAGCCCCAGGCCCAATATCCAGCTCATAGTTGGTGCTCGATTATGTTACTGAATGCATACATTAATTGTTTAAGTAATATCACCATGTCACCTCTTTAAACAAGGTGGAGATGGTATACAAGCATGACTGAAGTAGAAATCGTCTTAAAGAAGGCTCAAAAAGTCCATGGCTCTGGAGAAAATGGCATTGATCTGTGCTCTCAGGGAAAGATGAGTCCACACGAGGTCACGAGTAGCCATTAAACGAGATGACACTTTGATCGATTCTCTTTCATTATTTTTACTATTATTTAGAACACTCCCAAATAATACAGTTACAGCCCAGCAGCATTCCTCCCTCCAAATATAACTGTCATTCCTGTAGAGTAAGTCTAAGAAATGTTTATATATTATCAAAATTAAGTTTCAAAATGAGCTACACTATCTGGGAATGGAGGATAATAATATTTCACAGAAACTAATTGGAAACTTGTTTTGAAATAAAGTAGTTATTATTTCCATCGTGGAGAGATGAAAGTACAGAGATTTCCTTTTATCTCGCCCAGCCTAGTATCTTACATTATTTATTCAAACTGAAATTAAAACCTGGCCAAATCCTACTGAGGCATTGCATATCAGTTAGAGATTATTCTTCTGGAAATGAACTTTTGTTCACAAATTTCATTATGCAGTTACAAATGACTATTATTAAAATGTAACATATAAAACTAAACTGTCTCATTTTTTTTCTGGCCCTGCAGAAGGTTCACTTTCCTGTGCAGTATTATTCTTTCTTCTGGACTTAGTCGTATGCTCTCCCTCTGCCCAGTGCCAAAGGATCCAGACAATCTCAAAATAAATAAGTAAAATCCCAATCCCACTTCAGTGCCTGCTGACCTCTTGGTCGCCATGTCCCCTAGGGTCTCTGCCAAAAGTCCTGGAGACCTCTCAGCTATTCTTATTGCCCTGTTCCCTGTATTTCAAGGAACAAACACCAAGGAATGTTCCCCAGCAAGATCAAGACCTGCATTCACTTTTTGCCGACTCAAACCCACCTGGAGTAACCACCTGCAGAAAGTGCCCGGAGTGTGGTGGTGACCTACTTGCAGGCCGCTGAACCCCGCCCCGCCAGCTCCTTACCACCGGCCCCCGGGGCCTTCCGCCTCCTCCACACTCTTCCTGGAATGCTCTTCCTTGTCCCTTGATTGCCTAACTCCAACTTACTCTTCAGTTACCAGCTCAGACGTAGCTTCTGCAGGGAGAGTTCCTGGACTGTCCTCCCAGCAACTGGGCCAGGTGCTGCCTTGCTGCTGTGGGACCTTGTGCCTCTTCGCACTTTTTCGTGTTAATTTGGGTTGTAAACCACAAAGGTAGCTGGGCGCGGTGGCGCACGCTTGGAATCCCCGCGCTTGGGAGGCGGAGACAGGAGGGTCGCGCTGGTTCAGAGCCAGCCTCGCTGGCTTAAGAGACCCCGTTTCCAAATAAAAAAATATAAAATAGGTCTGGGAGTGTAGCCCGGAAGTAGAAGGGCTTCCAGGAACCCCAGTACCATCAAAAATATATAAAATAAAAATAAATAAACCACAGAGGCGGGCAGGAAACGCCGCCTTTTTCTTGTGCTGGCCAACATTCTGTCTTTAGTGACACGCACAGTGCCGGGCACTGAGCAGTGGATCAAGAACTATTTCATGAGTTTGGTATGCCTCTACTATCTTGCACCCCATTAAGATGTATGACTACAATGCACCAATAAAAAATTTTTTAAAAAATTAGATTCAACTCTGGCACCCAGGCCCTGGGAAGACCTGTCTCCTGTCCAAATCCTAAAGAATGCCCACTACCTTCCAACTTTCCTGGCACTAACTGTGGCTCACCAGCATGCTCTTCCACCCTTCATCTTGAGAGCCCTCATCTACTCTCTGCTGATTTCCTTCTGCCCCGGGGAGGTCCTGCCTCATTCACCAAGGCCGTCTACTTCTCCGGTCAAGTTGTTTGAGTCATGCTCATTGGCCAACTCAATCTTAAGCCTGGTCCTAGCTCCTCAGGTTCTTCGAGTCCAGGCTCATCTCTACAGCTACAGCCGCCTTTCACTTTCTTCACTTACTTAGAAGACTCTGGCTCCCTCTGACTCGAAAAGGATTGCAGCTCGGTGCACACTTGTTAAGGAAAGGAGGCGGATGGACTGTCCTACAGGATGAAAATGGTAAGACATTTCCAGCCTCAGTTTCCGTGCTTCAGTGTGACCTCTGCTACAGACTCTGCTCCGACTCTCTCTCTGTCTCTCTGTCTCTTTCCTTTTCTCTCTTTCAAGCTGCACACCCCAGCCTCTCCCTGAGGGTCACTTTTCAATTAGCTCAGTTTAGCTTTTGCCTCTACTTGTTCTTCGTTGCAGGTTTCTAGAGTTTTGTTTTGCCTGGTTGTTTGTCTGTCTGTTCGGCCATGGTGACAAGTAGAAAAAGTGAGGTTTCCCCAGGGGAAGTCAACCAGGTCGTTTTTCACAGGTTGCCTGAAGACCAGTTTGGTTCACATCTTGGCTGTAGGTAGGAATGAGGCAAGTGGTTATCATTAACCTTTGCTATTACTCCTCACATCACTGGAGGTAGCAGGGTATCAATAACTAGCATCCCTCTCTTCCCTTCTGAAAGTCTATTGAGAAATGAGAAACAGAAGACAGACAAATAGAGATCAAAACAGCAGCCTCGTTATAATCACTGATAAGGCTGCTTAGAGGATGTGGCTGCAGAATTGAGCACAAATCCACTTGCTATGCTCCTCAATTAGGCAAACTTACCCATCAGCCGCAGGCATCACAGAGATCCTGCAAGCCCCTCTCCGTGCGGGCAGTGCAAATCTCCAGCATAGTGGAGAAAGGAAAACTCTGAAAAGAAAAGAAAGTCTGAGTTACATGGGTTTCATTTCTTCTCCAAACAGAGGCCAGGAATGTGATAAGCGCTCACACCAAAGGCAATCCCTTATGAAAAACCGCACACAGGATGGAGAGACTGTCCAGACGGCAACCAGTCACATGCCGTCCAAGGTTCTGCCAATGGCCCTAATGTCCAGAGTTCTGTGGGCTCCGAGTTCCCTTGGTGATTCCACATCTACCCTTTCTTGCTATCGTGAAACAATATTTTAGGATTACCACAAGATGCTGCTGATTGGTTTGGCCTCATCTGGGACCAAGATGAGTTTCACCCTAATTGTTAAAACAAAGCTAGAATACCTGGAAATAGGTGTACTGTTCATGTGGATTCTGGGTCTAAGAAGAAGCTCCTTTATTTTGTGTTTGTTTTACACCAGACTCAACTGTGAGCCTTTGTGGAAGGCACTCAATTTCTTTTCTGCAGCCACGAGTGCATTACATGTGATTTCATTTTTCTTTGATGATTCACGGTCAGGGGGAGACTTGTACTGTCATTATTTATATCATTTCTCATTATTTAGGGCTGGACTCACAGAGACAGAAGATACAGCATATTAGATTGAGTGTGCCCTATCATGAGACAAACTGTGGCTCTGTAGTGAGGTCAGGCTGCTTTGAATCCATATGAAAGATGATAGAAAAACATTAGGAATGGCGGCGGCAATAGTGAGTACCCACTCTGTGCTAGACACTAGACAAAGCCCTTTACATATATTACATCATCTACTTTAAAATCCAAGAAGGTGGATGGCATTATCTTTATTAAATAGATAAGGCAACTTGGGTTCAGAGAGGTCAACTCTGTGTCTGTGGCGTCGTTTGCTGTAGGAAGTGGAACAGACAAGGATTTGATCCTGAACGGTATGGTTTTGTAGCCCTCACTTAAAACATATTCCAAAACAAGAGAAAATATGCAGAGGAATATTCAACTGAACAAGCATAATAAAACAATTGGTCTCTCACTTTTTGTAGTAAAATATGCTTAAATCTTCCACAAGCTTGGAAAAGACATATGCACACACTCTTTATCAGCTACAATCAAAGTGAAAAGATGAACCAAGAAAAACAGAGACTCACTGCTTGGGGCAGGAGATAGAACATTCACCACCAACAAAGAGAAAGTCGTCTATCTAAACTCCTGTTGTATTTCCATCTTCTTTATCAAGGAGGAAGATCTTTAAACTCAGGAGGATTGAATAAATGTAGTTTAGAAGAAATTGAAGCATGAGACAGGTAAGGTGATAGCAAGAGACCATCTCCCTGTTTTAAATGAGTTCAAGTCTCCAGGCCTAAACAAATTACAAGGAGAGACTTTGCAGATGTAATCTAAAAGCCACTGTCAGTAATCTTCAAAGATTCATAGAGAATATAAAAGGTGCTGGGAAGTAGAACTAGAAAAAAGTAGCATTCTGATTTTTCAACGTGGGTAAAAGAGTGTGTTGCCTGATCTACAGATCTGCGAGTGTGGTTCTGAAACCTGCTAATATTCAAAACTGATAAGCTAGGTGGTGTGTGAGCTCTTAGCAGAAGGGAGTGGAGACCACGAGGAGCCTGGGCAGATACTGCAAGCCTCCCTTTTTGTGGCTTTAAGGGCTGGCAAAACTGAAGATGCCAAGCATACAAGGAGGGGTGAGAGAGCAAGCTGGGTGAGGCTTCTGTGACCCCACGGTTGGTTCAGGTGATGTGGCTGGTGAGGTGGTCCTCTTCTTTGCTCTAAACTTCAGGAAGCTACACACTGCTCAAAGAGAGAAAGAACGTCAACTTTGTGTGGATGGGGGAATACAACTCCTTTGCCTCCCCAGACCAGCTCAGCCCTATCTGCAGTTAATATCAAAAGAGGCACCATATTTACAGAGTCCCTTAATATTTTTACAGATTTGATCCATGAGCAAGACAATGGTGGTTAAGCAAATTCATGCCTGGTTGACCACTCATACCAAAAAGTCAATGTCCTTCTGACCAGCACCTCTTCCTTCAAAGAGCTGCAAAGCTCATGTCTTGACCCCATCAGGGCTCTGGCCAAGTGTCCCCTCCTGGGACAGATCTACAGATCTTTAACCATAAGATGTAAGAAAGCCTTTGCCCCATCATGCTCTGAGCAGCTTATGTTTATTTTCCTGTTTTGTTTTTGGCATTACCTGATAATATATACTCTAGTTGTCACTGCTGACATTATATACAATATTATTCATGTGCGCGCGCGTGTGTGTCTGTGTGTATTGTGTGTGTGTGTGTGTGACCTCCTCCTGCAGAGGGAGCAAATTCTGTGTGACTGACTGATGTCCCTGGGCTGTGTGGTGGCCCTGCTGTTTGAAATGTCAGCTCAGTGAAGACAAACACTATGCCCCCGTCACTGGGAAAGCACTGAAACAGCATTGTGTTCAACAGATCTTTACTGCTCAATGATATTTTGTCTTGTGTAATGGATGTTGACCTGGAGAATGGTCCCTAGTGGCTATAGAGTTCAGTCCTTGGCCCTATCCAGAATGTTATTCTGGGCCCAAGTCTGAAGAAAGAAAAATGATTTCAAGTCCCTGGCAAACGTGTATGTGGTGTGTGTGTGTGTGTGTGTGTGTGTGTGTGTAAATTTTATCATCACCACTATTTTCTATGTGATGGGCTCTGTACTAGGCTCCTGTAGCATCAAAAATACTCATAATGGCCAGGTATGTCGGTGCACACCTGTGCAAAGTTCTTGGGAGGCTGATGCAGGAGTATGGAAGGCTTGAGGATTGTCTCAGCAATGTAGTGAGACTCTCAGCAACTTAAAAAACAAAAAAGTAGAAAGGGCTGGGGTGTAGCTCAGAGGTAGAATGTCGCTGGGTTCAACCCCCAGCATCATCAAAAAGAAAAGAAAAAATAAGGAAAGAAAGAAAGCTCATAACAAACCTAAGATGGTGAAATGAGCACTGTTGTCATTCACAGATGAGCAAACCTGACCCACGGAGCTTAAATTACTTGCCCAGTATCAGAGAGCAGGTATGTGATGAAGCTGGGATCAAAACCCAAGACAGGTCTCACTGCAAAGTACATGTTTGTTTGACAACACGTTAACACTTATAAAAATATGGGAAGCCTACTTATATTTGCAACTGACAGGAAAACCAGTACATGAGATGAAAAAGCAAGACTGTACATGAGTTTGACAGATTTGAATGACAAGCCAGAATTTTTAAATATTCATATATTAGGCATAAATGTAAAGTCCAATACAGCAATTTTAAGAACCAAATGCACAGGAGTGTCATGGAAGGAAACGGTCATTTATGTGAAACCAACCAGGAGGCTTCAAATGACCACAGGCTCCGTCTGAGCTAACAGTAAGATGCAGCTGTTGAAGGAACTAAATCCATCTTTAACCGTGTTATTGGAGACAATTATACAGGAAAAGAGCTACCCGCTTTCTTCTACAGCTAGGCCAAGAGAAGCAAAGCCAAAGCGGAGTGTTAATTCCCCTAGAATGGTGACCATCTTGATAGGAACGGAAGGATTAAAGGGCGTGTTGAGTCTTGGCCTAGGGGGAGTAAGACTCCCACTTCCACATCTGAAGGGCTGTCATGGCAACACCAGAAGACATTCTCTGTTGCCGTCAATGAGCAAGGCAATAGAAACAGGTCTAGCTAGTGACACGAAGCTCACTCATCACTAGCTTCCCTTTGAGCTAGGAGACCCAGTCTACCCAGGAGACTTTGGAGCAGTGGCTAGGTGACAACCTGGCCTGGGTGCTGGAGTATCTATCCAGAAGGGAGGGAAGTTAGCTTGACTTTATGTATTTTTTCAATACATAAAACTTCTTTCTATACATGATCAGCTTATTTTCTGCACTCCAAACTTATGATCCTGTAAGACTTTTGATCCTAAGATCTGTGATCCTATAAAAGTCTTTTGGGTTGCTTCTGGGTTTGAAAGACAGAGAAGCAGTCAACTACCAAAGCATCATAGTTTCTGAAAGAGGTCAACCCCATTGACAAAAGGGGGAAAATATATGAAATTGGGACTTTCCTAGGAAAAGAAAAATGTAAGATCACTCTAGGTCAGGCATCTATCTCTCTTTGAGTACTCATGTTTCAACTTAGAGGTGGAAAGCTCTTGGTAAGAGTTCACTAGTTGTTTTTTTTGGTTTTTTTTTTTTTTCTTGCATAGCAAGTTTTCCTCGACTTGGCCTCCAAAAGCTGAGAGCCAAAATATAATTACCTCTTGTAGTTCATTTGGATTTAGAAAATCAAGAAGCCACTGGAAAAGCTTCTGGGAGCAAAATCAAGAATATCAGGTCCTCCTGCAGGAGCCATGCCAACCCTTCCCTCACAGCGCTTCCAACTTTGTACACACACGGCGATGCTCTAGTCGATTTAGCTTATCACGCTCCCTAACTGCCAGGTCCTGCCCACCTGCACAAGGGTGCCTCCCCCACCTCACCTTGGGGTTCTTGTGCAATGAGGTAGGTAGGACAAAACTATCCCTGGGCCAAATCTGGACTCTCTCCTCTGCCTACAGAGAACCAATCAGACAGATTAAGATATTGTAATTCCAGATATCAACTCTGGGCTGGTATCAGCTGTACCCTATTAGACACAATGTTCTTTTCAATAGACTACTTTGTTTCACACTGACAGTCATTTTTCACCCTGCATGGCAGAATTTCAAAGCCAAGAATCCTGTATATGCAGTAAACAAACAAAATTAGACCCGAAATTGCCTTTTTTGATTTTGATATATTAATCAACTCTTCAGGAAAGCTTCTAAACATTTTCAATTACATCAGAAAACAGGGGCTGGCAACATTTTCCAACTTCAGAAGAAAAAAATAGTCAGGCTTAGTTAAAGGTTTGTTTTCTATTCCACTGATACTCTATATTACATATTTGTGACTGTTTCTGTTTTAGGACAGATTGATTAATAGCATCAGTTCTAAAATCCCAGCATGTCCACAGGAAAAAAAGAGAGAGACTTTCCATCTGTGATCTTCATTAACCAAGGCAGAACTATCTATTTTGGTAAGTTTGCTTGTTCTTTCTGCTGTAGCCTTGAGTCTCTGCATGTCTCTGAGACGATGGGCTTCATGGCTGCCATTCAATGCTTGCTGGGAGCAGGTGTACGCTCTAAGACAGAGGCCAAAGAATGGATCAAGTGTGCCAAGGAAAAAGAGAATTCTTGAGCCCCAAAGACACAAGCTCCCTTGTATGCTTGACACCTTATGTGACCGGACAGGAAAATTGGCATATCAACTAAAGCTGAGAAAAGGCTGAAAAACAAAACAGGAAGCAGCGTGGGATCCACAGGGATATGCAAAAGGAAGTGTATAATGGGCAATTATGAGCTTAATAGATTAGACGATGAAGGTAGCTAACGCACTTAAATTACATCTATGGTTGCGTTCTTTAGGAAGTGGAAGTCACAAGAAGAATGCTACCCAGACAGCTGAAATGTTTACACATCCCTCCCTGAACGTGTTCCTTGATGTGTTCCTTAAGGAAAGAGTCGAAGACTACTCCTACTGCAGTTGCTAGTTTTTCATAACCCTGGAAGAACTGACTTAAGTACTTGTTAAAACCAGCTGATTATCAGGACAAGCAGAAGCCCCTCACCTACAATGAATATCATGTGTAAATACACAAGAGCATTAGAACATAGGTCTGTTTGCTCAAAAGAGGATACAATCTGTGCTGCAAACTGGACAAAGCCGCTTTTATATATAGAAATGTTCCAAATGTAAAAACTAATGCAATCTAATATATAATTAGAGGGGGTGGTATGTGTCACTACACTGGAATTGAACCTCCCTTATTGAAATGAATCAGAATTGGAAAGCTTTCAGCCCTTGGAAAACTTCTCTGGGAAGACAGAGCATGCTATGGTTTGGAAATTGTTTGAATGTTTCCCCAAAGATCCATACTGAAAGCTTGGTCCCAGTGTGGTGTTCCTAAGAGGTGGTGGGCCCTTTAAGAGGTGGAGCCTAATGGAAAGTCCTCTGGTTGCTGGGGGAGGAGCTATTGCCCTCTGGAGCCAGAGGGACCCCAGAGCTCTTGCAGGTGTGAGATTTCCTAAGAGCAAGCCCAACCCTGAAGGACTCAGACTTCCTGTTTAGCAATGTAACCTCTTTCTCTCCTAGTGAGTCAACACCTCTCTGAGGCTATGGGCTTTGTGAGTGCTTGTAAACACAGAATCTTAGAACATATTCTGGGATTCTCCAAATTAGGCATGTGTCTCCTCTCCAGCATAAATTGTACTTTAGACAATTTCTTTTTTTTACTTATTTTTGATCCTCCTGTCTTATTCTCCCCAGTACTGGGACTACAGGCATACACCACTGTGCCCAGCTATACTTTAATTCTTTCGGTAATGATGATGAGAAATTTCAGGATGCCAGAGACTCACATACCTTTTGTTATCTATCGCATGCAGAGCCAAACAATGTCTCAGTATTACCTATACTGCTTCCAGTATTTTGCCCAAAGGTAGGGATTTTCAAAAACCCTTGGTTAGCATTGTTCAAATAGAGCTAAGCAGAGAGTAGAGAGGAGTTCACCCTCTTGCGAGTTCTACTGAGACTAAGTTCGAGGGGAGTTTCCCAGCAAGTAGACCAAGAATCCTGAGAAGTATTTTACCTTTCTTTGGGCAGAAACTGAAAACCCACAGTGATATCCGGTCACACCTATGTTTTGTTTATATGGGACAGGAAGGAACGTGTTTCTCCCCAATCATTCCTTACAGACATTCCTATGAAAAGGCACAGCCAACAGGTATTCTAAATGAGCAGGCTCTAACCCTAACCTAACTGATGGGGAATGTGCCAGTATTGGAATATTGCTTTGGTATTAATTTCAAAATGTAAAAAGTAGTCAGGGCCTGGATGCTGCGCAGGCACTCAGGCAGGGAGGGGAGATAGTTGTTATAGAATCCCCTTACCAAAAGTGATTACCAAGTATACAAAAGAGTTGTAGCCCAGGGCCTTCATATTTTAAAGACAAGTTTATATAATAAATAACTTCTACCAGTTATAGATAAAAAGGCTTTATGTCAAGGAGGATGGGAGATAGTGAATCCTCATAATCATATTAAAAGGCTTGCACCAGAGATAATGGGCAGGCCCATCAGGAGCCAGTGTGGTTATGCATGCCTACAATCCCAGTAGTTGAGAGGCTACAGGATAACATGTTCAAGGCTAGCCTTAGCAACTCAGTAGTGAGAATCTCATCAACTTGGTGAGACCCTGTCTCAAAATAAAAAATAAGGTCCAGGCATGGTATCCCATGCTTATAAACTCAGTACTTGGGAGACTGAGACAGGAGGATTGCAGGTTTGCAGCCAGCCTCAGCTATTTAGTGAGGCCCTCCACAACTTAATGAGATTCTGTTTCAAAATAAAGAATAAAAAATGGAGCTGGGGATGTAGCTCAGAGATAGAATGCCCTTGGGTTCAATCCCTAGTACTGAAAAAATAAAATAAAATATGGCTGGGGTGTAGCTGGGAAGTAGAATGCCCCTGTGTTCAACCGCCAATACCACCAATAAAAGAATAATCATGATCTATTAGCCTGTTTATTACTGAGAAGAAGACAGCACCATGGAGGCCCCACCTGGAGGCTAGCCTCAGGGCCTCTCTTTATGCCCCCCTTTGTTCAGTTCACCTCCAGTTCACTTTGTCTGAATCATTAATAGAATGCCTGACTGCAGGGTACTTTTGTTCAGTGAGGCCTCACCCCCACATCGATGGTTTGTTCCTAGTGGGACTAAGGATGAACTTCTTAGTGGAATCGCAGCATTCAAAGAAGAGTCACTCAGATAATAAAAGGAGATACTTTCTGTCTATTGTTGTTTATGATAAACAATAAAGACATGTAAAGGAAGATATGTAGCCACAGAACAGTGACTTACTTGGGAGTGAAATTAGTTGAGGAAGATTTGCTAAAGGTGAGGTGAGACCTTCCTCCAGACGTGATAATTATCTGACTGCATTCATCTGAAAAGGCTCCTATAAACTGTAACCTTGGTGATTTACATGAGCCAGTTAACATCTATGTCTAGTAATTACCCAGAAGAAAAATTTTAATCTATGTTAAATATATGTCAAATTAATTTTTGTTTTACTTAGCACAACAGCAATCTCCATTCACATATGTTCAGCCTTCTTCATCTACAGCTGCTATTGTATGACTCTGTGCTTATGACTTTATAAAGAAATGGAAAGTTAATTTTAAGACATCCAAATTAACCGTATCTCTGAGGGGGATTTGTCACTCCTCATGCTGAACGAAGTAATCCCCCACTCAACTTGGCCTATTCGGGATCCTTTGTCCCAGAATGGTGCTACCCAAGTAGCTTAACTGAAGGAAAACACATGACAACCAAAAAGGGCTTTTATGGGATTAATATTTTTATAATAATAATTTAATATTAAAATGCAAGATTATACCTAAAAACTGGTTAATAGAAAGTAAATACTTACAAATTTTTTCTGGAGACTGTGGTAACTGGCAAGTCAAACCATACAAGAAAAGTTATGCCTGGTCCTACTAAGCAATTGCAATTCAGACTCAGCTCATTCTGGAAACTGTGAACCAAGAATACAAAGAAAGCAGAATTATTATTAAAGAATTTCACATCACATCAGCTAGCACAACTTCTGTTTAAAATTGAAGTCCAGCTAAAGTTGGCTTGAGTAGTGACTTTTCTTCTATCACAAGGGAGGAAGTCCAGAGACCGAGGGGCTCCAGGGAGAGTTCACTTGGTAATTTGCCAGCGCCAGTATGGACCTTCCCATCTTTCTACTCTGTCAACATAAACATACTGCTTATCCTCTGTGGCCGGTTCTCAAAGTCCGAAGGTGGCCTCTGTTAGTCCAGGCATCACATCATGTAGGGATGACAGAAGTGTCTCCTTCTAAGTGTACACAGACACACCCTCTCCCCTGTCCCCCTCCTCCTCCACTACCAAAGACTCTCCATCAAGACTCACTGGCCAAAACTCTATCACAAACTCATGTCTAAATCAATTGCCAGAAGTGTCATGATTACAATGCCTAATTTAGACTACTCAGAATTCCACTCCTCTCAAGGCTGAGGGGACTCCAAATTCCCCCATAGCACACAACCACCCAACATTTGAAAAATTAGGACTTGAGCAAGAAGTTAGGCCGGTGAGAATGACAGTGGGAGAGAGGGCCAAGAAGACACACTAGGCTAATAAGAATAACTTATATACCTAATAAGAATAGAAACAGAGCTTAGCTCAGCAGACCTCAGCTTAGCTCATAGCTCTGACACTAACAGCTTAACAGGTGGGCAGTATTGTGTTGTGTGTCTGAGAGTAGCTACTGTCATTATAGCAATGTGTCTTCATAAGGACCTGGGAAGTTGTGGATTTCTCTTTGAAAGTCAGTAAGTGATTATAATAGAATCACAAATCATTGCTAAATCCATATCATCTACATGGGCCCAGAGTAGATATTTCTCCTTTTATTGAAAAATCAACGGTTTCCTTTACTGGAAATTCAAGTTCCAATGAGTTTCCAGTAACAGTTTCACATTCCAGATGTGCATTTGTAATACGTTTATATTGGTTAATTGCACTCAATATATTTAATGAGCTACTAAAGTGGTCAACTGTTTATTCAAATTAGGAATCACGGCTGCATTAAAAAGCAATGCTTTACATAACATTATCACCTGAATATATTCAGACAGACATTAATTTCTCTAAAATTTTCATGTATTATATGGCCATTCCCACATGGAAAAAAGTGACGGAAATGATTCTCCTTAAGTCCATGTTCTTTTCTAAAATATGTGATCAATTCTAATGAGAAATAGTGCTATTGAAATATTTTACTATGTTTAAGGGATTTCAGGGGAGATGATGTAATACAGCTATAAGGCAATCAACTAAGAGGTAGGAGACAAGAATTCTATGTCCAACTGCATTTATTGGTCACTCGCTACATAACAGGCACTGTGCCATTCCACCTATTTTCTTTTCTTTTTTTTTTTTTGGGTGGTACTGGGGGTGGAACCCAGAGGCTTTCTACCTCCGGGCTATACTCCCAGACCATCAGACTATATATATATATATATATATATATATATTTTGGACACAGGGTCTCACTAAGTTGCTGAAAGCCTCACTAAGTAGCTGAGGCTGGCTTTGAACCTGTGCGATCCTCCTGTCTCAGCCTCCCAAGCGCAGGTATTACAAGCGTGCACCACCACAACCGGCATTTCACCTGTTTTCATTCATTTGATCCCTACTCTGTAAACTGTGTGTGATTATCTCATTTTCGGGTGCAGACACTGAAGCACAGAAAGTTTGTGTGACTTGCACAAAGTCACACAATTGTCAGTGACAGAGGCAGGATTCAAACCCCATGACTGAGGAGCCACCACACTTAACCATGATGCCATACTGCCTCTCCCTCTGGAATTGCTGCTAGTTGTTCCAGTTTGTTAGGGCCTTGGTTTCCTAATGAATTAAATTCACATAATCTGAGGAGACCACTTAAGGCTATTCCCAACCCTAATACTTAAAATGTCCTGAAAGCCAGGACTCATCATTTGCATTACATTTATCACACAACTAAAATCTGCATCTAGACTTTCTGGCCAACTGTGAGGTGATCCAAAAGCCAGAGAACTAAAAGACCAACTGTGGCATTTCAGGCACAGGAGAAATGCGTCTCCTTGGAGGAGTAGAGTGACAGTCAGAACTAAATCCACAGAGTGTCCAGACACGGGGTGAGTTCTGTCTAGGAGACAGGCCGCAGAACTGAATTTCCTGCAACATTCCTCCTGAATGAGCCAAAAGTCTTTCAAAGGATGCTACAGAGCCTCATAGCATTAGGCAACAAAAATTTCTTCCCTGTTCCCAGTAAAGTCTCTCCCTGATGTGGGCCTCCTAAAGAAGTCAGAATTGAACTGTTTTACTGAATATAGAAGGACATCTTTATTTTTCGTATGGTTGATTTTGTTTTAGTTGGTGCTACAGTTTAGTTATAATGCTGTCACTATACATCATGTTGGGTATAGACTGAGAGAGAGACACAGACACGTGACTCCTGGAGCACTTCCCTCTGAGTCCCACTACCCTTCCTCTCCCTCCCCCTACGTGTGTCGTTAAGATTTGGATGAATTATTTTAAACCAGCTCTCTAAACTTAATTATGAGCATTGACAAGATTTCCCAAAATATCCTCTTTGTGGCATCAAAACACAGAGGCACGGAGCAGTGGTAAACATTTTTAGAAGAATTCATATTAAGTAGCCTGCCATTCCGTTTTTCCAAAGGGTAAACTTTGAAATCTAGAAGATTAAATGTGCTCATGTTACTTGAAGAACACCAGCAGGACTGGACAGTACGGCGCCTTCCTGAGGTCTGTGAAGCAGCTCCTACCTGCTACACTTCTTCACTGCGTGTGGAAAGGGACATCACCTGGACTAACTTCTGCCTGCTCTGCTTGTCCATGGCGTTTTCTACCTCCCGCTCCAGTGACTCCCCATGAAAGGTCGAGAAGGGCTGTAAAACTGAACCGTCTGACAGAATCACCCAGATGCTGTCAGTAAATTTCCCATAAAGAGCCAATTTTCAAAAACAATTCACATATTATAGCATGTGTACATGGGCGTGTCATTTTATAGATTGGTTTGTGTCCCTAATCACATTCTCCTCGTGTTACAAATAAATAAAGTCATTTTTTTTTCATTTCTGAACAACAAAAATTGATCAAAAAGGCCAAAGCATTATGGATTCTAAGATCAAGTTGTAAAAAAGAAATCTGCTCCAGTTCGCAAGGGTTAATCCACAATGCTTTTTTAAGAAAAAGATAGAACAGCTTGTCTGTATCTATGATTTAAAATGCATTCCAAATAAACATGTTGAGCACTTGTATTTCCCGTATACTTGCAATCTCTTTGTCCTATATTTACGGATAGATAAATTAAGAAGAGCTTTATCATTTTCCACCAAGGAAAAAAAAAGTTAGGCAGCTGGCAAACAATGCAGAAAGCTGCTAATGACGAGAACCATCTGCCTGTCATTTCAGTGTTTCTCCCTTTATCCTTCAGGCCAGTCAGATTCTATGGGCAGGGGACAAAATGGGAAGAATCACTGCTCTATCTTGCCTGAGCCACTGAGTTGACAGTAAAGTAAAACAGTCGGAGCAAATAAGGAAATCCCACAAGTCACCCACATATGAAATAATAAAATTCACTCTATACTAGTGAGACCTTCAGAACCCAGGGAAGCCACATCTCAGGAAGGCAACAAGAGTGGGGGCAGGGGACTCCCTTCCGCTCAGGACAGAGCCAGGGTCTGCTTCTTCCGAGCCTCTGGGAAGCTACATAACTGCTCCAGGTCGTGTTTCTTAATCTGGAAAATAGGAAATAAGTATAATGTCCACTCCGGAGGGTTCCAGTGAGAAAAAACAAATCCCTGGCATACAACAGAACACCGTGAATGCTAGCTGCCGCGCTTATTATCCCTGGAGGAAGATTATCCACTGGAGGGATCGTGCTGGGACAGGACGTCCTGACCTGAGAATGTCCCTTGCCTCACATATCATTAACATAATTTATGTAAGTGCTTCTTCTCATAAATTCTTTTGAAAATTCAAAATTCTTTCGAAACTTCATTTGAAAATGTGAAATTATTTTTTTTTTAAATTTTAATTCTCTTGGATAACTGGTTCCTGAGTCATCTACATTTTTTTTTAATAAAAAATATCAGAGCTGGGTGTGGTGGTGCACACTTGTAATCCCAGTACTTGGGAGGCTGAAGTAGGAGGATAGAAGGTTTGAAGCCAGCCTAAGCTACTTAGTGAAGCCCTCTACAACTTACTGAGACCCTGTTACAAAATAAAGATTAAAAACAGGGCTGGGGATATAGTTCAGAGGTAGACTGCCCCTGGGTTCCATCCCACAATATATGTGATGTGAGAATATATATATATATATATATATATATATATATATATATAGAGAGAGAGAGAGAGAGAGAGAGAGAGAGAGAGAGATTTTTCCTACCCTGAATATCAGGTATAACCACTCTTACTTAAAAAATAAACACTCTCCTCCTCAAAGTATGTGCTTCTAACCCTTTTACATATTTAAATGCAGACACAGTTTTTAAGAATTTTTAAAATGAAAATTGAACCATGTTACAAAAGTTATTGCTTTTTCCACTCAACATATTCTGGATATCTTTCATGATGTTGGTATATGTAGATTAATGTTGTTGACATAAGTTTCATATTAAATTTTAAATAAGAAGAGAGATAAGTGATGAAAATAAAAAAATTATCAAGTTTTTTTCACTATGGCTTGACTTTTATGTATGATTATGATGTTATGACTAAGTTATAATCTTTTGGAGATTTCTACTGAAATATTTACTGATAAACTATATGGTGCATGGGATTAGCTTCAAATTTGGAGAGAGATGGAGAGAAGGAAACTGGGGGAACATAAGCAAAACAAGATTGGCCATGAGTTGATAATTAAGCTGGCTAATAAGTTTACCAAGTTTAGACTATTCTATGTACTTTTAAATATTTTTTACATTTTCACAATAAAATTTTTAAACACTTCTTTCCTTACAATTTGTCTACTAGATTCAAAAAGCCATACTTTTAAATCACAGCAATTAATTCCTGATTAGATGGTAATTTAATCAACAACACAGATCATTCCTAACACCCTTGCCCTAAGCAACACAAACAAGCAACTTAGCTTTCCTATAGTTTGGATGATGCTATAAAAATTCAAATACAATAATCAGCCCAGAGAAGCAATGTTCACTTATGTTATGGGAGTTATTTGCTGGCAAGTATAAATTATACACTACTATAATTATTGCTTTTTGAAGTTACTGAAGAAGTGTTTTCCTTTCTCTCTTCTATTGGAATTATTGTAGCTGGATGAAAAAATTAAAACAGCTTCTTGGGCTATAATATGGTTAAGAAACCAAAGGTAATGTTGAGCATTCTGTTTACCCAGATGGACATAGATAATCTGGAGTGTGCTCACCAAAACTTAGCCATGCCAAAGCAAAGAGAAGGTCATGTTATATCACTGGAACAAAAAACAGTTGAAACTCTAATCTGTTTTTCTCTATGCACACCACAACAGTTCCAAGAAGGTGGCCAGGTCTTTAATATCTCTTGCCTCTGGAGCAAGAAAAGAAGTCTCAAATTCACAGAGAAAAAATTGTCTAAATTCTACAGTGCTTCCTGATGTCTGAAAATTCCTGCCCTTACTGAAGCGGTATGTCCCTGTAGCCTAGAGGCAGATGGGAGAGACCAGCACTCTATTAGGGCAACAAAATGGAAACAGATATTTCTTTTTCAACACTGAAAAAGGTCAGAGTTCATGAGGTCACTGAAACACAGAATCTGGGAAAACCAGGGAATGTCCTGATGGAATGTCCTCATGGTGTACACAGAAATATCAGACTCAAAATTCCTACATGCCAAATACTGACAGGATGCAAATGATGAACAGAATCTAAAGGGATCGATCAAGATGGATGCACATTGGGTATCTGGGTATAATCCAATGAGATTTGAAGGTCAAAACCTGAAGGAATTTCATCTATAGCATGGCACCTCTTGAGATCCTGAACCTTGGTACAATGTTTTTTGTTTTGTTTTGTTTTGTTTTATTGGATAGGAAAGTACTAATGTTGGGATTTAATTTCTGCAAGTCCAGAGTTATTAAAAAAAAAAAAACCTTAAGACTCAGGTTTCAGTGGATTTAAGGGGGGGGGGGACAAGTTGTGTAGTATTTTTACAGATGTGGGTTTATGGAAGTTAATTCATACAGAGCACTAAAAATCAACCATGCCAATAAAAGTGGCTATAAAAGCAACCTGCCTCCCTGCAGCAATAACCACCCTCCACATCTGCACAACTTGCACATTTGGTGAGGTGTTTTTGCATATGTTATTTCATTTGATCCTCACAGAAATGAGGGTTCAGTAGCTCTTGAGCTGCTGAGATTAGATGGGCAGGAGTAAAATGGCTTAATGGAAGAGAAGATTTTTTTTCTCCAGACATCTGGCCAACCTCCCCTCAGTTTTGTTAGGACAAAGAGGGAAATTTTATTCAACACTTATAAAATTTAAAGACATCTGTGCAGCCTTGTCATTTGCAAGATGGATTTCACAGAACCCATTGCTAAGAATGAGTTCTCTTCTTTGGGGATGTAATTCAGGTTGCCACCCAATGGTGGGAAGAAGCCACAGCCAGACTTCACTCAGCACAAAACATATAATACCCCCCAAAAAATTATGGGCATATTTGAAAAGGAAGAGAAATCACAACACTTCCCAATACCTTCTTATAAGAAACAGTTATCTTACAACAATCCAACAGAAATGGAGAAAAAAGGTTTTAAAGAATATTTTAATGCAAACTTTTAAAACTAAGGGATTTTATGGAAATTGCCCCTGAGAAATGGGAGTTAGACAAGTGAAGTAGGCGAGGCTTTCTTTTTCCTATTTTGTGGACATTTGCAGTCATTTTCACTGGTTCCAATGAAATCTATTACTTTTGTAAAATATTGTGATTTGAAAAATGAATCATTATTATTCAAAGAAATCTAATGCCCATTAGTGTCTCTCCCCCTTCCCCTTTTATCACAAAACGTCATTTCTAGCTAACAAAGTAGCTATCGACATGTAACTATTTTAAAAAGCTTTCAGGTCTTCCAAAAGACAACTTTGATTTAATTATTCACTTTTGTCATGAAAACCTTGGTTTGCCTATGCCATTTAGACCAGAGATTCCCAACTTCAGGAAGAATACCGAGGAGATCAAGTCGTTAAAGGAGGGGAACCGGGAACCAGCATCAGAAGTAAGAATTCTGCTGACTGCAGCAACCATGGAATATTCAAGCATATGCTCAGCATACATGTAGTAATCTAAGAGAGTAGTTCTTTCTGTTTTTTCATTTTGTTATGAGAAAAAGTTCTATAAAAGGCAAAAGCAGTTTTATATCTGCAAAACTTCCTGCCAATAATAAAAAACAAATTAGCTGCAAACATATAAATGTCCTTTAAAGAGAAATACAGGTTTTTTGTTTTGCATGGTGGGATGCATGTTCTGAGAGTAGAGGAAGGATATAAAAAGGTGAGGACAACTACCCAGACTTGGTTCGAAGCTTTAGCAGCCTCCTGCCACCCATTGGCTTTGACTTCTATAACCTGGTCTTTCCTTATACAAAAGTTAATAACTGGTCCTGGGTGAAAAGCTTCTCCCTAGTCCTCTGTTTTAAGACCTTTCCTTTTGTTGCTTTTTAATCAGTAAATATACAAATTGCCCTTCCTCCTAGGGAAAATAAACATTCCTATCAACTGTGGCTTGATTTTGACAACAGTATTCCTTTTCTTTATGAGAACCTTCTCTCTCACACACAAAACGTCTGCCAGGTTTAGACCTGGTGGCTTCATTTGCATGAATTGGTGATATTTTCTAAATTTTCTTCTCTTCATAATCCCCATAGCAACTTGCTTCTTTAGAAACTTTCTCACAAAGTCCAAAGATATCATATCTCTTTTAACTGAACAGAACATTCTGAATAGAATTAGTTCAGGAAAATAAGTTGGTTTCATTACCACATCACTGGCCTTTCATTTAATCTTTTTTGCTTTTGTAAAATGAAACAAACACAACAACAACAATAAGCCTGTCAACTCAACTGAACAGAATTCACTGGATACTATGAGACTTATAATTAAAAGATGTGTATAATTCTGAAAGATGCCGCCTCACCCACTTTAAAGAACAGCTTCTCACTTCTTCATTGGGTGAGTACTTATCAACTATTCCAAGAGCCATACTTGAAGCTGTGAAAGATTCAGGTAAGGACAAAACTCAGCACTGCCCTCCTGCACCTGCCTTCACGTTAGGTAACAATAGAAGGCGGTGTGTGACTGAAGGTCAAAACTGTAACAGCCCTATCATTATTTTCCAGTTGATGTAAGAGGAAGGTGAAATTTGAATTGGGCCCTGAGAGATAGGTAGGATTTGAAAAGTTGAAAAAATTGAAAACATTACTCCAGGCATCGTTCCAGAAAAACAGAAAGCAGCATGAATATTTTCATGGAGAGTAAATCTACTTGGAGGGATAGTGAGAAGGAAGGTCAGTTTGACTGGAGAGAGTAAATTGACACACATCTGACAGGGCCAAAAAGCGGGGAGACACGGCTAGAAGGCTTTAAAGAGGCCTGACCACTAAGTCCCGACCTGGCTTTGAATTTTCTCATCAGTGTTAGGATTAAGTAGTTAAAATAGGAAATCAGTCTATAAGAAATAAGGAAGTGGAATTGAAGATTTGTCTCTGAAATGGTTCGAGAATTCAAGACATACCACTGCTTTCAGACCTGTTTTTCCTCCTTCTTCTACTTTGAGCCACAGTGATCTTAAAAACAACCCAGATCTCTCATGGGATTTTAAAATGGTGTCATTCTCCTGCTTATAACAGTTCAATTCTTCACAGCGCCTTTCCAGTAAAATCCTCCCAATCCAACACATGGCCGGTAGGCTCTGGCTCTAGCTTCCTCCCCAGAAGAAACCCGTGTCACTTACACGAGGGCATCATTCAGACCCCTTCCCATCAGACTAAAATGTCCTCCATGCCTCTCTGCCCCCCCCCCTTTTTTTTGGTCAGGCAAACTCATAACTCATCTTGAAGTCTCCAACTTGGATTTCATTTCCCCAAACAAGGCTGTCAAAGCTCCTCAAATCCAGATTAAGTTCCTGCCACAACTCTTTTCTCTACTGACAGTTCTTAGGGCCTGTGGCTTTGTTTTGGCATATCCTTGAAGGAGGCCTGGTTTCCACAACACTTACAAAGGACTAGGAAGGGAAGTGATGCCTCAAAATCCCTGTTCCAATGCAAGCAAGAAAAAGATACAGAATGGAGACTATGGCAGTCAGGTGGCCACAAAATAGGAAGGTTTGGGCATAAATCTGGGGATAGGCTCACAGTAAGAATTCTTCTAAAAAAGGATGATTGGAGGCACAGTGAAAAGCAAGCTAAATGGAATGTTAACAAACCAGAATTCTGAGTTATCACAGTTTGGTCTATCTAATTAGAAGGTCCATCTAGTTGAGTAGTTTTCACATGCTGGCTACCCATCAGAATCATTTAGGGAGCCTTTTGCTGTGTTTCAATCTCCTCTGGTTATTCTGTCATAGTAACCAACGCATGTTTAGGAATTACTTACCCAGATGTCCTGCAAGGCCATTTCTTACACCAAAGTTCTGAATCAACCAAGATCACTATGTGCAAGTAGTTGACAGAACCTGATAAATTACTTAATGTAAGAGCAGACAGGCGGTATTACACTACTAAGATTTTTAGGCCAAAGAGCCTGGAGTCACAATTTGCCTATGTCAGGCAGACAATAAATAAATTGTAGAATGAGAAAAATCAGGGAAGCAGGAAGGAGCATATTCTGTGAAAGGAAGGAAGGAAGGAAGGAAAAAAGAGAAAGGAGAGGGAGGAAAAATATATTTTACATTGGATGTGAATTCCTGACACTCAAACAATTTCTCATGTCTGCTGGGGCTCGTAAGAGAACTCTACTTCTTCCTGCCATTAGTGGGTATCTGGCCTTGATACTGCTGCTTGGGTTATTATAATAACTAGCTCTTCTTTGACAATCAGCACTCAGCTTCTCTTTAAAGAATTTCTCCCTCTTGTGTAGGTTTTTGCTGAAATTGTAAATCATGTCCTACCCTAAGCTATGACAAAAGTAGATTCTTTCCTTGATTTTGCAAACTTCAGTAGTGTCCCAAGAACAGAGAAACCAGTTGGTTTCCATCCATTCTTGCAGTAGTATTAAGTTGATTCCTGCTTCCTAGATCCCTGGACTGTTGCGGCTTCCGTCCTTTTAACTTAGCCTTGTTCTCAAGTCTTCTCATTAATTCTGTGGACTACCCAGTATTTGTCTATTAAATCATTTTGTTTAAAAGGCCATTTCAGTATCTGTATCTGGTACTTGCAAACACCACCTTCACTGTCTCACTACATACTCTTCTATTCTAGTTTCCATGCTGGAGGAAGGGAGGGGAGAAAAGCAAAAAAGGAAAAAAGGAAGGAAAGAGAAGAAAGAAATGCAAGTCACAAATGTAATTTTAAAATTTCTGGCAGCCACTTTAAAAAGAGAGAACAGAAACAAAATGATATTAACACTATGTTTTACTTATTTATTTTTTATAAGTGGGACATATTGAAAGTGGTGTACATTTAGATTGTGCTTCGTGCCCTTCCCCCTCTGTTTCCCTTCCCCCTCCCAAAAGTGTCCAGGTTAACCATGTTATATTTATACTATTACACATATTCGTATGTAGCTCCTCCATTGAACACCCTTAGCTTTCTTCTTCTCCTATCTTTCTATTCAAGTTTTGCTAAGATTTCCCCTCCATCATCTGGAGTCCCTCTGGTATTACCACTCCTCCCTAGCTTGGGCATATTAGAGAAAACATATGTCCCTTCTCCTTCTGTGCTTGACTAATCTCACTTCACATAATGTGCTCCAGTTCCTTCCATCTTCTTGCAAATGCTATTATTTTATTCTTCTTTATAGCTGAATAGAATTCCATTGTGTGTATTTCCCATAATTTTGCAATCCATTCATCTGTTAATGAAGATCTAGGTTGGTTCCATGTTTTGGCTATTACAAACTGTGCTGCTATGAACATGGGTATGCATATGTTAATGTAGTTCTCTGATTTCAACCCCTTTGGAAAGATACCCAGGAGTGGTATAGCCGGATCATATGGTGAATCCATTCCCAGTTTTCTAAGGAATCTCCATACTGATCTCCATAACACTATGTTTTATTCAAACCAATATATCTAAAGTAGTATTATTTCAACATGTAAGCAATATGAAAATATACTGAGATAGTTTACTTTTTTCAGCCTTTGCCTTTGAAATGATAGTTACACTTACAGTACATCTCAATTGAAACATAAGATTTTTCAAAGGTTAAAGTGAAATGTAGTCCAAAACAATAAAAGATAAATTTACAGAGAATATTTTAGTTATTTTAAATTTAAATTAGCTAAAATTAAATGTTTAGTGCTTTCTGTATTGTTCAGCTATAAGAGTGGAGAGACTCTGGGAACCTTTTCTTGATGGATCCAGTAGTTGGATAGAATTGGAGACTTTCACACTTCCAACAAATTCCATTATGAAATGACTCAGAATTGTGTGAAGACCTAGTCAAAATATTTCTCCCTCCAAAATAATGTCTCCTTGGCTGTAAACTACAGCAGGTTAACACATTATTGAGTGTGACACCTCTGCTCTGTGTTCTATAATTCAGTAGCATATAGAGATCAAAGAGTTACCCTCCCTGTCAGGGAGTTTAATTCAAAGTTAAAAATACACTTCTTGCCCTTAAATCACTTCTCATTTACTACACGTGAAAGGTGTGAAGAGGCTTTGGGAATTCGTGTTAAGTATTTTCGTTGTCAAAAACGGAGAATTCTGAGTGGCAGGTTGAAGAACTTGACCTTTATCCCACAGACAGTAAAAGCTATCATAAATTGCAATTTTGGAGCAAAGGAATGTGGGGGGTTACATTAGTGTTTCAGGAAAACAAATCAAAATCCAGAGTGCAAGTAGATTAGCAACAATTAGTCCAACAGGGAAGGATGGTATGGTGCATCTCGCTTCCTTAGCTGTTTGCACATAGGCTCTTACAGCTGTTTTCCTCCTTTTAAGCTAATAAGGCACACGTTCATCTTTCAAGATCTTGTTTAGAGTTAGCTCCTAGTTCAGGGATGCAGATGGCCAGCTGAGTCACTTCTCCACTTCTGCCTCCACAACACATTCTTCAAAATCCTGAACGAGAGCCAAATTCCTAAGAGACAAGAAATAGAAGAGTGGCTCCAGGAGGCTGAGGAGTTATTGTTTAATCCGTACAGTTTCAGTTTTGCAAGATGAAGAGTTCAATGGATGGATGATGGTGATGGTAGCACACAAATGGGAATGACAGGAAGGTCTTTTCCCAGGCAAACTTCTCTCCTTTCAGAGCTCAGCTTAAATGTCCCATCTTTTAGAAGACTCCTTGTCTTTTCCAGGCCACTGTATGTACCATAGCTGCATCATCTCACGAACTTCATGTTTTCTCAGCACAACTGTAATCTTTATCTCATTATGTGTACATTTACTAGGTTCCCATAGCAAAACACTACAGACCAGGTAGCTTATATTTATTTTCTCACTGTTAAGACCTAGGTGTTGATAGGTTTGGCTTCCTCCTGAGCCTCTCTCTTTGGCTTTGCAAATAGCCTTTACTTTATGCACACTCTGGGGTGTACGTGTGTGTGTTTTCATATTTTCTGTACTTTGACAGACACTGGGACTCAGAATGGAGTTCAGTGGTAGAATTCTTGTTTAGTGTGCGCAAGGCCCTGATGATTCAATAAACAAATAAGGATAGCAGTCATATTAGAGTCCACCCTAATCCAATTCACTTATTTAAAGCCCCTACCCCCAAATATGGTCATACTCTGAAATACTGGGAATTAGGATTTTAATGTGTGAATTATGAGGGGAACACAATTGAGTCTACACGTGGATAACCTCCACCTCTACCACTCTATTACCACAGGGACTTTGGTTCTTACCTCACCACCTTTACAACTGCTATGGCCGCTTCTTGTACATTCTACCTCCAACTCTTCATACAACTGGATTTTCTCAACTCTCAAGCATACCTGTCAATTAGCAACAGGGCCATTTTGGGCTACCTTATTTAAAGTAACCCTAAAAGTCCTTCTGTTGTATCGCTATTTTCTTTCATGAAAAAAATATATATATTTCCATTATTTTCTTTCCTTCTACTCACCATGCCAGAATGTCTGTTCCAGGAAAAGGCAGTCAAGTGTGCTTGTACACCATTGTAATGCAGCATTTCACTTCTATTTGAGTTTCTGTACCCAATTACCACATTATGATGTATTTACTCCACTGAGAAAACCTTCAGGGCTCTATCAAAAGTGCTTTTTATATTCAGCTTTAACACGGATGCACAGGTCCCTTGCTCTCTCTGGGTCTCACGTTCCCTATTAAGTAACAGCAATACCTTCTTCAGAGTTCTTATGGGGTAAGGTAACCAGCTCAAGAATTTGGCACACAGAGCATGGTATTAGCTGAAATACTATTCGGTGGGTGTTTTTCAAAGTGTGGGACCTGTGGCTGGTGTGCAAATATCTTTTCGGGGTACAAAGAGCACTGAATAATAAAGCGTTATCTTTCTTTTTCCTTTTTTTTTTTTTTTCTTGCAGCTCTGGGGATGGAACCCTGGGGCATTCTACCTCTGAGCGACACCACCTGCCCTATTTTTTATTCTTTATTTTGAAACAGGGTCTCACTGAGTTGCAAAGGGCCTAAGAGTAGCTGGGGCTGGGCCGCGAGCCGCGATCCTCCTGTCTCAGCCTCCCAAATTCTGGGATTACAAGCGTGTGCCACCACGCCCGGCTTATTTTTCTTTGTTAAAAAATATACTACTTTGGCTACTCGCTTTCTTTTCGATGTTCTTTCAATTCTTCAGCTTCAGCCAATGCCTTCTCACGTGTAGACGTCTTTGAAGCCCTGACTATACCCCTTACTGCTATTCTTCCCGAGAGAGAAGAGATGCTGAGACAGGAGGGCTGCGAGTTCAAGGCAACTGCAACTTAGTGAGACTGCATTTTAAAAAAACAAACAAAAAAGGGGGAGGGATGATGAGAGAGCCCATTGAGGCACATCGATGCGGGTAACTTAATGGCGGATATGACCCGGCCTCCGCGGCATGTGCAGCACTGGCCTGCCTGGGCTTACCCAGTCTGACACCTCCACCTCAGGAGCCTACTCTGAAGCGGTGGGAAGACATGGCGCCCGCCGCCCGGTTAAATAAAGCGTCCGGCGGACGACACCCGCCTTCGCCGCGCTGGGGTTCGAGTCCTTTCCCCAACTTCTCCGAGAGCCGAGCGCTCCCCGACCCGACGCGCGCAGCACACGAAAGCGCCTGCGCACTAGACGCGGGGCGGGGCCCAGGGCGGGGCGGGCGCCCGCGTGTGACGTCACCGGGCGCGCGGCTGCGCGCATGCGCGGCGGGGGCTCCGTTCCGGAGCGCGCGGCGCGGTGCTGGAGCCAAGATGGCGGCCGAGCGCAAGACCAAGTTGTCCAAGAACTTGCTGCGCATGAAGGTGCGGGGGGGGGCTCGCAGAGCCGGGCGGGGCGGCAGGCCCCGGGACCTTCGGACAAGGCCGGGGCCGAGGCAACAGGAAGACGGGGGACGCCAGAGAGGCCGCGGAAGGCCTCCAGCCCCGGCGTTCATTCATTTACGAGGTCCCTCCCCAGCGTTAGCACTGGGAACCGGATTATGAATTAGGCTCTGTCTGGTGTAGTCCACGGTCGGAAAGGAGTTTGCATACGCAGCAGCAGGCAGTGAGGACCGTGTAGCAAGAGCAGGGTGGCAGGAGCGCCGGGGACCTGGGAACTTAGTGGGGCCGTCGTGGGAAATGGTTCCTAAGTAGAAATTGAGAGTTAAGGGGAGGCTGGGGGAGATAGCGCCCCAAAAGTAGGGGAAAGCGAGACCCTAAGTCTGAAAAGGAAAGAAAAACACGAAAATTTCCCAAAACTAAAGATAAACGAGTATGTCGGAAGGCAAGCAGCAAAAAGTGGGGCTGGGAAAGGAGGCTGTGGTCGTCACCGGCAGGGAATTTGAGGCCAGATTGAGGATTTTCCCCCATTTAGTTTATGACGAGTAGGACGCTCTTGACCACGGGGAGCAGTCTCGTTAACTCTGTTACTTACGTTTCAAGATCATTTTAACTGGCCTGTGGAGAATATGTTAGTGGAAAAAAGCCAGACAGGGCACAGAATTGCAGTCAGAACGACCATCTAGGAGTTCTGTCGATCTGGAGGGGGTTTGCAGTTGCAAAAATCGGAGGGAATTTAACAGTTGAGTGAAAGTGAGTTGGTTGTCACCCAACTTTAAGCAAATTGGATTTTTAATTGATTTTTAAATTCGAAATCGAAGTGGAACAACATCAAAAAAAAGCTTAGATAATACTGATAGCAAATATTTATAGTCTTTGCTATATGCCAGACACTGTAATAATGCTTGGTGTATCATAAGCCATGTAATTAGCAAAATAACCCTTTAAGGAGGCTATAGTTATTGTCCCTCTCGACAGCTGAAACAACTAAAACAGAAGGGGCATGTCTAAAGCTAGTGAGGACTGGAATGAAGGCAGCTGGCCCTCAGAGTCCTTGCCCTTAATTACCACTCTGTTCTAGCTACTGAACACACAACACTATGGGATTATGTTCTGATTAAAGCCATCACAAATTGACAAAATCATAAAAGTGCACGTAACACACCTAGCCTACCAAACACACTAGCTTAGCCAAACAGTGCACTCTAGCCTACCAGTTGTTTACCCTCGAGATTGTGAAGCCAACTAGGAACTGTGGCTCGCCCAGCATCACCAGATGGTAGCATACTACATGTGGCTAGCCCAGGAAAAGATCGGACGCTGAATCGCTATTTCTACTGAATGGGTAACGCTTCCCCACCATAGTAAAGCCAAAATTCATTAAGCCCAACTAGTTTGAGTTGGGGACTGTCTGTACTTCAGGAGAGAGGCAAACCCCTGGATGTCATGTTTAGGGAGTGGTGGAAACTCCAAGAAAAAAGAAAGAAAGGTATAAGTAATGCTTGAAGGCTGGAAAGGAAACATTACAGGTGCAAGGTCTGAAGAAGTTTGAGCTAGGGTGTAACTAGGGATGAGTAGGATGAAGGAGGGAGGAGGAAAAATTGCTTACAGCTCGTAAAGGGCTTATTTTGTGCATGTTAGCGGAACTTGAATCTTTACTGAACTGAGTTTTTTTTTATTTTTTGGTTTAACAGTTTGTAATCACATTGATTTCAGAGAAATGGAGTAGATGAAGTGTTTCAGCAGTAATTTTTAGTTTTTGAAATAAGCCAAATGAAGTGGATGATTAGGGCTTAGACTGAGGATCTAACTCTGGAGTTAAGAAGGAAGAAATTAACAAAACAATCACCTACAGGTACCCAAGTGGGTGGGGAAAATTCCACTGGTCATCGGGAGCAAAGGAAGGGGGGAAATTCCCAGGTTCCCGATATGGATTGGCCTCTCCAGTCATCCCCGGCAGGATGGCAGGAGGCGCGGTTATACAGATAGAGTGCACTGTGGAAAGACGCAGAGCAGCTGCACTGAGCATCAGAGCCAGTGTGTGGGGCAAGTGTGAGCGCGCTGAGTGTTGAATCCTGACTCATTTGTTTGCAGTGCTCTTGAACTCCACTGACCTGGTCAGCAGTTGGGGAGTGGAGGGTGATCCAGATGAGAACTAGAAAGAGGAGGAAGGATGTAGGCAGAAGGCTTGCCAGTGTGACGGATTGCTTGGGGAGAAGGTGCCTGTTTGTGATTTGTATCTCTTTCAGGGCTTGGCGATGTTTCCTGTAAAGGGTCACATAGTAATATTGCAGGCTTATGGGCTAGGCATCTCTGTTGCAACCACGCAGCTCTGCCATTGCCACTGTGAGCCAATTGAGCGTGACTGTGTTCTAATAAAACTTTATTTACTGCAGCAGACATCCAGGCCGAGTACTGTGGTTTCCCACAGCCTACTTCGGGCCCCTAGTTGTGAGGAAGGCGAAGTCACTAGTATTAGAGTATCTGTTGAGATGCTATAGTCAGGAGAATTGAACTGCGACCTAAGACAGAGGTGCTTGGCTCATCCACAGCATGTTCTTTCCTTTCCATACGTACCAAACAAATATATATATATATGACTATATATGAAATAATATCTGCCTGATTAAAAATGGGAGATAAAGGCCAGCAGGACAGGACCGGTGAGTTGCAGCACCAAGAATTTTAGCCATAAGATAAGGCATTGGCATTTACAGGAACCGTCCAAGAAGGGTCTGGAAATACGGGCCTAGGTTCATTGACACTCAGGGCATTTACTGAACTCTCGGTGTACCAAGCGCAGTCCGAGCACCAGTAATGTGGGACGGACAAGGTGCTGATGTGTTTTTGGATTCTGTTTTGACAGTTCATGCAGAGGGGATTGGACTTGGAAACCAAAAGACAACTGGAAGAGGAAGAAAAGAAGATCATCAGTGAAGAGCACTGGTACTTGGATTTGCCGGAGCTGAAAGAGAAAGAGTGGGTTTATTAGTGTTTATATTGATGATGCCCGGGTCCGTGAGAGGAAAATCCCTACAAATTTGGCTCATCGTTCCAGTAACATAAAATAGTTTCTGCTCGCTTTCTCTAGTTAACCTTGCAAATAGTTTTCTAAAAACTATTAAATCTGTAAAAGTTCCACGTGGGTTTATACATTTTTACTGGCGCTCAGCCATCATTTATAACACTGTCCTCTTTTCATGTTTAATAAAGGAATCTGGCCCACACATCTGATGATAACAGGGGACCTGTTAGGGGAAGCTATAATATACCATCACATTAAGCCCCACATACTGTGCGCGTGCTGCAGGCCTCTTCAGTTTTGTTTCAGTAACAATTGTTCTCAAGGCAGGTCGGGGGTTTTTGTTGTTCCTGTTGTTTCTGTCTTCAATCGTTGCACATTTAAAACCATTTCAGCTAGTGAACATTTAGTGAGTTGAGAGTGTTCCGGCGCTGAGCTAGGACCCTTCCACCCTTGAGTGACTGGATCCCATATCAAGCGCGAGAGCCTTGTGTCACCAACCAGTGTGCACTTGAGCTCCTGGAGCTTAAGGGAGGGGAGTGCCCTGAGCCACCCCGCTAGTTAGTGCCAAAGTCGGGGGCGCAGGAGACAGGTTCTCTGCAGCCTCTGCTTGTCGGTGCTTGAGAAGCTGGTGTGAATGAAGAAGTGACAGGCATGCCTCATTTATTCATCTCACTCCTCCCAGAAGCCATTTATCATTTTTCCCCCCTGATCATTTTCGTAGTAAGCTGTGTGTTATGTGGCTTTACTTAAACTTTTGTCAAATGCCTGGCGATGCTGCTCTTTTCAGGCACGGATGTGTCTTTTCTTTCCCAATCATTTGTTCTTTTATTTACCATGCTATATTTCCTTTTATTTTTCTGACTTTCTCTGGACCTTATCCTTTTCTAAAAACAGTCTTTCCCACCAGGAGGTGGCGGGCAGGAAAGGATCAGTACTTAACCAGAGCCACAGTTGAACCAAGCTTGCACCAGGTTTCCAAGTGTTTACTGAAGAGCAGGACAGTAATTTATTTTCAATTCTCGTTCATTCTCTCTCTCTCTCTTCCTCTCCCTCTCTCCCTCCTTCCTCCCTCTCTCTCTCTCTCTCTCTCTCTCTCTCTCTCTCCCCTCTCCAAAACAATATATTGTTCCCAGAAAATGGCCTCTAGATTTCTTTCCTTAGAAGGTAAAGAATAACCTTTTGCCATCGCTCAGTGTCCTGTTGATGTGTGTATATTTGCCCAGGGCGTTGGCAGGGCGGAGAGCGCAGCAGAGCCCGCCAAGGTGTGCTCAGGGCGGAGAGGTGCCCCCCACGCAGTGCACTGCCTCCTTGCTTGTGTCGTGGGTTGGGGTAGGCGAGGAGACGGCCACGAGGAGAGCTGCCACCTTTCCGGGCACGGCTGGAGGTCGGAGCTTCCGTTTCCTGCCTTAGCTTTCCTTGGCGGCTGGGACCTCCTGCGCAGGCTTGGACCGCAGTGGTGAGTTGTCCGGGGATTGTTGGTCTTGGTCAGGAGAGAGCATTGACTCTTCACCCCTAGGACGACGTGCTCTTATCAGTGTCAGAGACTTTGCCTTTTCTTCCTGATTTGTGAGGGCGTCCATCACAAACCATGTTGAATTTTGTTCGTTTTTTATGAGCTTTTATGGCTTTTCTTTACTTTGTCAATATGCTGCGGATTATGTTGAATTTTGAATATCAGAATGACTTTACATTCCTTATTTGGTCATTATTTGGTCATTAATGCTTATTTGGTCATTATTTGTAATACTTTTATATTTTAAAAATTCAGTTTGCCAGTATCTTACTGATGATTTTTGCATATAAATCCATAAAAGATCTTGGACTATAGATTTTTTTTTGTAATATCTTTAGTTTGTACCATAAAATGAGTTACTTCTTAGTTTGTGTAAAACAGATATTATTTGTTCCTTAAATGTTTGATAAAATTCACCAGTGAAACCACCTGGATATGCAGTTCTCTGTGGAAAGATGTTTAATGCTGAATTCACTTTCTTTAAAAGATCTCAGACTGCCAGTTTTTGACTTCAGTTCTTTTTCCAGTTCTGTCCTTTCTCTCTGGTCCTCTTGCAGTTTCCACTCATAACTTGGGTTTCTTCATTGCATCCATTTTTCACTTCGGTTCCTAAAGCCCGGCGTGGTAGAGCACACAGTTGGAAGGCTAGTACTTGAAAGGTTTAGACATGAGGATCCCAGATTTGAGGCCAGCCTCAGCAACTTAGCAAATCCCATCTCAAAAATTAAAAAACAGGTCTGGGCGTGGTGGTACATGCTTGTAATCCCAGTGCTTGGGAGGCTGAGACAGAAGGATTGTAGGTTCATGGTCAGCCTCAGTTACTTAGTGAGGCCCTCCGCAACTTAGTGAAACCCTGTTTTAGAAATAAATAATAAAAAATAAGGCTGGAGGTGCAGCTCAGAGGTAGAATGCTCCTGGGTTCAATTCCCAGTACCACCAAAACAAAAATTAAAAAATAGGACTGGGTGTAACTTAGAAGTAGAACCAAACCCTTAGATTCAATACCTCATACCACACACAGAAATATTTCTTGAGCATATTTATAATTACTAAAGTCCTTTTCTACTCATTCCATCGCCTCTTTCTATTGATTTGTTTTTCTCCTGCTCATCAGGGTTTTGTTTCCCTGCTTCCCTGCATGGGTGTGTGTGTGTGTGTGTGTGTGTGTGTGTGTGTGTGTGTGTGTGTGTGTGTGTGTAAGTAAACATTACAAGCCACCTGGAGTTCGTCTATTTTAACAGCGTTGAATTTTGTTCTGTTAGACAATGAATTTAGGTGTCAGTCTTCGTACTGTTTTTATTGAAGTGGGTTTATGGCTTTTGCTCCAAGGTTGAACAAGCCCTACTCCTAAGATGCGGCCCTTCTGCTTGGTGTCACTGGGCATTCAGCTTGGTCCTTCCTCTGGGCTAGAGACGGAGAACTCCTCCCTGTTCTCCATAAGCTCTGATGTTTGTTCAACCTATAGTTATAGGATAAATTTTCTTTTCCAGGTGTGTTAGGCTGTGAAGAATTTCCCCATATAATATTTGAGGTCCTCATCTCTGGGACCTCAAATTATTACCCTCTGTGACAAAATAGACCTTGCTGCTGTGATTAAGCTGAGGATCTTTAGGTGAGGAATTATCCTGGATGATCTGGGTGGATCTTAAATGCAATCATATGTTTCCTTGTGTATTAGTCCATTTCCATTACTATAATGAGGTGCCTGAGGCCAGGGAACTCTAGAAACAAAAAGAGGTTTATTTAGGTCCCAGTTCTGGGGTTTCAAGGACATGACACTGGTATCAGCGGGGCTCTAGCAAGGACATCTTAGGGGATGTCCTGACTGAGAGTTCCTTCTGTGGGAACTCACTCCAGGAGGCCAGCACTCCCTCCCTCCAAGGACAGCACCCCGTAACCTAAGGACCTCTGTCCAGTCCTAAAGGTTCCACCTCGTAAGAGGGAGGCCAAGGGAGAGCCAGCACACAGCAGAGGCATTGCTCCATGGAGGGAAAGATGGAGCGACGGAGCCCCAAGTCAAGCAGTGTGGCTGCGCCTGGTGCTGGAGAGGCAAGGGTGGATTCTCCTGACGCCTCTGGGGGTCTCCTCCCAGCACCCTGAGTCTGCATTTCCAGTCTCCAAAACTGGGAGCATAAATTACTAATGTTTTAAGCCACCAGTTTTGTTTTGTTTTTAATTTGTATCAGCAGCCACAGAAAGCTAATGTGCCAGATAATTTCCTTCTAGAAAGTCCCTGATAGTTGCTCTCCAGGTCCTGTGGATTCGCCCTGTGCCTACACCGCTTGGTACTCAGCCAGAGATCCGAGAGACCGGACCGGGAGCGGCCCTGGGTCCCCTTCGTGTCCCCATCTCTTCCTGTTCCAGCCACCTGTGCAGTCCCCAGGGCTGTGTCCTCCCCACTCCCTGCTCCAGAGTCTGGAAACCACCCGCAGGCAGAAACCTGCCTTTCAGGTCAGGCTTTCTCCTCTCAGGTGTCCCAGCCTGATGTTTTGTCCTGGTCTGAAAGTACTTTTCTATTCTGACCTCTCTTACATCTGGCTGTGGCGGGGGCCTGGAATGGAATCGCCTGCCTTATTTTTATCCACTGGCTGCTAAAGCTGTCTTCTTTATTGTCTGGAGCCCCTCGTGAGCCGGGGCATCCGAGTCCTGGCTCTTCTGGGGAAGGCTCCTGCCCAGTCTGGCCCATAGGTGTTTGCTGAGCGACTGCATGTTGATGAGAAGAAGGGCCCGCCTCCACCTGTCCACCTGTGGCCAGGCATTTGCTTCCTGCTGTGCTCACTGCCTGTGGATTCCGGCCCGCCTGGGTGCTGAACCTGCGGCCCGGGGCGAATCCCTCCCTCGTGGAGGCAGTGGGCCGGATTGCCTCTGCTCTCTGGAGTGTGCCCCTTCCACTGGCACAGTCTGCTCTCTGGAGTGTGGCCCCTTCCACTGGCACAGTCTGCTCTCTGGAGTGTGCCCCTTCCACTGGCACAGTCTGCTCTCTGGAGTGTGCCCCTTCCACTGGCACAGTCTGCTCTCTGGAGTGTGGCCCCCTTCACTGGCACAGTCTGCTCTCTGGAGTGTGCCCCCTTCCACTGGCACAGTCTGCTCTCTGGAGTGTGGCCCTTCCACTGGCACAGTCTGCTCTCTGGAGTGTGGCCCCCTTCACTGGCACAGTCTGCTCTCTGGAGTGTGCCCCCTTCCACTGGCACAGTCTGCTCTCTGGAGTGTGGCCCCTTCCACTGGCACAGTCTGCTCTCTGGAGTGTGGCCCCTTCCACTGGCACAGTCTGCTCTCTGGAGTGTGGCCCCTTCCACTGACACTGTCTGCTCTCTGGAGTGTGCCCCTTCCACTGGCACAGTCTGCTCTCTGGAGTGTGCCCCTTCCACTGGCACAGTCTGGAGCATGCCTTTGGCTTTAGCTGGCTTTCTGCCCACTCTCTGCCCATTCAGTTTTCTCCGTGATCTTAAAATGAATTCCTGCCGGGCGTGGTGGCGCACGCTTGTCATCCCAGCATTCAGAAGGCTGAGACCTGGAGGATCGCGGTTCACGGACAGCCTAAGCTACTTAGTGAGACCCTCTGCAACTCAGTGAGACCGTTTTCAAAATACAGAGGGCAGGGGGTATAGCTCGGAGGTTGAATGCCCCTGGGTTCCATCCCCAGACCCGCAAAAAAAAAAAAAAAATTCCTTTTCTGCATAAGTCGTCCATAGCTGGTCCTCAGCCTGGCGCTCATCACTAAGCCCTCCAACTATGAAACTCTGTGAAGGCTGCCCAGGCCGCTCCTGCATATGTTTTTATTTATTTATTCTTCTTCTTCAAATTCAGAAAGTTCAGGTTTTTTTATAATTTACTCTTGCTTCCTGTAGCCATTCATGCGTGGTGGTGTTTATAAGAGCCGTGCCTCCAGCCTGTAGCCCTCTCGTCTCCTAATGCCTTTGCTGCCCAAATTAATCTGATTTTATTTCTAACCCTGGGTGAGAATTCTCACAGCATTGTCACTTGATCCCACCGAGAGCCATATGATGGGTTTTTGTCATTCAGAGTCTTGATCTTTACCTGCTTTGCTTGGTTGGAATAGATGTGCTATTGATGCAGGTTTATTTCCCATTTAGGAGTTTCATAATAGAAGAGCAGAGTTTCTTGTTATGTGAAGATCTTCTGTATGGAAGAATGTCATTCAGAGGATTTAATCCCGAAGTTGAGGTATTAAATATAATTGCTTCAAATTTAAAATTTCTCCAATTGAGTTTTTTTTCTGCCAGCCAGTAATTGACTCAGGTTTCTCCCCACCAGGTACAGTTTCTCCTCATTATAAAGAAAGTAACAAGTCTTGAAATATTGCCATAGCTATTTAAGGAAATTGCAGGCATTGCAGCCTAGTTTTATGGAAGAATTGAGCAGATAATTTAATAGAGCAGCATGCAGTCCCTGACGGTGCTACTGTATTGAATTTCAACTCAAGTCTTTTACCAGAATGTCAACATTTTATTCATATGATGCTTTTGTAAAAAAAAAAAATTATTTTCTCATATGTGTAAGTGTATCTTTTCTAATGGAAAGTACTACTAAGAACTATATAATTTGACTTTTTAATGCATAGGTTTTAATCCAAGCTTGTAAATAGATTTTTAAGTGAATCCTTAGGAAAGTTTGTTCAAAAAAATGAATATGTACATTGGAACTGATGTGTGTGTGTTTGAATGCCGTGCCTCGGGTTTGCAGGAAAGCAGACCTTTATTTAACACACTTTATTAGAACTCTGGTGCATATGTTAAAAACCCCTGTCCCTTGACCATCCAGATAGGCGTTTGTGGTACAGGTCTTTAGTCTGTAGACACCCCCGATGCCGGGCTTCCTACCCATTGGGCCACCTGTGCTTTTTGGTGGTGGCTTGTCCCGCAGCACCCCTGGACTCTCTATGACCTGCTAGCTGCTGGCAGCACACACGCCCCTCCCCAACCCAGGCGTGAAGACTAAAGCTCTCTCTCCAGGCATCCCCTGCTGGGCAGTCACCCCCCACCCCTGGGGGAGAGCTGGTTCTGTTGCTGCCAGAAACCCCCCCCCCTCCCCCAGTAAGCCCTAGTCCTACCACCAATTGGTTTATGTAAAGGTTTAGGTTGGTTTTCTTTTCTCCTTTTGTTGGCAGGGAGAGGTGAGTGTGATAATTAAGGTGCTGTGTTTACACAAAGCCAACACTTACTATGTTTGATTTTAATATATGGTTTCTTTGCTTTGGCCTGCTCTAAGCTTTAGATGGGAAGGCAGGGGGGTTGTGAGACAAAGAGAAGAAAAGTCAAGCTTATTGGTGTGCGAAGTCCAAAGAACAGGGTTTTGGGTCGACATGCTCTCCAAACCCTGTCTGACACCATGGAAGAAGAGAGCGGTGCTGCCCCCGGAATTTAGAGTGGGGTTGTCAGAAGAAGGCCCTAATAACAGATCCTACACTGGGAAAAGGTTTTAACTATTTTATTGTTGGTTCTGTAAGGGTTAAAAGAACTAGTTAAGATTTCTCTCCTCCACCTGCCTTCCTTATTCTCCTTTGATTATAACAGTATTGCTCTTTGTTTCTTTTTAGTTTTTATATTTTTCATCTGTGTGGGTAACTGTCCTGAAAGGCAGATGTGAGAGGAGGCGGAGAGGCTGGGCTGAGCCTGGCTTTCCATCTGTGAGCCATGGCCCCCCCTGAGGCTGGGGGGAGGAGGCAGGGGCAGACCCCATCCATGACGCCAGGGCCAGCCTGGAGTGGCTGCCGCCCGCCCCGTCCTGTCCCACCCCACCGCCACCACCAGCAGATGCATTTAAAATTGCTGATGACTGAGGTACTCCTCCCTTCCCCTCTACCTCTTAAAGATGGGACGTTGAGAGGAAATCTGAAAGTTCCCTTTTTCTTTCTGGCTAAATTGTGTTAATGATGGGCCCACCTTGAGTAGGAGCGACACGCAGTAAGATTTGTGATCTGGAGTCTACTCAACTTCACTGACACAATAATCTGACAGGGCGTCATCTGCTCGGGTTCAGACGTGAGCTCTGTTGCCATGGGCAGTGTGAGGTGTTGCGGGGAATTCCTTATGAGTCCGACTCAGGAGTCTGACTTCCATGTCTCCACCTTCAGTTAAGTCTGACTTTGGTTCTCTTTCACAGGCCTTTTCTGGCCCTAATATCACCATTGGTGTATTTTTCAGAAATTAATGCTTCAGATGAATGCTAAGAATAGAGGAGAAGAATATGAAGATAGAGACGAAACAGTGGAGCTGGACGTGTCAGATGAAGAAATGGCTAGAAGGTAACGGGTTCTGTGTGTGGGCCGGCTCTGCAGTCTGCGGCCGGCAGCGCCGGCTGCCCAGGTCCACTCTTGCCCGCAGCCCACCGACGCTCTAACACGAGCACCCGGGGGAGGTCGCACGGACTCCGCCTCTCACCGCGATGCGGTGGCCCTGCGTCTGCCAAGGCGGCAGTCAGGGCTCCTTCCCAGGCTGCTCCTACCTGGGCAGAAATGTACATCTCAGTTAACTTACAGCCATGCAGAAACAAAAAACCAGCGAAAAGTGTGAGCATTCTAACAGAAAAGCTCCCCAACTTAAAATCGGACGTGTTTTAAGCATAGTTTTTATTTTTCATATTCTCTTTGTTGCATTTGGTTTGATATTCTTGACAAGACTTCATTTCTACTTTATTTAAGATTAAACATGTGTTGTATATCATGTTAACAGATATGAGACCTTGGTGGGAACAATTGGGAAAAAGTTTGCCAAGAAGAGAGACCGTGCCAATTACGAAGAAGATGAAAATGGAGACATAAAACCAATTAAGACGAAGAAGATGTTTTTAAAGCCCCAAGATTGAAAGGCTGCCTGAAGCACGGCTTGGGGGGCCTGGCTGGGAGGCAGCCTGTTTGCAACTCGTCCTGATGGCGATGGCGTCTCTGTAGTCGTTAATGCCGTCACGCTTATGTGTAAAGAAACGCGTAATTTTGGAAACACACTGTTTTTGAAACAGATGTGTGATGGATGTCATACATCCTTTTCCTGATGGTATTCAGCAAGAGTTGGGTGCTAGCCTTGGCTTTCAGGCCTATATAGGCACACAGTGGCTTCCTAAAGATTTTTGACCTCAGGATTTTTATATACATATATATAGTTCTCCAGTCAGTGACCTTGAGTGGCCTCTTACAAATTAGTGCTAGTGTTTAAATTGCCCTTAGGTTTATGTTTTGTTTTTAAATTAACTGTGTCAGGTAATTCATATGTTCATTTTGTAATCAGATGTCATGAGAATTTATCCACAGTGAATAAGCCTAAAATATCTGTATGCTACCAGGTTATGTCAGCTCATGGTATTGTGGCTCTTTTCTGTAGGTATTTAATTTTTAAAAAAATGTTCTATAATAAAAGTCAGTTTCCATATGCTTTTTTAATTTTCTTACGCTTTCAAAGAATAATTTTAATTCAGTAATAGAACTTTTATCCAAATTGAAGTTTTATCCAAACTTTCCAAAGCTGGCCATTAGCCGGGCATGGTGGCGCACGCTTGTAATCCCAGTGCTTGGGAGGCTGAGACAGGAGGATCTCACAGGTTCGAAGCCAGCCTCAGCCACTTAGGCTCTTAGCAACTTAGTGAGACCCTGTTTCCAAATAAAAATATAAAATAGGTCTGGGAGTGTAGCCTGGAGGTAGAAGGTTTCTGGGTTCCACCCCCAGTACCACCAAAAAAAAAAAAAAAAAGCTGGCCATTAGTTTAGAATATGCTAATATACTAAACCATAAAAAATTGCTTTTTATGGGTCAGAAACACATCACTTTCTTACAGTACAGTCTAGTAGAATTGACTATTGTCTAGACTAACCCCTGGTCTGAATCCCATTCACAATATTAAGTACAAAAGTACGTGGAATTAATTTCATGCCACCCGTTGGCAGATACTGCAGGTCTCATTTAGTCTTGTTACCGACATATGAATGAGGTGCACGGCTCCTCTCCTGCATCTCTAGATTTGGGTTCTGTGACCTCAGTTATCTGATAAATTATTTTTTTTTAAAAGTGAATTTGAAGAATCTGAGCTGGGCACAGTGCTGCACCCTCTAATCCCAGAACTTGGGAGGCTGAGACAGGGGTCACAGGTTCGAGGACATTCTCAGCAAGTAGTGAGACTTTCAAAGTACAAACTGAAATGGGGCTGGAGGTGGACTGGAGGTGGACTCTCGGCCCTCTTCGTCAGGAGGGCGAGAACCCTCCGCTCCATCTCGGAGGACCACTTGGAAGCTGCTCTCCCGCCTCCCCAGCACCACGGCCCCCTCGTTGGCTGACTCAGCCACACTCGTGCTGCTTGGCACCGCGAATTCTGAGTGGTGAACCCATTTCGCAGTAGAAGAAGCAGGGCAGTGAGCTTATGCCTTGGGGTTTCTAATGTCCCCTCACTATGTCTCCATCACAGCAGCATAAGGATGGTGGGGTAGTCTATGCTAAAGACGCAGTTGATAAAACGAAACTTAGGCTTGGAACCATGATCAGTGCAAAGCTTGTCGCTAAATCCAGTCTCATGGTCCAGAATCAAGCAGAGGTAGAGCGCCTGGCTCCTCTCCCAGTGCTCAGGTCACGTGCTTCCTGCCTTCCCTTGGTGGATTCCTGAGGGAGGACTGCTGCCACCAGGGAATGTAACAGTGGTTCCCTTAAGCCAGAAACAGACCGCTGAACAACTGGCAAAGGGCTTGATTTGCTCTGGCTAGCTCCCTGGCAGCAAAGGAGATTCATGTTCAGCCCAGTGGGTGAGAGACAACAGCACCGGGAGCCCAGGGAACTTGCCGGAGCATCATTAGCAGTTCCATGTCCAATAGAATTGTAATGAAAAATGGCAACCACTCTAAAGAGGGGGAGGTTTTGACTCTTTAGACTGAAGTTTTGAGACTTCCTACCACACAACCCTGAGAACTGAGGGAAGAGGACAGGGAATGTGAGAATGAAATGTTTCAACTGTAGCCTGTGACCAGTTAGACAAGGCCTCACGTGTGTGTGTGTGTGTGTGTGTGTGTGTGTGTGTGTGTGTGTGTGTGTGTGTGCACGCACACACGCGCACGTATGCGCTAATTTCATCTCACCCTAATTATGCCTTTTAGTGGCGCACACTTGTAATCCCAGCATTCAGGAGGCTGAGACAGGAGGATCGCAGGTTCACGGCCAGCCTCGGCTACTTAGGCCCTCTGCAAAAAAATACAAATTTTATGTTTTTTAGGAAGTCAACTTTGCTATTTGGTCTTAAGAATATTCAGATGGGACTGTGGCTAAATTTTAGTTTGAATTAACAAAGAGATGAATAGTGTGACTTGCCCAAGCGCTGAGACCACATCTGCTGGACACGTGTGTCTCATTTTGGAGAAAAGGGGACAATATCTTTTTTTTTTTTTTTTTTTTGGTTGTACTGGGGTTCCTGGAAGCCCTTCTACCTCTGGGCGACACTCACAGACCTATTTTATATTTTCATTTGGAAACAGGGTCTCTTTTTTTTTTTAATTTATTTTTTATTGGTGCAATGTATTCATACATCATAGTGGTATAAAGAAAATACTTTTGTAGACATACATGCACATCTCGCCCAGTTAGCCCCTACCACGATCCCCATCCCATTCCCTCCCCATCCCTCCTTCTCATGCTTGGCTTACTGGTTGACATCTAGTATTATAGCAATTTATACAATATTAACATTGATAATCTCACATAACAGTTTCATTTGTCTGGTACCAAACTTTTGATGACTTAAAGATAACATTTCAATATTTCTTTTTGCTTTCTTTCTTACCAGAGAATATTTTTTCTTCTTCTTTTTTTTTTTTAGGTGAAACTATCATACATTTATTTATTTATTTTTCTGAAAAAATCTATCCTGATATGGAATATGGACTCTAGATACCCAAAACAGTCTCAAAGAAGAACAAAGCTAGAAGATGTATATTTTCTGATTTCAAACCATATAAAGCTACAATAATTGAAACAGTGTAGTACTGTTCTAAAGGCAGATATATAAACCATTGGAGCTAAATAAAAGCCTAGAGATAAATTCTTCCATACATTGTCAAGTTATTTTTGACAAGGTTTCCATGAACTTTTGGTGGAGGAAATAGTCTTTTAACTAAATATTGTTGAAAAATAATAATAAATGAAAAAGAATAAAATTGGACCCTTACCTAACACATATACAAATATTAACTCAAAATAGATAAAGACCTAAATATAAATCTTAATACGGAAACAGGGTCTCTTAAGCCAGCGCGGCTGACTTCGAACCTGCACGATCGATCCTCCTGTCTCCGCCTCCCAAGCGCGGGGATTACAAGCTTGCACCACCACGCCCGGCAACAGTATCTTCTTTAAAGGAATATTTACAGTTATTTAAGTAGGAATAAAGAGATGTGTCTCATTGCAGGAAGCCTATTTTTTTTATAAATTTTTATTTGTGCATTGTAGTCATACATCTTAATGGGATAAAAATCTGGCGATAGACATGCACACATCACCCAATTTGCCCTTACCCAATCCCCATCCCGTTTCTTCCTCCTCCCTCTTTCCCATGCTTGGTTTAGTGATTGACTTTGATGTTTCTTTAAGTACATCATGTGCTTTCAAGAGTTTCCCTCTCCCCCCTCCCATCCCCTCAGATAGGTCACCTTAATGGCTCCTCTATAGGATCTCCCTCCATTTAGAGTCCCTCCTGTTGCCCATTTCTCCCTAGCTTTTGCATAATTAAGGAAAGCATCCGATTTCTTGGGTTTCTTTTGACATTTCCCTATAAATGCTATAATTTTGTTCTCCTTTATGGCTGGGTAAAATTCCATTGTGTACATATCCCATAATTTTGTAATCCACTCATCTGTTGAAGGACATCTTAGCTGGTTCCATAGTTTGGCAGTGGTGAATTGTGCAGCTATGACCTGGTTTTCTTTTGGTTATATACCCAGAGGTTGTATTGCTGGATAATATGCTAAGTTCGTTTTCTTCTGAGGATCTTCCATACTGTTTTCCAAAGTGGTTGCACTAGTTTGCAATCCCATCAGAAATGTATTAGAGTTTCTACTTCTCCACATCTGATCAATTACAGTTTCTTTCTTCCTTGAAAGTCTTTTTATTTTCCATACTGATTCCCACTTACTTACTGAAGTCCTGAAAACCAGAAGCTGAGTAACTTTGATGAGATGATCCACTCACAATCAATTTTTTTTATAATAGAGGTCATTTGGATCTGGGAATCTGCTGAGAGATGAGGTGAAGCAGTGGCAGCTTCAGGTGCTTCCTGACCACATAGTTGCAGGGACCCACTGGCCCTTTACTCTGGAGCAGGCCCCAGTCCTGGCCTCACTGGCTCCGGTTCTGGCCTCGCTGTAGAGTTGGCCCCGGTCCCAGCCTCACTGGCTCCAGTTTCAGTCTCGTTGGCTCCGATCCCAGCCTTGCTGTGGAGCAGGCCCCAGTCCTGGCCTCACTGGCTCTGGTTCCAGCCTCACTGTATAGCGGGCCCCCATCCCAGCCTTGCTGGCTCCAGTTCCAGCCTCACTGTGGAGCAGGCCCTGGTCCCAGCCTCGCTAGCTCAGGTTCCAGCCTTGCTGGCTCCAGTCTGGGCCTCGCTGTGGAGCAGGCCCCGGTCCCCAAAACCATGGGCAGGATGTCTACAGAGATTCCCATTTTTTCTTTAACTTTTTTTTCAATGAAAGAAAACAGAATGTGTCTTTTGTAGAAGCTGGGAGCCTGAATACCTAGCTGGTATTCGGTATGGATTTTATCTCCCTACTGAGAACATGGATTTTTAGAGGCCCACAGCTTCACCACAGAGAGCAGGATCTGCTGCTCAGAGCACACTACAGACCCCAGCACAGCGTAGAGGAGAGCAGTGGCCTTACACTGAGGCCCCCCAGGACGCATAGCACGGTGGGCCCAGCCCAGCCATGCGGGGCTCCCTCTGATGCGCCCCGAACATTTTTCTTACACAGTATGTTGTCCAGAATTCCTGAGCCTGTGCAACAGGGGCAGTCTACTTTCTGGGAGATGTTTTCAAAAATTCAGGGTGGATTGGATTGGATCTGTCTGCCTCTCCTGAATACTGTCCACTGCTGCCGCTGCCATCTTGATCCCTGTGGAAGCCTATGTTTAGAAATACTTTGTGTGTAGGTGCTGATGGCCCAGTGGGTGGACTGTATCACATCTTATATTCAAACTCACTCCCTACCAGCTCATCCTTAGGTATCCTGATGGGTTTAGTTCCAGGACTTCCGCAGGATAGGAGCATCTCTGGATTGTCAAATCCTTTGCATAAAATGGCATAGTGTTTGCGGATAGTTTTTGCACATCCTCTGCTACACGTTACATCATGTTACACTACGCAGTACAATGTGGGTGTTATGTAAGTGCATTGTACTGTGTTGTTCAGGAAATAATGGCAAGAAAGGGTCTATGTGCTCAGTATAGTCACGTTTTATCCTGAAATTTCCTTTTTTTTTTTTTTTTCCTTTTTTCTTTTTGCTGTACTGGGGATGGAGCCCAGGGGCATTCTACCCCTGACCTATACCCCCAGCCCTATTTTTATTTTAATTATTTACTTTGAAACTGGGTCTCACTGAGTTGCAGAGGGCCTCACTAAGTAGCTGAGACTGTCCACGAACCACGATCCTCCAGTCTCAGCCTCCCAAGTGCTGGGATGACAAGCGTGCGTCACCACACTGGGCTCATTTAAATTTTTTATGTTGTTCCCTCTGTTAAAATGAGGGTGGTGACAGAGTTAGGGCAAATATAATGCCATTATTATTTATTACAGTGATTATTTTAAGCTTAAATCACTTGAGGTAGCATGCCCTTAAGTTCAACCCCTAGTAATAAAAAAAGAGACTGATTCTAAGGATCTTAAGGGCATTGTCCATTAATGTTGTGGGGAAATTGCTGCACAGCAAGAAATAGCTAAAACCCCAACCTTATTTATTTATTTACTTATTTATTTATTGGTACAGGGTATTGAACCCAGAGACATTCTACCTCCAAGATACATTCCCATCCCAATTTTTTATTTCATAATGGGAAACAGGAGGTAGGTTGCTGGGAGCCTTGTTAAGTTGCCAAAGCTGGCTTTGAACCTGTGATCCTCTTTTGCAGCCTCCCAAGTGCTGGGATTACACACCTCGCTCACCAACCTTAAAAATGCTTGCCAGTTTGTGTGTGCAAGGTGTCACACTCACTGCCATTTCATTTGCACACACACATCTTATTTTTCTGATCACCAGTGAGTTTGAGAAGCTTTTTATGAACCCCTGTGATTCCCTCCTGTATGAGTCGGATGACCAGGTTTGGAGGAAGGAAAAAAAAAAAAAAAACTTCTTTAAATTAGCAATATGTGCCGGGCATGGTGGCGCACGCTTGTAATCCCCGCACTTGGGAGGCGGAGACAGGAGGATCGCGCAGGTTCGAAGCCAGCTGCGCGACCCTGTTTCAAAATATAAAATAGGTCTGGGAGTGTAGCCTGGAGGTAGAAGAGCTTCCAGGAACCCCAGTACCACCAAAAAAAAAAAAAAAAAAAAAAAAAAATTAGCAATATGTGATATATCTACACTGGTATATCAGTATAGATATTTCTAGAGAAAATTTTCAGAGGTGGGGAAGAATTAATCCCAGAATGTCAGGGTGGGAACTGGGCCATCCTAATACAAGACAGTGATGGTAGTGTAGTTAAATTTAGGAGAATCATTCCATAGATAATGGCCCCCGTCCCCTTGATTCTGAGACAGTTGGCATCTGGATTTTCAGAAATGGATAATTCCAAATGGCCAAACATACAAGTCTGATGTTGCTTCTATTGTGTCTAGTAAAAGCAAGAGAGGCAGCTGAGCCCTCCAGCAGGAATTGACAGGATTGATTGATTGATTGATTGACTGATTTGCATTGGAATTCTCTCTGGTGAAAGAATCTTCTAGCCTCATGTTGAGGCAGAGACGCCTGGGGCGTTAAGGCTGGGGACACAAGAGCAAATTTGAAAATACCCACCAGCACCCATGGACAGCAGCTGGTCATTTTCAAACCAGAAGTTGGATATTTCTGAAGTTTATACCTGGAAGCAGTGGAAGACAATTAAGAAATGCCTGAAGTCTCCTCGAACTCACTTCTCATAGATAAAGAAATTACATAAATCAAGAAAGCCACTAAATAGAAGCCAATGATTTCAACCATGGGAGGCAGTATTAATTATGAAGCTAAGAAAAGCTCTCTCTTGCATATGAATTATGCATGTTGGAAGCTTATTGGTTTTAATCCTTAAAGTGTTAGAATTAGTACTGTGTTATTTCAAAAATTCCAATTTGCATTAAATCAACTCGCTATAAGGATTTGAATATACACGAACACACTCTTGACTCCCTTGGTGAAGAATATATATTTTCATTCTTGAAAAGAGGAAGAACGGAAGGGTTTTTTTTTGTTTGTTTTTTGTTTTTTGTTTTCTTATTGAACTTTCTTGAAAAGACTGGCTTCCAGTAGGAGGTTTTCACAGTGTCAGGACCCTTGTAAAACCTTAGGACCAAATCTCCTTAGGTCTCTTTTATCTTACAGATCTGCTAGCTAACTAAAAAAAAAAATTGCTACCATCTTTAATCCACATCAAGGTATAATTTATTTGCAATGAGATGTACTTCGCCACTCCCAGACAGTCTCACTATGTTGGCCAGGCAGGCTGGTCTCCAACTGGTGGGCTCAGCTAATCCTCCCACCTCAGTCTCCCAAGTAACTAGGATAACAGGCATGCATCAAAATGCCCAGCTCAAGATGCATTTGTTTCAGGTATGCTGTGCCCTACTGAAATGTCTGGTCCACAAGTATGGAAGTTCCTCCAAAGACCAGGAACGGAATCACCATATGACCCAGCTGGACCACTCCTCAGTATCTTTACAAAGGATTAAAGTGTGAATACTATAACGATACTGTAACGCCTATCCAAGTTTATTGCACCACAACTCACAATGGAACCAACCTAGGTGTCTGTGTGATCTTTATATACACAATGGAGTTTTATTCAGCTACAGCTGAATAAAAGAAGGACCAACATGTCATTTTCAGGAAAACGGGTGGAACTGGAGAACACCACGCTGAGTGAGATTGGCCACACTCAGAAGATGGAGAGCTACATGCTTTTTCTCAAGTGTGGAAGCCAGAGAGTAAAAAGGAAATAAACGGGACTCGTGAAAATGAGAAGAGAGACCAATAGAATATTGGAAGAGGATAGAGAGAGGGAGGAGAAAGGAGAAAGGGAGGCTTGGAGAAGGAAGCACACCAAATAATGTTATCCGCATATATGAAGGCATCATACAAATCCGCCTGTGATGGAAAATTACAGTGTGCCAGTAAAAGATTAGTAAATAAATATCTTACTCATGAAATCAAAAGATCACTTTTTCTAAGGTTGTGGGGAAAATGGAAGTGGAAATGCCAGAAACTTAACTTCTTGGAACAGCCCACAACCAATCACTGACCACAGCTGGTAGCATAACACTCATCACCACTCAGATGGGACAGTTCTGAGGTGTGTGTTTCACGTTATTTGTAGAATTTTGCAGGGATCAATCTGTGATCACACTCACCACTGACCCGCCTAAAAAATGAAACATTGACTGGTTTTCCTCCTTGTTCTCCTCCAAGTATTTCTGTACCTCCAAAATACACTACTGGCACTCAGCTCTTCATCCCAGGGTCTGTTTTGGGGGTTATGCAAACTAAGACAGTAACTGTAAACCAGACATGTAAACAGTTGTTATTGGTAATTTAGGGATAGACACACAGATAGATATAAACTAATTGATAAACACATGCATGGAGAGTTAGGGAGTGGGTAATGAATGGATGGATACTTGGATGATCCGATGGATGGATGATTGGATGGATGGACAGATAATGACTGGATAGGTGGATGGATGGATGGATGGATGGATGGATGGATGGAATGGATTGTGGATGGATGGCTGGTGGGTGGGTGGATGTTTAATACATAAAATCAAGAACCATTGAAAAGAAAAAGTATTATCATTTTTATCTGAAAAGTTCACATTGATTGAATTCATATTTTCTTACAGAACGTTTAATAAATTCTTTTTATTTCTCCAAAGATTTTTATTGTGGAAATTTTCAACCCTACAAAGAAGAAAACAGACTAGTAGAAATTTCCATGTACCCATTTTCTAGTTCAAAAACTATCTGCTCACAGCCACCTTGTCACCCCAGCCTTAACCCACTCACCTACCTTTCTCTATATTATTGTGAATCAAATCCTAAATGGCATGCAATTTGATCTCTAAATATTTTAGTATATGTCTACGAGATAAGAGGTCTTAAAGTAGTAGTCACAGTATTATTATCACACCTCAAGTAGCTAATAATTTCTTCATACATAATAGCCAATCAATGTTCTGTTTTCCAATTGTCTGATAATGTCGTATTTTTCTTTTTAGATTATTTTACTGGTGCATTGTAACTGTACGTGATAGTGAGATGGCTAGTGATAATTCATACGTACACATAACATTGTTTAGTCTGTTCCCTTTCCTTTCTCTCTCCTATCATTCCCCTCCTCTCTTCCCCAGTCCCTTTCCACCACTCTACTGGTCTCTCTCCTAATTTTCATGAGGTCTCTTTTATTTCCTATTTTCTCTCTAGCTTCCACACAGGAGAAAAATATGCATCAAAGAATACCATTTTTTAACAGTTTAAGTTGGGATACAAATAAGGTCTATACATGCTGGTTGGTTGGTTTCTTTAAGTTTCTCTTAATCTATAGGCACCAACTTCATCCCCTTCTCTTGCAATGCATTTCTTGAATAATTTCTTGATATATTTGAACAAAAAGCTGACCAAATCTAATGCAAATTATGTTTCTGCTTCCCGTGAGTCATGCAATTTATAGCCCAGAGTTAAGCCAGTGCTCTAACATCATTTCTTATTGTCTGCAGGCTAATATTGGAAACTTTTATTTATACTGTGGAAAGCATTCTCAAAATGTAAATGCTTGGAGGCCGTGGAAACAGACATTTGTATATGAAAGTAAAATCAGGGGCTCTAAGAACCTGGCTAAGTAAAGAGAACAAGAAAGCTAGCAGTAAATGCCAAATTACTTTATAAATCTAAGTCTCTCCTGTCATGTGTCTGCTTAAAATATTCCTATGGGTTTCCATTGCACTGAGAATGAACTCCAAACTCTTTACCCAGACCCTGTGTGACCTGAGCCTGCCCTTGGAGTCATATCCCTGTGCTCCCCACCCTCTTACCTACAGCACGAGACCCCACTTGTCTCTCCAAACATCTCACCGAACTAGGGTGTAGACACTTGCTGTTTCCTCTGACTGGAAAGTGTCCCTGGCTCCAACCAAGCCGGCACACAATGGAGAACTAAACACATGCGAGATACTTTCCAAATTTAAAAACACAGAACCAAGCCGGGCGTGGTGGCGCACGCTTGTAATCCCCGCGCTTGGGAGGCAGAGACAGGAGGATCGCGCAGGTTCGAAGCCAGCCGCGCTGGCTTAAGAGACCCTGTTTACAAATTTTAAAAAGTATAAAAAATAGGTCTGGGAGTGTAGCCCGGAGGTAGAAGGGCTTCCAGGCACCCCAGTACCACCAAAAAAAAAAAAAAAAAAAAAAAAAAAAAAAAAAAAAAAAAAACCACAGAACCAAATCTGAAAGCAACAGAAAAACTATTCCAGTGCCCACCATGGGAACTGAGCCATAAGTGGTCAGCACAAATCAAGACGTATGGCCGGTGGGAAGAGCTACACAAGATAATCCTTCAGCAGTTAGACCTGGAATTTGTGCTTACAAGAAAAAGCAAAGCAAAACAAAACAAAACAAAAAACACTTTGGGGGTGGGGGGGTACTGGGGGTTAAATTCAGGGGCATTCTACTTTTGAGCTACATTATACCCCCAGCCCTTTTTATTTTTTGTTTTGAAACGATGTCTTGCTAAGTTGCTGGAACTTTGTATATCTTCAAGTTTGCAACAAAAAAGAAAAGAAAAAAAAAACAGAAACTATAATCATCCTATGCACTGTTAACAAGAGACATATGTTATCTTCAGAACCCTGTAATTTAAGGGATTTTACAACTTATCTGAGGTTCAGATGTTGGACCAGCCAAAAGATCTGCTAGATGACCAAACCACATAGGCCAGCTTGTGAACACGAGACTGATGTCATCCTCACACACATGCCCAGACCCTCTCTTTGCCAAATTTCCTTTAAAAGAAGACCCATGAATTCAAGAAATATATCTCTCACTCTGGACATGGATCACATTCTCCCTTGGATGTGTAGTTCTTGCTCTCCTAAATAAATCTCCTTGTCTCTGGCATGTGCCAAAATTCTTTTCTGTCAAGTAAACCCAGAACCCCACTGGTCCTGAGTTGCACACACACACACACACACACACACACACACACACACACACACACCCGGGAATTCCTCCAGACCATTCCCACAATGGACTTTTCTCCAGTTACACAGACACTTGCCTCGAACACCAAGGAGAAAAGGTTTAGGTTGAGGAGCAGGAAAGGAAGCTTTAACTTATTTGGTCGTATTGGAAAGCCGAAGTAAGATCTAGCATCTCGGTCCTGTGTCCCAGGCTATAATAAGAGTTTTAGGTTTAAGTTGAGAAAGTATTGGGGCAGGGGCAGGAGGCGGCATTAGGTGGTCTTGGTTAAACTGTGGGCCCTGCTGTTTATTCTCTCCACTCTGGTTCTGCGAGGTGGTTCCAGAGAAGTCCTTGTCACTTGAGGAGACAATTTCTACCTGCTACTTGGGATATTTGTCTCTCGCATCTGTGATACCTGGTGATGTCTAGACAGGAGGCTACAAATCTCACCTCAGTCTTCAAGGCAGATGAGATAGATTAGGTAAATTTAGGACTATAAATCTCACATTGTTATGGTTGTAACAGTGCTGAGGGCTCTTTTCCTCAATTCAACTAAAATTTGTTGGATCTGAAAATTAAAACTATCAGACAGCTCAGTTGTAGCTTCAACAAATCTTTATTACAACGTCAGTAAGAAAAAGGGTAGAGAAGAAAAGCAGTGTACCTGGGAGACATGCTGGAGAGCCGTCACATGGAACTCTGCCCCCATTAGACCCCAGCCCTTAAATACAATTTTCTCATTGGTATGTTCTTATCAGCATTACCAAGGCAATGGTCTTAGGGTTTTTAATTGTCTTTATACACTTGTAAAGCTAAAGACTTTAATTGCCTTTACATTCTTTCTATGGGTAAATATTAGGACAAAGGACAGAGAGAGAGGGGAGGGGAAGCTCTGAAATGTAGTGGGCAAAGCTGCCACCTCTCCCTGCCTGAGTGCCTGTGCAGCACCCAGACATTTTATTGGAAATTAATACTGGAGCAATTTTCCAATATCGCCACAATATGGCTACTTTTTAGATGAATACTCCTTCAGTGATGAACATGCCTACATGCAAAGCCTGTGCGGGAACATAACCCAAGGTCTAAGTTCAAGAAGAGACAGATACAAAAGGAAGACAGAGATGCCAGCTGCATCCAGCTTTCAGCTATCCAGTGGCTATCTGCAGGCCTAGGTATCAAGGCATTGCTTTCAGCAAAGGCAGCTTCTCTCTACGCCCAGTTATACCACCTCCTCCAGCACCTTCCTCCACCCATTCTCCCCTTGGCTTCCCATCTCAGTCTCCTTGTCTTTTCTCCCTCCTAGTGATGCTCTGCCAGGACGCTTCCTCCTGCAAAATGTTGAGCAGAGCAATCGCCACAGCTTGTTGTCAGATTGGACTTTGAGACCTCGAACTTGCCTTTCCTTCCAGGTGTTCTATCAGAGTCTATGTGCTACTTGGGTCCCTGAAAGATTGCTTCCAAAGTCATTTCTGGCTCCCCCAGAGCAGAAGACCAGAAGGTCCAGGAGGTGTAAGAAAATCTGGGATACTACCTTTTCTTCTCCAGCTGCTAATGCAGGTCCTGCAAAATGAATAACAGAAACTAGCCCTGGATATGAGAAAGCTCAGCAAGGTTGACATGCGTGGTCACACAGATTGCACTTTACAATAAATCCTGCCAAGGCTAAGAGGGGCCCCAGACACAACCTATAACTCTTCCTACTAAGCCATGCCAAAGTGGAACTGTGTCTGTCCAGCGATCCGCCTTTTACTGATTTATAAAAGGCACCACACAGGCTAGCATCTACCCTGAAACTTAGCCTGGGGAAGGCAGAAAGAAACTCTGATTTTGGCTGGATCTGGAAGCCCTGCAACATTCAGAGCCCCAAGAGCCTGAAAGGCTAGGCAAAGCAGGCTTGCTTTGCAGGTTTCTCTAAGTAGGAAAGAAAGATCCAGCCTAAAGGCATGAGCCAGCTCTCAGTGAGGCCCATCATCTGACGCCCAGTGAGCCAAGCAATTTAAACCCAGCTGCCGCCCTTGTGCAGGAAACGCCATGCGTCCACTTAGCTTTGGCCAGAGTTGTCCTCACTCCCTGTTGGGTCTCAGCATCTGGCCCAGGCTAAGATGTTTCAAAACCAATTACCTGATAAAATATTCTGCAGTCTACCACCTCAGCCTGGAACACAGGATCCTACCTGTGGTCCAGAGCCTGCAGACCCGCACTGACTTTATGACCAGAACCCGACAGAACTGTGTGTCCTCCACAGGTGGGGGTTGCAGCCACTTCTGGAATACCAAGAGCAGCAGGCGTCTGAGTTGGAGGCACTTTGGCAGCCTGCCTAACGTCCAACAGTTACTTGGAAAGACCAGTTATTCTTCTCACACCTCCTGTGCCAATTTCCAAGGGTTTTATCCTTTATTGGCTTTTCAGAAGTACCAATGGTGGCTGCGTTGGTGGGTGGAGAATATACCAAAGAGCTGGCCAGGGAAAATCAGTTAGTTGAGTCCTACTGATTGTGTTAGCTTCCCGTCACTATGACAAATACCTAACGTAACTGACTCACAGAGAAAGGATTCGCTTGGGCTTCCTAGAATCTACTTTTGCCATCCACTTTGGTGTTAGTGTAAGAGACCAGTTGTGTTAGCTGCCTGTCGCTATAACAAATACCCATGGTGCTCTGGTGCGTTGAGCTCCCTGGATTCTCAAGTGTCACACATTTGTATTAAGTAACCATTATTTAGTCGTTGCTTGCTTCTCTTCCCCATGATAATATCAATTCTAGGGAGAACACAAGCACATCTTTTATGCTCCCAGATGTGCATCCCACCCCTGGTGCCTGGCACCGTGCCACACACAAGGTCAGAGCTCAAGAAACATGAGCCCAAGGGGAGGAGGAGCTGGTGGTGCAGTGGTGAGAGGTGAGAGAGGAAACCTAACTTGGGCGTTGATGCAGAATTCCCTCCTGCCGCGGGGCCGGTGGGCAAACTGGACAGCGTGGACCCGGCTTCACATTTGCGCCAGGTCAAATACACATTCACATCTCAGATCAGATCAGAGACGGCACAGCAGCCAGGAATCACAAAACAGAAACATCTGGGCTCCAGTTGAGGTGCGTGGGCTAAATAATATACAAAATACACAATGAGATCATGACCAACTCCTTGGCTTAGAGTCTACCTTGTCTGGGGTTAGTTGAGTTATACCAGTTGTGTTAGTCAGCTTCCCGCCACTATAACAAATGTCGACTGTAACCACCTTAAAGAGAGAAAAGGTTTGTTTAGGTTTGTTAGAGTCTACTCCTACCTTCACATCTATTGTGTCTGGTATTAGTATAGCTAAACCAGTCATGTTGGTTCCCCGTCACTATAACAAATATCTGATGTAATCGACTAATGTGGAGAAAAGATTTGTTTGGGCTCAATTTAGAGGTTTTGCCACAAGAGAAGGAGTGATTCCTCAACTCAGGATCAGTAAGTCTTTGGCTTACATGATGGAAAAGAATTTTAGCAGGCACCAGTCAGAGACACGGACAGGGCTTTGTTTAAGAAAATAAGAAGCCGGGTGTGGTGGCGCACGTTTGTAATCCCCACGCTTGGGAGGCTGAGACAGGAGGATCGCACAGGTTCAAAGCCAGCCTCAGCTACTTAGTGAGGCTCTCAGCAACTTTGTGAGACCCTGTTTCCAAATAAAATATAAAATAGGTCTGGGAATGTAGCCCAGAGGTAGAAAGGCCCCTGGGTTCTACTCCCAGTACCACCACCAAAAAAAAAAAAAAAAAAAAGAAAGAAAATAAGAAAGACACATTCAAGGGAGAATGTCGGCCACCCGTAAAGTGAGAGAACCCCTTTGGGACTGCAGGGCTTTTCTTTTATAGGGGTCTTTCATGAAGGGTGGGCAGGTAGAGATATGTGAGGATGACTTCAACTCAGTAGTCACATAAATTTAGTGTGTTCCAGTCATTTTCTGGGTCCTAACCTTCTCTGTCTTATCAATAGGTATCTATTATGTTTAAACCGTTCAAGGACAGCCAACAGCGTCCAAGGAAATTACTCCTGTGTGTGACCTCTGTTGTCTGGTCAACAGGTACCTCCCCGAGCATGGTCAACAGCGCTCTTGGTAAAGATCTGTACATTCTAGGCTGGGCGTGGTGGTGCAGGCTTGTAATCCCCGCGCTTGGGAGGCAGAGACAGGAGGATTGTGCTGGTTCGAAGCCAGCCATGCTGGCTTAAGAGACCCTGTTTCCAAATAAAAATATAAAAATAGGTCTGGGAATGTGGCCCAGAGGTAGAAGGGCTTCCAGGAACCCCAGTACCACCAAAAAAAAAAAAAAAAAAAAGATCTGTACATTCTTCAGAAACTTCTGGGTCTGCCAGGCGTGGTGGCGCATGCTTGTAATCCCCACACTTGGGAGGCTGAAACAGGAGGATCGCATGGGTTTGAAGCCAGCCTCAGCTACTTAGTGAGGCTTTCAGCAACTTAGTGAGACCCTGTTTCCAAATAAAATATAAAAAAAAGTTCTGGGAGTATAGCCCAGAGGTAGAAAGCCTCTGGGTTCCACCCCCAGTACCACAAAAAAAAAAAAAAGAAACTTCTGGGTCTAACACGGCTTGCCCCACGCTTCCATATTTGAGCAACATTTTCTTTGTTCTGCTTTTACGTCTCCTTTCTACCTATTTCTCCTATCCTACCACAGTTATAATTCATGGCTAATTGTCTCTGTTGCTTTGGGTCTGTATCAAGATAGCATATCAAGGCAGGCACGCGTGGCAGAGCAAAGCCACACACCTCATGATTGGGAAGTCAGAGGGCAAAGAGGGGCCCAGCTCCCAACATCCCCTGTGAGGCCATGCACCCAAGGGCCTTCCTGCTAGGACTCACATCTTAACCATTTCCACTACCTCTCAACAGGGTCACGCTGGGGACCACACCTTTAATACCTGGACATGCAGAGAAATTCAAGACTCAAACAATAGCATCAATTTTTCTTTACATTAATGTCTATATGATGTATCTTTATTTTTCTTAACCTTTTTACCTTCAATCTTGGAATATTTCTCTCATTGCGTTTTCATTGTCTTGGTGGACATAAACCCTCAGGAGTCCGAGGGAAGACAGCTGTCCCTTGGTATCTGTGGGAGGTTGGTTCAGGCCCCCATGGCTGTCAACATCCACAAGTGCTCAAGTCCGTTATATGAAAGAGTGTGGCATTTGCATATTACCTAAGCATATTATCTCCTATACTTCCAGTCATCTCTCGATGGCTTAAAATACTTAATAGGCCGATGTCAACACTATACAAATACTTGCAGGGCATTGTTTACGGAATAAGGACAAGACGAAAGGTCTGTACATGTTTGGCATAGAAGCTGTTTTCCTTTCAGTTATTTCTTTCTTTCTTTTTTTTTTTTTTTTTTTTTTTTTTTTTTTTTTTTTTTTTTTTGGTGGTACTGGGGTTCCTGGAAGCCCTTCTACCTCCGGGCTACACTCCCAGACCTATTTTTACATTTTTATTTGGAAGCAGTCTCCTAAGCCAGCACACACGGCTACCTTCGAACCTGTGCGATCCTTCTGTCTCTGCCTCCCAAGCGCGGGGATTACAAGCGTGCGCCACCACGCCCGGCTCTTTTCAGTTATTTCTAATCTGCAGTTGGTTGACTCCCAGGATGTGGCACCTGCAGACGCAGAGGGATAACTGTATAGTTCTGGTCACTGCACAGTGAGCTCTGGGAGGGTAGGGCCGTCTTTTTTGGGGGACCTACCTCCCTTTCCCACGGCTGCTCACCCACGGTCTACTGAAGTGGGGTTGTCTCCCATCTCTCAACAAGGTAGAAATAGCGTTCTTGGTTACAATACAGTGGAAGTCTCAAGCCACCAAGAGACAGATGGGTCAAGATGTCCCACGCTTGCTTTCTTGCACACCAACGCAACATCGTGCGTCCCCTGCTCCCCCTCCAGCCTCTGCCCTCCATGTGCTTGTGTTCAGCTGTCTACTCATGGCTGATCCTGAGAAGGAGAATGCTCTGTCCCCTCCTATCATCGCACTGCGGACAGAAATGAACAATCTGTGATGACACGGAATTACTGTTCTCTTCCCTTATTTGAAGCACTAATGAACTATCTTTTCCTCAATTTTCCAAAGAAATTTAAACGTCAAGTGCAATTTTCAAACAGGAAATCCTGACAACTTAAAAACTGCCTAACTGGAGAAACGAACATTTCAAGACAGGACATTTGCACACTGCTTGAGTCTGTGACCTTCCTGCAGTCGGACATACCATTATGGGAATGAGTGCATTGCATGAACATTTCCTCATTTAAGAAATTATTGCAGGAGGTCTCCTTTCTGGAAAATAGACTTCCCAAGAGCGGCCAATGGACTTCAATGAAACTCGGCACATGGTAGGTGTCAGATGGGTACCTTGGAGTGACCGATGATTTCTTCTCCTCCTGGGTCCTAATGTCCCCAGTCTCTTGATTACAGCAGATTCATTTGCTGGATAACAGACCATACACCTCTGTCAGGTCACCAGTAGCACCTGATATAACTAAGGGTGGATCTCCCATCTCCTTCCCAGATCCTGGCCCATTTAACACAGAACTTGCTACGATCAGAACAACCCATCCGCAAGCGATTCGGGGTCCTAAGGCCAAGTAGCTCATCATCTGTGAGATCCTGACTAGGGAGGAACTAGAAAACACCTTTCCGGGGTGGAAAGGAGAGCGCTCCCTTTAGCCTCTTGCCTTCCACCATGAGAGATGATGTTTCTTTGGGTCTTCCCTCATGGCTGAGCTGGACCTGTGACCAAGTCCCTGGAATGCCATCACTCGGTCCTGGGAGAAGCTGTCTAGAACTTCAAAACCAAGCAACCACTGTTACAAAGGGCTTGGTGGTAATCAGCTTCCTTCCTTGCACTAATTTTCATGGACCGCTGGCAGCCATGCGGAGCATGGTGCTGGGAAAGAGTCCGAGACCATATCTAGGGTTAATAGGAAAGTCTCCTTGTTGAATGGCAACCCCTATCTTGACTACCCTATAAAAGAAACCATCCAGAACTTGGAACTAAGGTGAAGAAGATACATGTGGTGCTTTCAGTGTGTTAGGGCATTGTTGAGAAGTCCAGGTAAGGATCATCTGATTGACAGTGTGACTTTGCCTGCTTTACCATTTATAGGTTGACCCAGCTCTGCAAAGATAGATATTAATTCATAAAAAAATTAAAAGGAGTCCATTTTCTCTTGTCCAGTAGGGATGCAAATTATTTCTAACCAGTAACA